>NC_056744.1:1233613775-1233683775 GCF_019279795.1 Protopterus annectens
AACACTACTTCTCCTAATGTGGAACAAGTGGGCAAAACGTGGAACACTACCTCTCCTAATGTGGAACAAATGGGCAAAACATGGAACACTACTTCTCCTAATGTGGAACAAGTGGGCAAAATGTGGAACACTACCTCTCCTAATGTGGAACAAGTGGGCAAAACGTGGAACACTACCTCTCCTAATGTGGAACAAATGGGCAAAACATGGAACACTACTTCTCCTAATGTGGAACAAGTGGGCAAAACGTGGAACACTACCTCTCCTAATGTGGAACAAATGGGCAAAACATGGAACACTACCTCTCCTAATGTGGAACAAATGGGCAAAACGTGGAAAGTACAGTTGTGTACACTTACCATAAATGTAGATGTTCTAGTTTATTCACTGTTGCGGTCATCACACTTAGGTTGTCCTGCCAGGGGTAGCCCTCAGTCAGCCCGAATACCAGAGGCTTAGTATTTCTGTGTCAGTTGCTGTTGCTTCAGGACTGACGTCAGGTCATCAGTGGTATAAAAACAGGTAGCCGACACCATTACATCAGTTTTTCTTTCCCCAAATGTCAGGAGCCCCCAAATAGGGAGCTAAGTTATGGTGGAGTAACACCGCCAGTAGAAACTAAATACCAATAGCCCTGAAAGGAGTAAGGAAAAGAGAGAGAGAGAGAGAAAGGGGGACAAGGGGGCTGCGGGGTGGGAAACCAGGACTGCAACAATGAATACACTCGAACATCTACATTTACGGTAAGTGTACAGAACTGTACTATGTTCTTTGTGTTTCACTGTTGTAGTCATCACACTTGGGTTTATTCCCAAAGCTGAAGAATGGGTTGAGGCAGTAAATATGAGTTGGGGCTGGCTAGTATGCCCTGCAGGACTGCAGTTGCAAAGCCTGCCCTGGATTTGGAAAAGATAGGCAAGTGGTAATGCTTGGTGAAGGTATGAACAGAACTCCAATTTGCAGCTTCCAGGATGTCCCTGGTAGGGACTCCTCTGAGAAAAGCTGTAGAGGTTGTAGTTGCCCTAGTGGAATGTGTTCTGACCCCCTGTGGGGGTGGCTTTCCATGGTGTTTGTAACAGAAATGGATACAGTGTGCTATCCATTTGGAGATGGTTTGTTTTGATATGGCCTTGACCTCTGCCCCGGTGCAAAGCTGACTAGTAACTGGTCAGATTTCCTAAAGGGCTTAGTCCTATCCAGGTATAATCTGAGCTGATTGTGTACATCTAAAGAGTACAGGATCCTTTCCCCTTATTTTGAAGTTTAGGGAAAAAGGTGGGCAAATGAATAGATTGGTTGAGAGCCACACTGGACACCACTTTAGGCATGAAAGTAGAGTTAGTCCTGAGGGAGACCCTGTCAGCATGGAAAATGATGAAGGGTTCCACAGCCATAAGTGCTTGTAGCTCAGACACTCTTCTAGCTGAAGTGATGGCCAAAAGCAAGGCTGTTTTCCAAGAGAGGAATTTTAACTCTTCTGAAGCTGCAGGCTCGAAGGGGGGGGGGGTGAGTGTGAGCTTTTCCAGCACAAAGTTAAAGTCCCATGCAGGGGTAGAGGCTCTTCTTGATGGCCTTAAGTTGTTAACCCCTCTGAGGAACTGCTTCATGAGAGGGTGTGATAAGAGAGGTGGCGGAGGCATGGATTTTAATGAAAGAGAAGCTAGGCCCTGGTGGAGTAGGTCTGCTAGGTAATCCAGGATGAGAGGTAAGGATGGCTGTGCTGGGTTGGATCCTTAAGTCTGAATCCAGGAACAATACCTTTTCCACTTGTCAGCATAGGATTTTCTAGTACTGGGCCATCTGGCTTCATGTATAACATCCAGGACCTGCTTGCTTAGGCTGGCCAATGGAGGAGACATCAAGGAATAAGCAAGGGCTGCCAGGTTCAGGCTGTGCAATTGTGGATGCAAGAACTCTCCCTCCAGCTGAGTCAGGAGAGTTGGAATCTGAGGGAGGTGCCTTGGAGGCAACGGAGACAGAATGAGCAGTAGTGGGTACCAGTGCTGGCATGGTCAGTCTGGGGCAATCAGGATTGCCCTTGGTCTCTCCTCCCTTATTTCGAGTAGCACTCTGGTAAGAAGAGGAAAGGAGGAAATGCATAGATTGAGAGGTTTTTCCCAGTGGAAGGACATGGTATCCACTTTCCAGGCATTGCTGTGAGATTCCCTGGTGCAGAATTTGCTGAGCTGATGGTTGTAGGGGAAGGCAAATAGGTCCACCTTCAGGGTACCCTATTTCTGGGTCACAAGCCCAAAGTTCTTGTGGTTTAATTGCCACTCATGTGGGTCTAGGAGATTTCTGCTTAACTTGTCTGCCAGAGAGTTTTGGTTGCCTGGCAAGAATTGGGCTTGCAGGTGAATATGCATGGCTGAGACCATGTTCCAAAGGGTCATGGCTAGCCTGCAGAGTGGGTAAGAGTGGGTTCCCCCCTGCTTGTTGATGTACCACATCACTATGGTGTTGTCGGTATTGATTAGAAGAGGTCCCGGAGAGAGTAGGGATCTGAAAGCTGTCAGAGCATACTGAACAGCTAGCATCTCTTTCTGGTTGATATGCAGATGAATTTAGTTTGGGATCCAGTGGCCCTGAATGCACCTGCCTTCCAGATGTGTACCCCAGGCATAGTCTGATGGGTCTATGGTTAGGGTCTGGGTGGCATGGGGTTGTGTAAAGGGAATTCCGTTATTGCGGTTGCATACTGCTGCCCACTAAAGGAAATCTTTCCTTAGACAAGGTATCATAGGTATGATAGTTTCCAGGTCCTGCGAATGTTGGCACCAAAGACTTTTTAAGTACCACTGAAGTTTCCTCATATGCAGTCTGGCATATGGAATTAGTAGAATGCAGAAGGCCATAAACCTTAGAGCTTGCATGATTTTCCTTGTGGATATCTGGGTTCTGGTGGCCATTTGAGAGAAATAGCCTGTCAGATAGGCTTGTTTTTCTGGAGTAAGGAATGCCATCTGGGATGCTGTGTCCAAGCTTGCTCCCAGGAATACAATTTTTTTGACTGCGGACTAGTTTGGATTTCTTTTTGTTGATAGTGTACTCCGGTAAGGTTAGAAAGTCCTTTACAAATGTCAGGTGCTGCAACAGCTTTTCCTGACTGTCTGCCTGAATCAGGTAGTCGACCAAGTAGGGGTAAATTTGAATATTTCTTTGTCTGCAAAAGGCAATGGGTGGAGTTAGGCATTTTGTGAAAACTCTGGGAGCAGCGGAGAAGCCAAATGGAAGTGCAGAGAACTGATAATGCATAGATCCTGTACTGAAACGTAGATATTTCCTGCAGGAGTCCCTGATTGGGATATGCAGATAGGCCTCCTTTAGGTCCAGTGTGGCTAACTAGGCATCTTTGGACAGCATAGAGAGAAGCTGCTGTAGGGTGAGCAGTCTGAATTTTGGTACCTCCAGGACGATGTTTAGAATAGATAGAACTAAGATTGGGTGCCAGGTTCCCTCTTTTCTGGGTACCAGGAAAAGTCTGGAATAAAAACTTTGGCCTATCTGTTCTGCAGGAACAGGCTGAATTGCCCTTATGGAGAGCAGGGACTGAACTTGGTATTGTGCCTCTGCCCACTGGTTTGGAGGAAGATCTGGGAACCCTTTTGGGGTTGACAGCATGTGGAAATAAAATTTGTACCCCTAGGATACTATGTTGAGGACCCATCGATCATTGGTGATGGAGGCCCAGTTTTTTGCATGGTAGGCAAGTTTTCCTCCTAGGGGCACGAGCAATTGGGCAGAGGTAAGAGGAGGAGTTGAGAAGTCATTGTGAATTCTTTCCATAAGGGGGTGGCTTAGCACTCCCTGTTTTAGAAGTGGAGGTACTTCATTGCTTAGATCTTTGCATACCCTGAGACTGTTGTCTGGGGGGTCTGGTTCCCCTAGGTCTAGTCTGGGATGGCCTTGTGGGGGTTGGAAATGATCAATGTTTTGAGGCACAATGCCTACTGAATCTTAGAGGCTGTACTTGCAAAAAGACTTTGACTGTCTGCATAGTCCTAGCTTTTTCTTTCATCTTTTTTAAAACCTCTTCTACTTTGGTGCTAAACAAATTGTCTTTGTTTTGAGGTGCGTCCAATAATTTTGATTTGACATGCCTTAGCCAGGCATGCCTTCTAAGTACAGAACCTGTGACTGCTGCCCTGCAAGATTCTTCTAGGGCATCAAACCCACATTGCAGGGTATGCTTACTGACTTGGCTTGCAGAATGCATAAACTCCTGTAATTCTTTATTTTCTGCACAGTCAGGGAAGGTAGATATTTTTTGCTTAATAAGTTCCATAGCATGTTGCTGGTATTTCAGCATGTGGAACTGACAATTTAATGCTCTAATGGCAAGAGTTGCAGAGGTGTGTACTTTTTTACCCCATCTGTCTAATGCTCTGGAATCCCTGTCCGAGGGGGTGGGATTCTTAGCTGAAGTAGCTTTTATTCCTTTAGGCCCTTGGGAGATGACCTCTGGGTCAGCAGTAGGATTCTTGAAAATAAATTTATGTGAGTCAGGTGTCCTGGGAGCAGGAGGTAAAGTATCAGGAGTTAGACTGGATTCCATAAAGACATCATCCACAACATCCAGAACAGGAGGGATAGCTAAGGGTCTGTGCTGTGGTAAATCTAAAAATTCCCTGAGTCTCTTTTTGGACTGAGGATAATCCTGGCATTCCCAATGGAAATGCTCTCTCAAGGTATGTAAGGTTTCACCAAAAGAAAAATCCTCTGGAGAAGAGGCAGAAGGAATGGATTCCTCTGCATCTGAATTCCCATAAGCAGATAAGCACATGTCTTCATAATCAGAAACCTCAGAGTCGTCGAACTCTTAGTCAGATAAAGCTGCTGGGGACAAGTCACTTTTCCAGGAGAAGGCTCGCTTCCCCTAATCAGCATGATAAGGTCTTCTGCCATTTTAAGCATCTGTGATTGTGGCAAGGAAACAGGTGCTTGATTTTGGGTCATCGTTTTTTTAGGTGTAGCTCGCACTCTGGGCCTTAGAAACTCAGTAGTTTTTAAAAGAACTGAAGACACGAAAAAAGTCATCAGTTTGTGTCAAATATTGGTAGTGCAAAGAACTTCCTCAGAAGCTGGTGCCTGCACAGCAGCTCTGGACCCATCCAAGGTAGATCCACAGGTTCCATATTCAAAGAAGAGTCTCGCTGCATATCGGACTCTGAACGGGTCTCGCTAGTGGCTTGTGAATACATTGAAGCAGGCATCAGGGGCTGCAAAAGTACCTCACTGAGTACTGGTGAACTGGTGACTAGCTTATCGGAAGTATCATTGGCAGTTTTGGACCTGTGCGGTCTGTCTCTGTCTTTATCTTTACATTTTTTCAGAAGATTGGTAGTCGGATGGCTTACTGAAGCCATTTTAGAATACAGAGATAGAGAGCGAAAGTATTTAGCTACAATAAGGGCCTGATGGCGTATAGTTCGGGCATTGAACAAAGCACAAAACCCACAGTGAGGGACGTCGTAGTCTGTGCCTAAACAGGTGATGCAGTAAGAATGGAAATCTTGGTGTAGTATTTGCTTTCCACAGGTGAGACAATTGTTAACTTTTTCTGACCTCGGTTAGAGTAAGAAAAAAGAATCCCCATTGGGGTACTTAGCTTTAGAAGACTTCAACTTAAATTTCAGAAATGGAAACTCAGGTAGCGGCCGACTGGCACTCGTGCAAACTGCTTCTGCTTTGGACTCCTTGGCAAGAAAGACTGATGTAATGGTGTTGGCTGCCTGTTTTTATACCACTGATGACCTGACGTCAGTCCTGAAGTGACAGCAACTGATGCAGAAATACTAAGCCTCTGGTAATCGGGCCAACTAAGGGCTACCCTGGCAAGTGTGATGACGGCAACAGTGAAATACGAAGAACATCACTGCCTCTCCTAATGTGGAACAAATGGGCAAAACGTGGAGCACTACCTCTCCTAATGTGGAACAAATGTGCAAAACATGGAACACAACCTCTCCTAATGTGGAACAAATGGGCAAAATGTGGAACATTACCTCTCCTAATGATGCAGATATGTGGATCCTAAGGGGATCCTTAGGGGCTAGCCTTCTCCATTCAGACAGGGATATTTTTATTTGTAGATGGTGTGCCACATTAATCCCCTCTTCCCCATGCAGCATCCATGGTTGCATCTGAGGGGTGAGCATACAATGGGGACATGCAGCACATCACCCCAGCTCTAAAATAGCTCAACCCTGTCCTTCACCCCTTTCCCTCATAGAACCATGTCTCCTCATTATGATATTCCCAGCCTCTGCCAGGGATCTTTACAGGGAATGTCTCACTGTGACATTTCCAACCTCCACCAGGGATCATAAAGCTAACACCACAGAACCATCAGCATGCCCATTTGTCCCTAGCACTTAGTCACCCGACCTGCTAATCAAACCCAGGTCAGCTGAGCTTTAGTCTAGGCTTTATACCTCTACATCAGAGGTCCAGCTGTCATTCACTATTACATCAGTTAAAAATATATTCACACAGAATATGTGAATGGCCTTTTCAATGTGGGACAGCAAAGAACGTGGATTTCTTAAGACTCAAAATGTGGAGAGCTCCTCATAATGAGGTACTGTTGAGGTACGGCTGGAAGCAGAGGATTAGTACCTATGAAGATTCAGATGCAACATGTGTCCTCTCCTTTCCTTATTTATCCATATTTTTCTATATGATCTCTGTCTGTCATACTACTTTTAATGTTCAATATATGATTTGATATATTTTTCCCAGATAGATTTAACCTGATTCTTGTACTTACTGTCAATGTATCTATTGTATATATTGTCAATATTTACCTTCACTACTTTTGTCTTATGTAAATAATAATGATAAACTAGGTGTCTTTTCATTATAATTTTAAGCTTAGAATTGTATGTATAATACTATATTTCTGTATATATTCTGCACCCTGCACTGCTTTCTGCATAAACTAAATCAGCCATTCTAACTCTGTCGACTCTAGACTGAGCTGAAATTGATCCATCTGGATCAATGTCCTACCAAGGAAAACAGACAAACTAAAATCATAAATAATAAAGTTAATTTGGGATGGTGAATGGCAATGATTTTAGCTAAGATTGTTGTACATTTTAGAAATACAACCAGAGTATGCTATACCCAGTATGGTGATGTCAGAGTTAGAACACTTGCTGAACACTGGGATAATATGACTGTAGATAAATAAGATAATGAACTGGCACTCCACCTAAGCACCATGTTCAATCATAGCCTCACCTTAGGCTTTGTGCCAACTGAATGGCACACAGCTGCAGTTATCCCACTCCACAAAGGGGGAGCCACCACAGACCCCACGAACTACCACCCCATTAGCCTAACGAGCCTTGTCTGCAAGGCCATGGAATGCTTCATTATGGAACTTATAAAGAAAGACATTGGTAAACTCCAAACTCTGGACCCCACCCAGTTCGGGTTTGTAAAAGGCAGATTATGTCTCCTAAACCTGATAGACTTCTTGGAAGTAGTCACCAAAGCCGTAGACGAGGGTAAAGTGGTTCACACAGCCTATCTAGATCTCGCCAAGGCTTTTGACACCATCCTCCACTCTGGAATTATAGACAAACTCACTAAATTAGGTATAAATCCCTATGTCACAAGATGGGTTGCCAACTGACTCACTGACAGAACCCACACTGTGAAAGTAGCAGACTCCAAATCTGACTTCAGACCAGTGACAAGTGGAGTACCACAGGGTTCAGTCCTGGGTCCTTTCCTGTTTGATATCTACTTTTCTGAAGTACTGGCTAACACAGAAGGTCTTTGGCTAACAAAGTTTGCAGATGACTGGAAATTAGGAGCCATAATTGAAACTCCTAACGATGTGGACATCCTACAAAAGGGACTCACTGAGACAGATGCCTGGTGTCAAAGCCATGACCTGAAGCTCAATATCAAAAAGTGCATTGTCATCCCCTTTGGTAAAAACTCTGTACCCATGAGCTAGCACATAGGTGGTAGTCTACTTAACACTGAAAGTGTGATAAGAGACCTTGGGACACAGGTGGACAAAATCCTTCTACATGGCACACCTCATCACAAAAGGTTTCCCATCCAGGAAAAAAGAGGTCATTGTTCCCCTCTACTTGTCACTCATTAGACCCATTATAGAGTACAAAGACTCTTTTGGTATGTACCTCAGAAGACATCTACAACAACTGGAAAGGCCGGAGAAATACCTCACAAAGAGGATTACCGGCCTCAAACAGCTGCCCTACGCAGACTGTCTCAAAAAACGCCAGCTTTACTCCATCACATATTGCCTACTCAGAGGCGATCTCTGCCTAACATATAAAGCTATGTCAAACCCAGAGATATTGGACATGCTCCATTTAAAGAAATCCCAGTCCCACCAAGCTACATGCTCTAGGGACCTAAACCTTGTCACTACAATAAACAGAACATGCTGGAGAGATAGATTCCTGTCCCAGAGACTTCCCATACTCTGGAACAAACTACCTATCTATATCAAACAAAGCTCCTCATTAGCACTCTTCAAGAAAAATCTTGATGATTGGATGGGAAATAGGAAATTCACCCTGGGGATCACCTCTGTGGCTCTGCTCAACAGTGGCACAGGAAAATAATTTTCTTGGGTGGTGAAAGCCAGGGTACCCTTTTGGCTAAGCTTATATAGGCCCTAAGGCCAATAGCCTGGTACCTTCCTATGAACCTATGAACCTATAACTCAAAAGTTTAAATTGGACGGTGCAGATGAGGAACACCTACTCTGTATTTTCTCTCCTTTGTAGATACACATTGAGCTAGTTATGGATTACAGAGCACTTATCACCTATATCCTCTTATATGATAATGGGAAGAGGCTTAAGCTGCATTTTCAGTGCTAGGTGTGGTATTGTCCAGATGAAAGAGGTTTGGCATGGCAGCCCCGACTAACCAACATCAGAAAGTCAATCCTTAGTACAGAGCACTAAAATAATCTGTTTAAACAAACCAGGATTTCTTATTTATTTAATTTTGTTTGCTAGGGTAGAGCTCTGATCAGATTTGACCATTTGCAAGCTCAGCTCATGCTACATACATAGAACAATTTGCATTGTGATCATGTCCTGCCCATGCTTCTACTGTAGCTGATGTCACTTCCTGTTTCTTCCTCTCAGTGCAGTTCTCTATGTAATTTTAGTTGATCTGAGCTACAATACTGTGATGTACAGAACCTGGGACTTGACTTATAATGACGTAATTAATTTACTAGCAGATTATAGCACTGTTAATATTCATTTTGGTAGATATTGTTCATTTTATGCTTAGAAGACAGTTTTCTCACCTCTGCTTCAATTACTATGAGAGTCATTAGTATGCCAAGGGTTAACCACTGAAATGGATTCATTGTGTGTGACTCTAAATTCTAGACAGCGTCCACTTCTCAGGAGAATCGATTTCTGTCTTTTGCCATTAGGTATGATCATTCTGTACCCAGCTGTCTTGCAACAAAATCAATGCTCATTATGATCTAATTAATTCTGCTTGATAATGCTAGGTCAGATTAATATAATCTTCCATTGGATTTGATACTCCTCTGGTCTGAATTGCCTTACTGCTCATCTGGGAATAAAGCAAAAGAAAAGGAGCAGGTGAAACAATGGCCTGGACAAAATTCATGATTTTCAAAGAAGAAACATGTATATTTTGACAGGACATGCAATTTACATTTAGATATTAATAGGGCATGCAGCTTTAAACTTAATCACTTTTAGAACTGAACTAATTCAAAATGTGCATGTGTTATTATACTATTATACTAGTGAATGTTTCTTGACTATGTCATAATGTAACCAGCTCAGGACGTGCAAATGCTTCCACAACAGCTGTAAATGTAAATGATTACAGTGCAGCAAAACCTTTTTTTCATTTTTTTAAGATTTTTTCTTATCTCATCATCTCTGTTCAGGTATTAAAGAGGCAAGTATAAGTTGAAATAATATATGACTTTAGTGTGCCTAAAATAACTCTGTAGAACTCTGCAGTGTTAGCAGTATAGTCATAAAGTACAAAAGAATAAACGTGAAAGCGAAGCAAGATGATCATATTAGTAATTTGTGGAGTTAAAATTAAGCATTGTTAATGAGTTGTTTTTTTAATAATAATGCACCCTGCCATGAAATTCAGAAATACTGTGGCCATGATTATAGCCACCACTCCCCTGTTTAGTGTTAGTGAACAATGAACATGGCAAGACATTTGCACTATGATAAGATCACAAAAACAGTGGGAAGAGCATGTAGGACTATGGTGCAGAAGTACAAGCATCAATAGTGATCACGTGTTGAGAACAAACCCTGTGTGTGGTCAGCATGGTCTTACTTGCACACTTGCAACAAAAAGAAAAAAGTACGTGTCATCCCTACAGGGTCAAGACACATGTGTGCTAATCTATTTTTAACATAGTGATATAATATCTATAGGTACATGAGTGTGTGTGTGTGTGTGTGTGTGTGTGTGTGTGTGTGTGTGTGTGTGTGTGTGTGTGTGTGTGTGTGTTTGTGTATGTTTGTGTGTGTGTTGTGTGTGTCTGCGTTTATATTTACATGTATATCTATATCTATGCCTTGGTGTATTTAACAGAAACCCCCTTAGGTTGACATCTGTTTAGTTGACAAAATGTAGTCAACTTCACAGATGGGTAAAAGGTATGTGAGATCACACATTTCTTGTGTAGGGAAATATTCCTTTTTTCTGAGATATAATCATCAGGGGGCACCGGGGTAATTGCCTCCCTGCAAAAAAAGAAAAAAATAAGTCTATTTTTGGAAAATTTGTTTTGCATGTGCTGACAATTTTGTTTGGCATATGCACAGTAGTATAATGGGGTCCTTATCAGTAGATTTATATATATATATATATATATATATATATATATATATATATATGTATACACACACACATATTATATATGACACTTAGTTGTATAGTCATACAATCAAGATGAAGATGATCGACAAAAACTGGTTGATCTAAAACAAATCAAAGCTGAAATCTCAGGATCACTCAGTAATGGGTAAAGAGCAAACTTCACAATTGCCACAGTTGGAGATCTCATACTGGAACAAAGGCAGTTGTGCCAACTTGTTGTACCATTTGACCACTGTAATGGCACTCATGTATGTGTGTGTGTGTGTGTGTGTGTGTGTGTGTGTGTGTGTGTGTGTGTGTGTGTGTGTGTGTGTGTGTAGAGAATATAACATGTGAAAGGTTGGTACAGGAGGACAGGAGGTAGGGGGCCATACTACCATATACATAACTTACACAAGACTGGAAATGGAGCTGGTGACACAATCAGGGGGAACATGAAACACACACACATTTAAATATCAACTAAATAAAGATAGAAAACATAAAACACACATAATGGGTGGGGTAGCAAAAAGTACCAATACATTGACTAAATGTTAGGAAACAAACACCCTGCTGTTACAATGATATGCATGTATGCTTCCCCTCCAGAATATGAACCACAGCCTTCCCACTAACAAAGTGCAAAGTGCAAAGCACTTGATTTACAGGCTATAGAAGCAGTGAGGTAGACATCATAAGACCACACAACAATTGGTAGTTACACACTTGCAGAATGAAAGAAAAAAAGCAAAAAGCATGCAACTCTGAGGGGGACTTGAACCCATGACACTCCCTACTTGCAGGACATAAAGCACTTCATTTACTGATGGAGCTGCAGAAGCCATATTATAAGCTTCAATAAAGCACATAGCAGTTGGTCATTGCCAACAATTGTAAATAAAAAAGAGTACAAGAGCCAAGAACCAACATCAGCACATCAGGACATCACATTTGGCTATCATCCACATAAATGGGTGGCATCATAATTCATTGCAAGAGGAAGTAGTCAAATGATGAAAGTTTTGTCATACGTAGTATGTGCAAATGATGTGCAAAAATGATCTCTCATGTGTGGGGTTGGTGCAAGTTAAGGCCAATGCATGTGCACATATAGAATGTCACCCTAGCATTTTTTTTCTATACAATGATAAATTATTCTGAAGTCCTAGATGGACATGTGTAAAGTGTGAGTTTATCTTTTTTATCCAGTTAAAGGTTGGAAATTGGAGAATAAGAAAGCGATGAAAAGGGGAAGAAAGCAAAAAGTAAGATAGAAGGTGAGCAACTAATAGGTGAGCAGAATGAAGGTGGGGAAGATGAGTAATTTTCTTATTTACTTTTATGGGATGTGCCCCTTTTTCATAAATAAAATGAAAGTAAGTTGGGAAAGGAAGTAAAAGACAGAACAGGAAAATAAAAATGTTAGGTTTGGTGGCAGGGGAGGACAGACAGGGTGTGTGGTAACTTAGTGAATGAGGGGGAAAACATTAAAGAAGGTGACATCAGAAAAACAAAGGGGAGACAGTAGTGAGAGAAGGATTAACTATCAGCATTGATGGAAGTGGATACAAAAGGACAGAAAACACCAGCACAGGAGAAAGGATATCCAGAGCTGCAGTCTCTGCCAGTTCTGACTCAGTGGGAAATTACATACCTCCTTGGGTGCCACTAGAAGGTGGAGATAGTGCTGGATGGGGGATCCAGTCAGTGAGTCACTGGAGGAAGTTTTCTGTATGTCCGACTCCAGCATCTAATCTCCTGAATATGCTGTAGATGATAACCCACATATTGTCTGACAGCTGCTGACTTATGACAAACCTGTCACCTCCACTGGAAGTGCTACAGGTGGGCACAACTTTCCTAGCATCTAGTGTGGGTTTACTTGAAATAGATGGAGCAGGCAGGGAGGAGGTGTGGAAGTGAGTTTGACAGGTTGGGAACCAGATGTGCTGGGTGCTTCCAGTAGTGATGGTCATAGCAATGGTGCTACAGCTGCCACCTGTGTGGAGCTGATAGGCCTTGCTAGTTAAATGGGTGCAGGCAGTGATGATGCTGCATATACTTATATAAATAGAGAGATGCAAAATACTAAACAAAATAAATATATGTAATATTAAGGATATTGACAAGGGGGGATGAGTACAAATACGGTAAAAAAACTAATATACTTAAAGTACCAAAACATACTTCTTTAATGTATAAGTCTATCAGCACACACATACAGCTGAGAGGGGCATCTGAACCAACAGATATCAATAACCTTCATCGCATTCATGCTGAAAGATGAATTAGTGTGATAAGCTACATGGACAAACCAATAGGGGTCTCTAGTCTGTGGCACAGTAATGATGTCTGAGAAAATATACAAATGACTAAAAACATGATGTTCAGACATGCATTTCGCTCACAGTTTATAAGCAAAGGAAACAACTTATTAACAAGGATTGTTCCTGTCACAGAAGTCTACCCCCCAAAATGTTGCTAATACATATATTTTCATCTAATGTTATAGTTAGTATAGTTAGATAGAAACCACAATTAAACTATTTTGTGATAACATAAATGGAGATGGGAGGAAGGGAGGGTGGAGACAGAACCCACAGGCATAGTTATCCTGACACAGGTGTCCAAGTGGATGACAGGACACATGCACAAACACAGTAATAACATTCAGCTGTCATACTGCTACCTTTGACCTATGGCAGTTATCACAGAACTGGCAGTAATGTCTGAAAAGATATACTGTTTGTGAAAGAATCTCTACTACTGTTAATATTAAAAACTGTACATTCTGAAGCAAGTATATATATATCTTAGGCACTCCAGTCTCCTTCCATGCGGTTATCTATTTACATCAATTTCTTTAGCTGTTCTGTGAGGCCTGAATCACTTAATGAACTGGGAGTTCTGCTGAAGATTCATCCAGACTGCTGTAGCAGCTTTGTCTCTCACGTAAACAACAAACGTCAATGGAGAAAGAGTAGGAAATGCGACAACAGAGCTGGTATCAGCATCAGATTAAGAAAAGCTCCACTCAGGCCTGCAATTCCTTCTATGCTGCTGGCTAATGTAAGATCTCTGGATACCAAAATGGACTTTATCAGACTATACATGAACATAAACAGTAAGTTAAGGAACAGCTATATTTTGGTGGTGCTAAGGTAGCGTTGTCGCTTCACAGTAAGACGTTGTCCTGTTCGATTCTCAGCTATAGCGTCTTCTGTGTGGAGACATGAATGAATGGGAGTACCTTCGTTGAAGGTTGTGCGTCAGGACTGGCAACTCGGCATGTAAAAATCTACTGCCAATCATTAGCAGACCGGAGTTCCGCTGTGGCGACCCCTAACTGGGAAAAGCCAAAAGACACAACAACAACAACTGAGACCTGGTTAATTTCAAATATCAGCGATCAAGCTATTGGGATAGACACACTCTCCTTATTCAGATCAGACAGGTTACAGGCTCTCAGTGGCAAAACTAAAGGTGGGGGAGTCTGTATATCCATCAACAACTGCTGGTGTGAAAACACTGATGTCATTAATAGCCATTGCTCAGCTGACATTGAATACCTTACAATTAAATGTTGTCCATTCTACTTACCCAGGAAGTTTTCAACTATCTTTACAACTGCAGTTTACATACCTCTGAGTGCAAACACTAATAAATAATAATAATCTCCTATGATCCTATGATCCTATGATAAGCACTCGCCAGCCTGTACCAGTTAGCCTGTGATCTGAAAAACAAGAACCCAGAATGTGTCAACATTTTAGTTGGGGATTTCAATCAGGCCAAACTGAAAACTGTGCACCCAAAGTACCAGCAGTATGTAAAGTTCTCTGCAAGAGATGGGGTACTCAAAGATCAAATTTCCATCCTGCTTATCCCTATAAACCAGTGCTAGTAAGGGAAAAACCTTTCAAGAAGCAAGTAAGGATCTGGCCTGAAAGAGCTGTCTCAGCTCTGCAAGACTGCTTTGAATACACTGACTGGAATCTATTTAATGAGGCTGCCACCACAAATTAATGTAGTAATTTGGATGAGTACACTGAAACAGTTGTGAGATACATCACAACATGTATTGATGATGTCATCACCCTTAGGGATGGAACCATCAGAGCCAAGCAAAAACCCTGGCGAGCCAGTGAGTGTATATGAATTACTGAGAGCATGTAATGCTGCCTTTAAGGGTAGAGACAAAAACACTTTGAAAAAGGCCAGGATCAACTTGAACCAAGGTGTGACAGTAGCAAAACAAGCCTACAGTCTAAAAATACAGACACATCTCACTGACCAAGTTCCCAGGCAGCTGTGGAGAGGGTTCCAAAACATCACAGACTATAAGCCACCATCCACACGTTGTGATGATAACCTAGACTTTTTAAACAAGCTAAACATCTACCTCAGTAGTTTTGAGGAATCAAACAGAACCTCACCAAAGAGACTACACACCAGTGCAGATGCCACATCACTGTGCATCAACTTGGAAGAGGTACGTAGGAACCTATGTAGGGTTTACTCTGGCAAAGCAGCTGGTCAGGATATGATCCCAGGGGGGTTACTTACAAACTGTGCTGATCAGATGGCACCAGTCTTCACAGACATTTTCAATATATCTCTCATCCAGGAAAAAGTGCCAAAATGTTTCAAGACCACCAACATCATTCCTCTTCCCAAGAAATCATCTTCAGCATCATTAATGTATTACCGGCCAATTGCACTTACCTCAGTAGTAATGAGTGTTTCAAAAAATTGGTCAAAGATCACATAACATCCTGCCTACCTGCTACATTTGACCTTTTAAATCTGCATACAGGCAAATCATTCTACTGTGGATCCCATAGCCTTAACACTTCATCACACCTTGAACCACCTGAAAAATAAGGACTGTTACATACGCTTGCTGTTCACAGACTTCAGCTTTGCCTTCAATGAGGTAATTTCACAACTGCTGCTGTCTAAGCTGACTAATCTAGGCATAGAAAACAAAATATGCAACTGGATCCTTGACTTTCTGACTGAAAGGCCACAAATAGTTTGAGCAAGAAGACATCATTCAAACAGCATCACCCTAAACACCAGGGTCCCACAAGGTTGCGCATTTAGTCCACTTCTCTTCACAAGTCTAACACATGTCTGCACAGCTACGCATCAATCAAACAGCATCATCAAATTTTCAGATAACTCCACAGTAATCAGCCTTATCAAGAAAGAAGATGAGGGTGCCTATAGGGAGCAGTTGAACCAACTTGTTTATTGCTGCAACAACTTAGCATTAAATGGCGGGAAAACCAAGAAAATCATCATCATCATCATCGACACCCCTGTCATCATCAATGGTGCCACAGTGGAGAGAGTAACTAGTACCAAATTCCTAGGGGTATATATCTCATAAGACCTAAGTTGGGCCACAAACACTTCCTAACTTAAAAAGAAAGCCCAGCAATGTCTCCACTTCCTTAGGAGATTTCATAGAGCTGACCACTCCCAACAGGTCTTACTCATCTTCTACAGAACCATGATTGAGAGCATACTGACAAACAACATTGTTGTCTGGTATGGAAATTGCTCTAAAGTTGATCGGAAGGCACTGGATAAGATCATTAAACAAGCCACAAAAATCATTGGCTTCAACCTTCAATCCCTACAGGATATATATTCAAAGAGATGATATGGCAAAGTCCAAAAACTATTGAATAATATACACCATCTGGCTTAGGGCCTGTTCAAACTCCTGCCAACAAGGAAGCGTTACAGAAGCATTAATCGTAGGACATCCAGATTCCATAACAGCTTCTTCCCATATGCTATCAGACTGCTGAACAACAAACCCATAACCTAACCTGCTAAAAGGGTAAAACTTTATGTGCAATATGTCATTGTATTTACATAACTCTCTACATAACTCACTTTATACATCTCTATCTGCACTATGAAAACTGTAAACTGTTAGTTTATGGCATATATTGGTGGTGGGTAAGTATTTTATATGTGTACCTCTTTCTTTATTCCTACTATTGTTTGTTATATAGCCTTATATTTCTACTGAGTCTATTCCTGTTGTCGTTGCATTTGTTTTGTTTGTGTTGGAAAAAGTTTTAGCATTTTTTTACTTTATTTATTTTTGTATCTTTTTTATTTCTATTTTTGGTATTGTAAATTACTTAGTTTCTCCTGCTAAAGGTCATGCATATTGTGCAAGCCTGAGCATTGAAATTTCATGCAGTGATATGCACTTTTACCTCTGTGCTGATCTGTATGACAATAAAGTTTACTTTGACTTTGAATTTGAGTTCAAAAGATTTGTGGTTGGCATACAGTGACTGCTTATATATGTAACTAAAATAAGTTAAGAGTATATAGATGGTGATCCCTGTTTAACTTTATCCTCTAATTGGTGTAGGAGGCCAGAAGTGCCATACCCCATATTCCTGTGATAGTGATAGCTCTGTTCCCCTATGTATGGAATATCAGAGGCATTGGTGAAAGACTGGGCTAAGTTATTCCAGAATTCAGTCTTATACCAAGGCTCTATATAGCTCTCCTACTGGAGCTCCTGGCTGTTATCCTTATGGAGGATGCCCAAAAATATTTTGGATTCCTCTTCACCACCTTTGGGCTCTAAAAGGAGTGCCATCCACTCTTCCTGCCATGATGTCTCACATTGAAGAACTGCTGCCCAATTCAGGTCTTGCATGGCTCATCTGCCACATACTGATGACTATTATCAGGCACATCATTTGTGCAACCTGATTTAACAGGATAATATATGTACTGTATTTTGATTCACAGTGGACCATACTTCTCAATGTAATGGGAAGCTGTATTGAGCAGGATACTGTAAATGTAAGGCACCCCCTAACACAACTTTATGATTTTCTCAACCTAAACATACATATTTGGTGGGGTCAGATACAGAGCAGGCAGAGCTCCTTTGTGAAGCATTTATCCATTCCTAAGTAATTCCGCCATCCTGTTTATCTCATTAGCATACAATGAGAGGCCAATTTTAATAATGTTGGTTATTACCATGTCATTAAATGGCCATTAGTATATAATGTGCACAAATGTGCTGCTTGACCTAGCTGAGTCAGAGAACTTGTTTTTCTGAATCATAGATAACCTGCGCATGGCCACTTGCAAATTCACTTTCCAAGATGCAAGAAAGTTTTCTGAATCTGGCCCATTATATTTTAGCTGTTTTATGCAGACAGAGATAATTCCTAAGAGCCGTCAATGTTTTTCACAGTTAATTAGCAGAGTCTGTGCCTTGTTGTTACTTTCTAATGTTTAATAAAACAGCCCTAGCTGAAATAAAACATTTCTACTACTACATGAGCTAAATTGCTAAAGCAGTTTTACCTGTAGATACTAATCATCCTAACTGCCCTGTCTGAACCATCTGGTGGAAAAATAGATGAATACATAAAAGACATTTTAATATTTTTACCTTTTGCATCAATAATGTATTTATACTCAGTAGATAACTTCTGGTGACCAACCATATGTCTTCACTTGTCCGTGTTTTTCCATTTTCATTAAACATTCTGAATAAAAAAGACACATTTATGATGCATGGTTCAGTGAGCAGTCCATTTCATTTCTATATGCTACTCTTTTAATAATGAAACACTATAAAAATGTAAATGAATGCATTTAATTTGGATATTAAACTGTACCTTGGATATGATTTTTTGATAATATGAATTAATAATATTGAACTGTGGCATTACTGTCTTAAAAACTCAAGCAGGGTAAAGTCAAGAGATACATCAATGTATTTATTGGGAAAAAAGGGCATTTTAGACTATATTACTTCAGCAGTATACAACAGGAAAGAGATGTACAATTGCTAACATTAAAAATTTGCTGAAGTCTTACAAAATATGATTATTAACACATTTTCATATCATGTTTGAATGACATTCTGTATACCATGGGCTTAGCATACTTTGCTGTGCAGTTCTTGTTTCTTGTGCACTCCTAATTTAGTTTCGTAGCTGATATTGATCCATTAGCGTTTATGATGCAGTTGTCAATATGACTGCCATTTACAGTGAATTCTAGAGTGTGCATTATAGTAACAGTGAAAGAGTAGTAACAGTGAAAGAGTAAGAGTGAGTCCATCCATCCTCAGCCCCTTTTCCCATTTTTGCACATGGAGTCAGTATGTCACTACACCAGTGACAATCATCTAGAGTCAAGGTATACACCACCAGGTGGTTAGCCTTGCCATGGTAGTTTATCTGTACCACACACTTGCATGCACACTCACACCTAGGGCCAATTTAGTGTGTCCAATCCATCCAATGCATGTCTTTAGAATGTGAAAGCAAACCTGAGCACCTGGAGAAAACCCACATGAACACATGGAAGACATACAGACTACGCACAGAAGGTACCCCAGCCGAGAATCAAACCAGGTAACATCTTGCTGTGAGGTGACAATGCTAACCACTGCACCACTGTGCCACCTCAAGTAAGAGTAAACATGAGTAAAGCTATACAAATGTGCACTCCTAGAAGAATGATGTCCAGATTAGCCTAAGAATGAGCCTATGCTTTTAGGTAATTTTACAATGAAACTGTGTTTTGAGGCATGCAATCTCATGGAATCCCAGTGGATGCATTGCAGAGTTATGTTCAGAAGCAGTATATAATAAATACTATATGCTCATTGGTAAAAGCAATAGTAACAACGAATCATGATAGACTGCATTGTAAACTGAAACAGATTAAATGAGGGCATGTTGTATATTTGTAAAAGTCCATCAACAGAAGAACATAAATAATGAAGCTTACAAAGATCATCACTGCATCATGTATGCTTTTCAGAGTATGGATTTTCAGTATTTTTGCTGTGAAGGACTTGATTGTTATTCTGTTAAGTTATATTATTTAAACAACAAAAGGCAGTAGAAGAAGAGCAGGAGCACTTTTTCCTCCTGCATTAACTAACTTTTTTCCATGGCTGTGTAAACACTGAGCTAGGACAGACAAGTAAGGAAGACATGCAGTACAAAGCCCACGGGGTAAACTTTGATTGCATTCCAATAAATGCATGTATGTATGTATGTATGTATTTATTTATTTATTCATTTGTTTTTTTTTATTTAATGATAGGCATAGTGTCATTTCCAGGAGAAGATATTGGGATTCCAGTCTTCATGGATGCAATATGGAACTTGCTTTATTTAATTATACACCAAATTAATCAACTGTATAATTTTCAGATGCCATTGCTACAGTCATAGAAAAGTAGATTACAAGAATTGAAGACTACTTCAGTTTAAAGGTAGTCCAGGATACATTTAAAATATTTAGCAGTCTGACCAGCAAGGACATATGTATTAATTGTATAATGTATCATTCATAAGGCATTAACTGTTCACAGCTCAACTCCAGTCATGTCCTTGCATTGGAGGACTACTGTGCATTGCCAGACAGCTGATCAATGCTACCAATGTCGAACCTAAAAGACTGCAGTTATCTTTGTTTGTGAAATAATTTTGGGCACGTTTCAATTACTATTGATACAACTGCAGTGGAAAGGCACTGGGCAAAGTAAATCTTAGAGAACTCAGATGTATGGCTGTACTACATGAAGTTTGTTTACTGTTGCAGTTGCTGGCTATTGCCCATGGCATCAGTGTGCATTTATCCTATGCTGCTAAAGTAGATCAGATGACTGAGTAGTGTGGATCAGTACTGAGAGGATATCGACTAACGTTGTGGACTGATACTGTGCAAACAGGGACACTTTCCATCAATCCGTCTGCAGCCATATGGCAGTCAAGGTGTAACAATCTGAGTGGATACTTATGTATGTACAGCTTTTTGCATATTAACTACAGGGACTTTTCTGTGACCTTCTAAGGAAACAGTGATGATATCTCTTGCATATTCTTCAAGAATCCTCCATTGGTTTCTCACTGAGATGCTTTAGCATGTGGGGAGCATTTGTGGTTCCCGTTTACAACAGAAGAGACAGCCAACACCATGCTGGATTTCTATGTTATAGTTCATTCATCTGATGTAGTGTGGGACCACAGACTGCACTCATATAGAAATAAAGGACCTAGGTTGTGAAATGACAAAGATATGCATGAACTAGACAGTGTATTAATCCATCAGTTGCCAGGTGGTCTATAATACACAGGATATCATCTATAGTGAGTGTGCAAGCCACCCCTGCAGCTATCAATACACCCACATAGCGCATACACGTAACCTGTACCATCATTTTCTGAGCAATGATTTCCCCCAGGGTAATCTTGCTAGTGATGCTGAATATGATCTTGAACCCTGGCTTATGACGGTCATAAGAAATAAACCAAATCAAACTGACAAAGGATACAACAGCACTCAATCAGAAACAAGGAACATTATTAAGTGCATGTTTGTGCTGCTAAAGGCACATTTCTGCTGTCTGGATTCGTCTAGTGATGCCTGCAGTATGACACTGCCACAAGTCCAAAAATAGTGACAGTGTGTGTGGTATTACACAGCTTCACAATTAGGAAGCAGTTGCTTCCAGGAAGGCCCTTGCCAGAGCAACACTCCAGAGTATGATATTTAGTGGAGGCTGAGTTAGATGAAGTGTCAGTGGGGGAGCCAGCAGAAGTGGTTGCTCATGCCAAACAGAGCAGAGTGCAGCACACAATGGCAATAGTAAAGTCACAGTAGCTTACACATAGCTTCAGAACACAGCAGACAAGTGTAAAGCAGACACACTACAGTAAAACAGATGAATGCAAAACCAGTACTAAGCTGTCAGTACCCATGTATAGGCTAGCTACTCTGTGCATCAGGCATAGGCAACCCAAGTACAAATATACAAAGGGCAGAGTAAATTTATCATCATTTGTACACATGTGGAAAGAAGCACATGAGTGGATGTCTTTCATATTGAAATGTGTGAACACTGAGGATTATGAAAGTAAATCATGTTCTTGTATGTCCTGTCATTGTTGGGGGTTGCTTAGCTTTAATGCAAAACTATACATAAAACACTGAGAGTATCTGTGATGTAGTGATGATTTGGTGGAGTCACTTTGGGTCTGCTGGGACAAAGCCTCACCATTTGTTTCATCATTTCTTTTTTTTCCACTTTCCCGTCGTCACAGCCTCCTCATCTTCCATTTCTTCTCCATCTTCCTCATGTCTGCTCTGTCCACACACCCCCTCTGCATGTCCTCTCCCACCCGTTCCATAACCCTTATCTTAGGCCTTCCTCTATTCCTCTTACCTGGCTCCTCCCCATCCTTTTCCCAATATACCCATCCATCCATCATCCCTCTCCCTCCAATCTCAGCATAATTCATCTTCTCTTTTTCTCAAACTGTCCAACATGAGCTGACCCTCTATCTATTCTGATCCCCTATCCATCATCCATCAATCCCACCCAAATCTTTTACAAATCTTAACATCTTTAACATCCAGCTCTGCAGCTCCTTTGCCCTGCCAATGTGCCCAACCCCATACTCCATATACCATAACCACACTCACCTTGCTAGACTTCCCTTTCACTCTTACTGATACCCGCCTGTCATCCGTCTCCTGACACTCCTCCCCACCCCTTCTCCCTGCCTGCTCTCCTTCTGCTTCTTCTCTCTTCACCTTTACATTACTCTGAACTCTGTTGATCCCAAGTACAAAGCTTCGTCCACACCACCAACTCTACTCTCCCCTGCATCCTCACCTCTACCCTCCCTCTCCCTCCTTTACACATATATTCTGTCTAGCCCCTGTCTGTCTCCCTCCTGACTCCTCAGCATCTGCTCTCACTCCTCCCCTCCTCTCCTCCCTCAACCCCCCTCTCCCTACTCTCTCTACACTACAGATCACACAATGTCATCTGCAATTCACGTCGGTCTGATTCCTGTTGTTTTCTCCATCATCACAACCTGTCCATCACCAAAAAAAAAAGAAAGTGACTCAGAGTTGATGTGATCCCCACCCCCACCTCCACGGTCTAATAAAACCCCACACCCAGCACCTCACACCACTGTCACACTACCCTCGTACATATCCTGTACCACTCTTACATACTTCTCTGCCACTCCCGACTTCCACTGTGGATTAATGCCTTTAGGTCCAGGGCATACAAGGCAGAACTTTCAGCATATCCCCACCCTTGCTCCCAAGACCTGACTTTACCTAGAGTTGCACTGGATGTACTACAACCATGGCTAGATGCTAGTGTGCTGAATCACCAAAAGTGACAATTGCTATGAGATATGGCACTGCCTCCACTGCCATAACCATGTAAATATACGCTCTTGGGTGTATAGACCTCCACAACAGATGTAGCTGTGGAAGTGATAGCACTGTAGATTGGGATCTTAGTCATCCATGGTCATGATTACCATCTGAAGATGTAGCAGTGGACGGGCTTTATGGACAGCTCCTCACCCATTGCAGATGAGCATGAATGAACATGGCACCTTCCAGTATGCGGCTGAATCTATCCAAACACTCACAGGTACAGGGCGTGCACTCCTGAAGGTCAATATACAGATCTTGCATCAACCTCACTAAGTCTACTGTGGTTGTAGTGGTACTACGGTATGCCTCCACAATGGCCCAACCACTAACACACCAATGGGGAGGGTGATAACCATGTCTCCAGCAAGCATCATTACTCATCCCCTATGTGGAGCTCTCTGTCCATGAAGGGGTAAAGGCAGATTCTGCCAAGTGTCTACTAGGGACAAGCCCACTTTCCAAACTGATAATGTACCCATTAACATGTCCTCACAGTGAGGTGTGGGTATCCTGGGTATCCACAGGCAAGAAGGTTGCATCCCTAGTCTGTGCATCAGATGCCACAATCACATTCTCTGTGTGTAACACATATTCTGTACTTCCTGACTATGCCAGTGCATTCCTTCCATCATTTGCTGAGGTTGACAATCCTCCAACATTAGGCAGGGGCTATTCCACAACAATGGTGTTCGATAAATAATCACCTGTGTATACACCAAATCACAATATCCTGTATAAACATCACCAGCACAAGACGTATAAATGCAACTGAGATTTACAAATGTTACAACAAATATATGAATTGCATACTTTGTGCAGATGGCTGTAGGATAAATTCCTGATGTACCTGTACACTAGACTGCTTTAATATTTTGTGCAATGCCTAGGGAGTGTATGGGATATAAAGGTATGCATTCACAGAAATAGGTCTCTTGTAGATTAACATGTCCAACTCTGCCCCGACATCCATCACCTCACTGTGGAACTATTTGGAGGTGCTGCTGCCTCTCTGAGAGGCCAGATACTCCTCCATTATCATAAGGCATGGCTCCATTGATGGTCTGCACCCAATTACCTACCTTTCTGTATCAGAAATTTAGCTCTTTGCTTTGCAGCTCCTGTGATATCAGTGACCCTGTAATGCACCATCTCATAAATGTGGTTGGGACCAACAACAACATTGACGTCTGCCACTTCAACTTCTCAGGCATGGTCCTGGTAGACCTGGTCAGATCCATGCAGACCAAGGAGCCATCAGCCATGGAGACAGGTGGCTCAGAGTTGGACCACATTCTCTGCACTGAAGAACATTGGCTTAGAGGCAGATTTCTCAGCAGAGTCCACACTGTGTTTTTGTTTCCGCTGCCATTTGGCATTATAGGTTTGAAAACCACTAGAATTATCTACCTCTTTCCTGTTTGGCCTGAAAAATCCTTACACGACCAGTCCTTCCCTTTGCCATATAGCATGTTGTTTGTGTGCCACACAGTTATATACTTGTATCTACAATCTTTAGTGAATGTCAGACACATAAGTTGACTGAGAAAATGACGCACTTAAAACATTACCTACACTATTGCAACTGACCAAGGTGACATTGACTGTTTCTCTTACGGTTAAAAATAGTTTTTCAGATTACAAATGTGTAATGTATGCAGCAGTCAAATTCATTTGCTGAAAGTGTTATCAGAAGTCCATCAAGTGTGTTTTGAAAAGGTCTATATTATAACATCGAAGTCTTACAACTTCAAATGTTATAATATCGAACCCAGTAGACCGAAACACCAGAAAATCGAACAGTCAGAATAGCGAATTTATTCCCAGGGAAAAAATTCACTGTTCCGGCAAACATGCACACAAAACAAGCACACCAAAATAAATAATACACACACACACACACACACACACACACACACACACACACACACATACACACACATCACAAAACCCTACACTAAACCATATATACACCACTAGCTATCCACTTACTTTAACCCAGCTCTAACCCTACCTATGTCACTATCGCACACTCACCTTACCCGCTCCCTAACCCTAACTCACCTATCCCACCCTAACCCTCACGTCCACACAATCGTGCACTTACCTGACCTGTGCCCTAACCCTTACTCACCTAACCCACATCCTATCGCACACTTACCTTCGTTTGCACACTTACCTTAACCCTGTCTGTAACCTTCGCTCCACAGTCGAGGAAATAGCGAAGCTGCAGAAACGGCCCACCTAATACTTTCCCTAGGAAAGTATTCGGTGTTCTGCAGCTTCGCTATTTCCAGCGTTCACTCTACTGGGTTTGATATTATAACATTCAAAGTTGTAAGACTTTGATGTTATAATATAGACCCATTTTGAAATGTGCTGCGACTATGTGCTAATGGTTGTGTCTACCATTATGCATAACAATCCTTCAGCCAAGCAAATGCTTTATCCTTGCAATATCCCTCTCAATGCACCTTTCCCATTCACTTACAAGTACTGACAAGTCATTCTCTGATTATGTCAGTAAGTTTAATAACACCTAAATGCAGACATAGTTGAAAATTTAGATATGTTGTTTTTGCAGCTATATGCATGAAATAAGTCCATTTTATATTGGTAGGGCTTCTACATAACTCCATAATAGAAGTTATGAACTTTTATAGGCTATTGAAATTTTAGATGCAAAAAAAAAAAAAAAACATGTTTTATTTAGGCATACTCAGTTGTGCAGAAAAATTATCTTTTTTGTTTTGTGTAATTGACTATGTATATAATTTTGATATTAGACTCGACGCAGATGACTTTCATATTGCAAAGATTGCAGTTGATAAGTTAGTTTAGACATCTGTACCCATCCGAGTTTGAATAATTTTGTAAACTTTAGTCGATGCATTAGTGTAACTAATCATGTAATTTTATAATGTGTTATTTAAAGGAAACATTTGCATTATTAACTCACTCTGAAGAAGTCTCTGATAGAGATGAAAGCTCTTACAGAGATTATTAAATTGTTTCTAAGTTTGTGGTTGCTTTTTGTTTATATTGCAATCTGGTCTATTTGGGAAATCCTTTCTTTTTTATTTGTGGTACAGATGGCTAGTCCCAGTAGCCACAGCAATTCAGTTAACACATCCATTTTTTTTTGCTGCTACCTTCAGGATATACATTACATGATACTTCTGCTGGACCTGTGCTTGATAACAGACAAGAAGTAGTGAGAAAGCCTACCAGTAGTGTAACCTTTAATTTTGGTGCTTTGCAAAAGTCCTGTGATGAAACACCTAAAAACTCTGTAGTTGGTACAGAAAATCCATATTCAGCAGCATAGAATACAAGTGTTGATAGTGCAGATCTTGTCTCTGAATTCAATGAACTAGAAAAGAGTTTAGTTAAATTAAAGCATACACAATGGACAGTTTGTTTTAGCAGTCTTTTCTTAATGTTAAAAGAGGGCTTTTAGGGTTGAGTGTTCTCAGGATGCCTGTGGATTAAGCAAAAAAATGGGGCTACAGTATGTTCAAATGCTTCTCAATCTACATACCAGGGAGCTTTAATTGTAAATCTAGATATGTTGTTTATGCAGGTAATGATTTTTTAGTCACTATTGATATCAAGTCCCTTTATTCTGCAGTGAATTTTAATGAACTAGAAACAAATTTAGTTAATGAAAGCATATGTAATAGGACATTTTATTCTTTGACTTTTGTCCTAATGTTAAAAGAGTGCTTCGAGGTCTGAGTGTTCTCAGGATGACTGTGGGTAAGGATTTTTCACGAGAGTTCCTAGAGGCATAGGAAGAGTAGAATGAAAAAATGGGGCTACAGTATGTCCAAATGCTTCTAGATTTTAACTTGAACATTCTGATTAATTTAAATAATAAAATCAAAAATTACCACAATCATTTGCATTGAGAACTACAGTGATCAATTCTGACTCAAAGAAGGAGGCAATTTGGCTTAAAATAGCAAAATAAAATTAAGTAATTAAGTACAGGAAGCTTAAGAAGTTTGAAAGAGATGGTAAAGATTATGAGCAAGGTTTTATTTATTGTTATGGAAAAAACAAGCAGTGTAAAAAACAGATACTAAAAACGATTTCTCTGTAAGAAGTAATCAGCAAGGTTTCAGCATGAAAATATTGAATTAAGGAGATCTCAACATATTGCTGATATAAATTACAAAGTCAGTATTGCAAAAGAAGTGAATGCTTCGATTGTTACCAATCAGAATCACCCATCTCATTATCAGATTTTTCAACCAATATAAGCATTTCAGGAGCATTTTCAAAAAAAAAATAAGGTTGGAACAAGAACAAAAAGAAATTCAACCAGAGATAAAAAAGACTTTATGTTCAAAATTGTAGATCTTCCAAATTATAGGTAAAACTATGTTGAACTGAAAGTTTTAGTACATGGTTTATCAATTGTGGGTGAGGCTTGAGCAATGTTTGAAGAAACTATTAACTCAGTTTGTGAGTATGTTAGAAATTTATGTTTGAGATGCACTTTTAAATAGGGTAAGCAAAGTAGTAATTTATTTATTTTATTTTATTTTACATTTGTTGACCGGGCTAGTCTAACTGGATACATGTCCATTTTCAGTAGAGGCCCGGGGAGAAAAGCTCCAAGTATAGGCAGTGACACGACATGCATAGTATGAATGAGTAACATGAGATACAGTACATTATTTAGATTCTACATAAGTAAACTTGTACAGAGTCATTTAGTTAAGGCTAGGCTAAGATCAAATACAAAAAACAAAACAAAAATAAATATATATTTTTTTGGCATGTTTTATAGATGTACAAACTTAAGATGATATCTAATACAATGGAGTGGTAGCACTTTTAGAGAAAGTAGACTCATATCGAGTACTAAGAAGGGAAAAAAAACTCAATAAGCTACTAGTTAGAGGTTAGCTTACTAGTTAACACAGGTAGGTATCAGAACAACAGAGCAGAGACGTATAGGGAGAGCAAGATGGGGAATGAGATCTTAGTCAGGGTTAGAGCAGGGGCATAGCCAGTGAGTTTTAAAATATTTTCTAAGATATTTTTTGAAAAGCAGTGAGGAAGAAAGAGTTGAGAGTTCATTTGGAAGCTGGTTTCAGGCTTTTCCCACTGTATTAGTGAATAGTGAGTCCCCAGCCTTGTTGTTAGATTTAATAGTGGAAACTAGAAGCTTATTAGCTTATGTTACTTATTAGCTTATCAGCTTAATGTTTTTAAAAAAAGACAAGTTTTACAACCTTCCTCTTAAATCAGAGTTAGAAGCATCTTTTAAGGTTATGAAAGAGATGTTAAATCACTTTTTCAAACTAAATCAAGTTGAACTTTTTATAACTTATCTCAAGTTGAAAGAGAAGCTTTAAAGTTACTAAAGACAGATAAAATATGCTAATTTTGGAAACTGATAAAGGGAATGATTTAGTGTTTATGGATATTAGTCAATATATTAATAAATTGCTGAATGATAGCGCTTCTTATGTTAAAGTCAAGTGTTGTGACATGTTAAAAAGTTATGAGTTAATAGATTTATTTATCTATGAATGATCTTGGAGGGCCTGAATGAACAGAAATTGTTTGATTATTTTCTAAACATGAATCTAAAGGTTAGTAAGAGTTTTGGATTACGTAAACTTCATTAATGGTTGACTGATCCAGCACTAAGACCTATTGTAGCCAGTGGCTGCAGTAAAACAGAAGCCATGGCTATATACGTAAATAATGTTTTTTCCAAAAAAATAAATATTAGTTATCCTTATGTATTTGACTTTTTGTACTTTATAGATAGTATGAAAGATTTGAGTTTTTCTGCAAATGACTTTTAGTCACTATTGATATCAAGTTACTTTATTCTGTTCTACAATTTGGAAACTTTAAGAAGTGAGCTTTTATGCAAAAAAGTTTTGAACAAATGTGTTTACTTATGGAAATATTGGTTAATATTTTTTCTTATAATTTTGTAGAATTTAATTTGGGCTTTTTTAAGCAAGTGAATTGTGTGGAGATGGAGGCCATGATGGTTCCAAGCTATGCCAATATTTTTATGTATGGATTAGAAAAACAGGCATTGCTAGAGTCAAGTTTTATTTTTACAAATGCTTTATTGAAGACATTTCCTAATGTAGAGAGGAGATTATAGAGATTTCTTGTGTTTCTTGATTACATTATGATTTTGTGATATTTACTGTTGAATATGGCATGCAGCATGTTAAAATAGCAAAAGTTTGTAAGTCAGATGGTGTGTTGAAAAACAAGATTTATAAAGATCAGTACAAAGTAATTCTTATTTAAGTTTTAATAGTATGCATCCCTGTTATGTAAAGAAAAATCTAGTTAAAAGACAATTTGTTAGAGCCAGTCATTTAACTGATGACTGTTGTATTTTTGTTGTGGAAAGTAGAGTTTTATCAGAAAAATTCACCTATGGGGTTATAGTAGAAAATTAATTGAAGAAACATATGATGACATTAATAGTTTTAGATCTAGCAAGTATATATCTCATGGTAACTTGAAAAGTACTAATGTGTGAACAAACAGAACATAAAGACTTATAGGCTATCTTTAGTTGTTAAAACCCCTGTAGGTGAATATAAGATTAAAGAATTAGTTTGAAACAACTGAAAGATTTTTAGTGAATTTCCTGACACTTTAAAGAATGTAAGGGAAACACATTGTTTCATGAGAAGAAGGAGTGATAATTTAAGTGACCTCTTTCAAAAAAGTTTGAATTGTGTTTCTAAGACATCTGGTAATACACTTAAGGGATATTTAAGTGACAGGAATACAATTATTGCAAGTGCATAAAAGTGGATACTAACAGGATCTGGATAAGAGATAAGATGATTATATATCAGGGAACGTTAGTTGAAAATCTAGATAGTGAAAAAATGTGCACAGACTGGGATAAATATGCTGTTGGAAAGGCAAAATCCAAATGTAAAACAAAATGACCAATGGAATAACACACTAGCTGAAGATAAAAACTTGTTTTATTACCAAACAAATAAAATAGGTAAGCGCGTTCACTTTTGCTTCATCAGACCATATACACAGAGAGAGGAGCAACCTTTACTTATAGGAAATACAACTACTCAGCAACCAATCACATGCTAAGGGTCACAGTTAAAGGAGAAAGACATAATAAAACCATAGCTTATGTAAAACTTTATACATATCTGCAGAAACTGCATACAGAAAAAATGCATACAAAGAGAAATTCAACATGCAGATAAACATCAATGTCATAAAACAAACACATAGAGACAAAAATATAAAAACAAAAATAACCAAAAAATATATAAAAAGTATTTTAACTCCTAAGACTACGTCCCTTCAGAATGGGTCTAAGTGGGACTTTCTCGTTAAGCCCACTACCCTGATCATCTCTCAGTCTTATCATCCATCTACCCTCTCTGGTTTCAGTTAGATTCCTGATGTCACCACCTCTAATGCTGGGATAAATTCTGTCAATAACCATGAACCTGAAGGTGTGTCTGTTGTTAGTATTGATCACATGTTTAGAGAGGGCATTGGTAGTAAAGGCTATGTATGTTCTCTAATTCTATCCATCAAGGTTCTATCAGTTTTCCCAACATAAAATGCTTTACAGAGCATGCAATAAGCAAGATAGATGACATGCATAGTCATACAGGTAGCCCCTACCCTAAAACTAAACCTATGACCAGTGTCAGGGTGCTCAAAGCATCCACTTCTGTCTATAAAACTGCAAAAGTTGCAATTACCACAGGGTGTCGTAGTCCCTTCATTCTCACTCACATTATGCTTGTAACTGTCCGGATAGCACAACAACCTCTTTAAGTTCTTCTTGTTCTTGTAAAGGAATCTAGGTGTATCACCTACTATTCTTTGGATACTGGGGCCAGTGGTTAACAAGCCCCAGTATTTCTTAATGATATTCATAGCCATTCTGGAATCTGTGGTATAGCTAAGTGGAACAGAAATGCTAGCAGGTACAACAGGTAATGGACATGAATTGTCCCTATCCTGTTCAGAAAAATAAAGTTTCGCTATATTGGCCCTAAGGGGTGAATGGTGGTTAGTACCATATAAACCGCTCCTTCCTTATAACCCTAGCCCTTAGTCTACCTCTTAGCTGAGTAAGTTCCTGATTGAAACCTTCTTCTGCCCCATTTAATCTAGAGGCTCGAAGCCCCTGTCACTTCACTATGTTTCTAAACACATGAGGAGGGTGCATACTGCGTCTGTGGAGCAAACAGTTCCTATAACTCAGATTTCTATAAATTCCTGTGCACAATGACCCATCTGCTTGTCTCTTTATAAGTATATCTAGGAATTCAATCCGTGTCTCTGAATATACCAAAGGAAACTTCAAAAAGCCGGTGGTCAGATTTAGGTCATGATGGAACTCAATCAGGTCCTCAAACCCACCAGTCCAAATAAAAAAACAAATCATCTACAAATCTACAGTAAAATGGAATACACCGTTGAAAGACAGAGGTGGGGAAAAGACATTCCTCCTCCCAGCATGCCATAACCAAGTTGGCGTAGCTATTGGCACTGGATGTGCCCATCACTATGCCATCCTTTTGTTGGTAGTAGATTCCATCAAACACAAAAATGTTGTTCTCAAGGACTAATCTCATACTGAGTTGTAATAACTCAAGTAAAGCTTGGTCATAACTGCAGTACTTATTAAGATACCTCTTAACATATGTCAGTCCAGTGCAATTAGGAATCATTGTAAAGAGGGACTGTACATCCATCATCACTAGAAAATGCCTCCTACTAAGGGGCTGTGTCTTAATGAAGTCAAACAGATTCCGAAGAAATTGGTTGGAATCCTTGAGCACTATTTGATTCTTATCCAGAATGGGACGCAAGTGTTTCTCTACAAAAATGGAGAAGGGCTCAGTAGCCCAACTCTGACCAGCCACAATGGGCCTCATTGGTGGTTTAAGGCTATCCTCGTGGACTTCAGGCATACCCTGTATAACAAGGATCAGGGGCTCATTGACCAAAAAATAATTATACAGTTCATAACTGATTTTCTTATCATTCAAGCATTCCATAAATATATTGTCTATTCTCAGTTTATATCACTTTTTGTAACAACATTATAATGTACACTGCCACCCAACATTGTTTTCATAGATCGAAAGTGCCATTTAAGTATAAAATTACAACACTTTTCCAATGTCATTTGGCATGTATGAATGCATGTTAACACATAATGTTTGGCATAAATTCAAGATGAGCATGATTATAAACTATTTAAACATTAACCAATAACTTGTTTTATAAATATAAGGAACTGACAACCATTTTATGACTACTTACATAAAACAGCATTAGTTAAAGTGCAAAGATCTGACTAATACATATTGTACAGATAAATCGTACTTACAAATGTCTTTCTGTTAAATTTAAAAAATAAAAAAAATAAAAACAAATGGCACACACGTCCAGTAACCACTTTTTTTTAGGTTAAGCTCTTTTGTCATTGCTATGCTGACTTCATCAGAACAATAACAATGCGCAAATAACGTGGCTTAAATAGTATTAAAGGATCACATTGTTTCACTAATTAACTTACAATTATTTCTTAAAGAAACCCATGATAAAAACAAGTGAAAAAAGAAAAAGATACATGCACAAGTTCATATAAATCCTACTATGTGAAAACAAGACATCTAAAATATACTGTATAGAACTCTTAAACCAACAATGTGAAGACATATATTAAAAGATAAAAAAATTAAAAAATGTATAAATGCACATAATACATAAAACATGAACTCCCCTTGAATTACAATATGTCAAAAAGCCTGAATGATCAACAACTGACTATCATCCCCACTAGTAATACTATGGGTGTCAAACACTTCTTATTATTCTTTACATTCTTCCTTTATAAGGCTGATTCAGCCTTTAACTTTAAAACACAGCTAATAGAAATGGTTTTGTTAAGCCCTGGGGGTACAGCAGCATTGCATTTTAATTGCCATTTTAGTTCCTTATATTCTAAATATAAATCCAATGGCCCATCCTTCTGTCCCAAGATCTACCTTATCAATGACTATATATTTGAAAGTATGCATGGGAAATTATTTAATATGTTTTGCTAAGGCATTCCTATTATCACCTTTTGCAATATCATATTGGTGTTGATATATTCTTTTTTTTAAATTTCGTTCTAGTCTTGCCAATGTAAAAACATTCACAGTCTTGACATTTTGCAAGCTATACTAACCCCCATGCTCTGACAATTAAATTTGTGCCAAAGCTCGATAGTACCCCAACTCTGAACAGTCACTTCTGTCCCTTCTAAAATAAATTTACACTGCCTACATTGATATTTACTTATACGTCCAGTATGACTCCCCACTAATGGTTCTCAATAGTTGTCTTAAAACACCAATCCTTCTTGTATACAATGACAGTATTTGTCCAACTTTGTCAAAACAATCCATGTCTACTTTACAAATGTTACAATTATGATTAATAATGTTCCTGATACCCTAGAAATGCACATTGTATGTAAAATAAGTGTTCTTTGAAAATGATTGCATTCCCTCCTAGAAGGGAGAGCATTTATACCTGTCAAACCAATGTCACTACCCAATAACAGGTGAAAATGCCCATCTTGTCACTTTTTTTATCTCATTAAATATATTATCCAGGAATGTAACAGGATATCCTCTGTTTTCTAGCATTTCTCTTAATTTGAAGCATTCATCATGAAATATGTTGTCACAACTCACCATATGTGCCAGTCTCACTACTTGACCCTTAACTAGTGATCTCTTTTGATGAAGAGGGTGACAGCTGTTAGAGTGGAGTAAGGAGTTAGAGTAGGTAGGTTTTCTATACAAATTCAAATAAAACCTCTTTGTCAATCTATTCTTCCATATAGTAATGTCTAAGTAATGAACTCTATCCTCCTCAACCTCCATTGTAAATTTCAAAAAACTGGTTCTAGCATTCAAATAATGAAAGAATTGTTCAATCTTCTCTCTACTATCAGTCCAGAATATTATAATGTCATCCAAAAATGACTATATAATGACCAACAATTGACATATTCAGAATTAAGTACTACTTGGTTCTCCCACTGAGCTTGTACCATGTTAGCAAACACAGGGGCGCACACAGCAGACATTGATAACCTTTTCTTCTGCCAAAACAGCTGATTTTCAAATACTAGAAAGTTGTTCTGTAAGACAGCTTCCATTAAGGATGTAATGGTAAGAATCTTGGTATGTTCCAACCCTGAGTTGTCACATAAAAAATTGTAAAATAAATTGAAACCCTCAACATGTGGAATAATTGAAAATAAGATCACACACATCTATAGTAACAAATAATAAATTATCTGGTATATATTTCGTCTCAAAGGAAGGTCAGAAATATTTTTTGAATCTTGGAGATGCCAAAAATTGTGGGGAGACCAATAGTAGATGCTAAAGCCTCCAAAACTTTTCATTTGGCTAAATACGTTGATCTGCATACAAAAGGGATTTTAACCAGACACAGACATCTTTATAAGGATTCCTGGGAATTCTCATCGAGAGTTTCCAACCAAATGCATTTGTATTGGTAAAAAGCTTTCTGTGAGAATGCAATGAAATCACTGCCAGTATAACTTCCATTAAACTACCTAGTGCTGAAAATTGTTAATGAATGTTAATTAGAATTAGCAATAAAGACTTATAGACATAGCACTTTTTTCAATCTTTTTAATAAAGGAAAACATCATTTGGATTGTTTAAACACATCGTACCACATCATGTTCAGCAGACATCCATGACAAACATGACCAATAAACTAGGCCAAGACTCCAAAATAGTTGGCTGCAAATTGTAAGTGCTGTGGCAAAAAGAGCCCATTAATGCATTTGGAAGAAATAACAATTCATAGACATGTTAGCCAAAACGAAGACAGTTATTATTATCATTATCATCTAATTTGCAGGCCACTGAATTGTTTTTTTTTTTACTGCAAGTGCATCATATCAACACGTCAAACTCCCACTGTTATTCATTCATCCCTACCCACGTCTACATAGTCAGGTATACACACACACACACACACACACACACACACACACACACACACACACACACACACACACACACACACACACACACACACACACACACACACACACACACACACACACACACACACACACACACACACACACACACACACACACACACACACACACACACACACACACACACACACACACACACACACACACACACACACACACACACACACACACCACCACCACCACCACTACCTGTCTGTTAAACTCACTGGCATTTACCTTTTATTTGATCTCTGTCATTGAAAGTAATGTATGAGCATGAACTTTTGACTGTGTTAATTAACATGACTAGAAATAATGATTTACACAAATGAGCAGGTCTGTGAATCACTCAGCTGGGTAACTCACTTACCACAAGTATTTCCAGGAGGAGAGCACATGGCTCATTATCATATGCCTCCCCATGAATGACTTATTTAGCTTCGCATTAAGGCAGAAGGGCACCCCACTTTGGTGCTGCACCTCCTTGAGTAAAAGCACTGTGGTACAGCTGTCTCTAAACTGATTATGGCTACCACCATTGTTGAATTGGGCTTTCTGCTGGGTGTAGTGTTTCTGAATCCCAAGACTGGTTTAGCTGTAAATAAACATCAGTTTTTCAAATGTGGCTTCCTAAGACAATTTCATGAATCTTTACTGGAAATCACTTTTAGAGTGCAGAGGTATCACAGTTACTAACATCTTTCAGTAATTGATCTGCTTTCATCAAACATGTGCTTCATAAAATTCCTAATTTATTTATGAAAATGTGCTTATTTCATAAAATTGAAAAACTCATTTCATGAAAATGAATGTTGTCTCATGTTATATTCACAAACATATGCTGCAAGTCACTTCAGCAGCTGGCACAGTCCATTTCCCTAGGGGAGGTGACAAAGTGAAAGCTTTAAGGTGATCAGACGTCCATACAGTATTGCAACTTGAAACATTTGTATTGTAATGGCTTATACATGGAATTAACCAGCAGAATTTAATGCAAGATAATTGAGATAAGTTATATTTTTGTCTTATATAAAATGGAAACGTGCAAAAGTGTTTTGATTTGAACTTTGTGATGTACATTAAAATACCAAAGGGAGTAAGCTGTAACACATGCTTGTGAATATGACAACAGAGCAGTTCTTTTTATATGAAATGAGTTGTTCTATTTATGAGTTAACTACTTTCAGTATACTGAAGACATTGGAATTACACATCTTTTATTTTGAACTAAGGCAGAGAAAATAGTAGCACTTTATTCATTTCTGTCAGCTAAAATTAACCTTTTAGTCCCAAGTTGTTTCATGCTAGACACAGTGAATAATGACTAATACCTTTATTGCCCCATTATGAATGTAATTATTTATTCATTCATGTATTTATTTACTTATTTATTTCCATTTGGTGATGCATAAGTCTAAATAGGCAGATGCAATGGAACTGAATACAGACAAGACATTTGTCATGGTGGAATAAATAGAAGCTGAAAAACAGACAGAAGGGAAAACATTGGAAAAGATTAACAGGTTCAAGGGATGGAGTGGCTGAGGAGAGGGTAAGCCTGGATGAAGAGGTCATAGCTAAAATCAGAGAGAAAGCGGCTAACTGGCATAGAGTATTAGTGGTAGTGTCTGGTATGAAAACATGAGCAGTAAAAACAGCACAGTTGAAGAAACTAGAAGTGATTGAGATTAAATGGCTGAGACAGGTGTTAGAATGCATACAAAGAAACAATGACATCAGAGCATAATCCAAAATAGCTCCAACTGCAGAGAAGGTCAAATAAAGCAGATTACAATGGTTTGAATAGTAGATAATCTGATGAAGATGATTTGGGAGAAACAGGAAGAAGGCAGGAGGAAATGTGAGTACCCAGCAAAGAGGTGGATTTTTGGATGGATGGATGGATGGATGGATTTTATACAAGCCACTAATGTTGGAGTCTCTTATTATACTGCAATACCAAGACATGTGAATCAAAGTTGTCCTTAGCCACTGTACTGACCATTAAGCCTATTTTTAAATTGGCTTAAATGTAGTGCCACTTTAAATCAGAACCTCTTTCTTAATTTTCTAGAGCAACCCCAGAGGATACCCCCTGTCTTTAAACATACGAATTAGTGAAAAAAATCTCTTTAGAAAAAAGTTCATCATCACTTATGAGGTGAGATAGCATTACCATTTGGCCTTTAATTATTCCTTTTCTTTGATGTAATGGATGACAACTGCTGAAATGCAGAACATGTTAGAGTAAGTTTCTTTCCTGTGAACAATACTTACCAGTGTTCCACTGGTAACATCTCCAATCAGATGTATATCCAAAAAGTGAATCTCTCTAGTGTGAAATTTAAAAGTGAATTCAAAGAAGATAGTTGTGCCATTAAGGTATTAAATGAAGTTGTTCACAAGTTGTTCCTCCCCTTGCCATAATATCATGATGTCATCCAAAAATCTGACATAAAACACAATATTGTCCATAAAGGCAGAGGAAAACACATATCTCTTTTCCCCATTCCAATAGGACCATGCTGAAAAAACTTGGAGGACATTTAGCTCCCATAGGCATTCCAGCTTCCTGACAGAAAAATTTGCCTTCAAACATAATGTAGTTATTTGTCAAAACCACCTCCATTAGTTCTACTAATAAATTAATTTTGGATTGGTCAATAACCTTACTAGCCAACAGGCTATCTTGAAAAAAATCCAACCTCTCCTTATGAGGTATTACCGAGAACAGGTTGACCACATCAACAGTCAAGAAAGTATAATCTGTGTTGCCAACATTAGCTTGTCTCAGCAATTCCAAACAGTGCCACGAGTCTTTTAAGATATGGGGTGCCTCGCTAACTAATGGGTTAGCATAAAAGTCTACATATGCTGCAATAGGCTCAGTCTTCGACCCTCTTGCTGCTTCAATAGGTCGAAATGGGGGGTTGTGGACATTTTTATGCATATTCAGTATTCCAAATATTACTGGGATCTTCGATGTTCCAACAGTTAAATACTTGACATCATTTACATCTATATAGAATTTTGAAACAGGGCATCCAACAAAAAAAATCTATCTTAGCATATACTTGTTTATCATTCCTCGAAGTCCTACTATAAATCATAGAATCATTTAAAATTTCATACATTTTTGAGATGTAGTCAGTTTAGACATAATAATAATCAGATTTCATTACCCGATAATTCTGGTTACATGCCAGTTCCTTTAAAATTCTTATTGTATCTTTTGTCAAATTGCTAACCTTGTAGTTTGTCTCACTGACTATTTTCCTGAAATTTTGCTCACACAGCCTCTCAAATGCTATAATTAAAGGATGTCTCAAGGGAATAAAAGTACTTTTACATTGCAAAACCTGGTTAGTATCATTGTTATTAATCACATTTCAGAGTACATCTTTAAATTCAGTTTTCTAATATACATCTTCAAGCTTATAAGCACATTAGCAATATCAGTTTTGTAATCTGGTACATAAGAAAGTTATTTTTTAAATAAAGTGACATGATCTTCAGTAATATTTATGCCACTAAAGTTGTAAATATAGAAACTTTCTTTTTCTAAAATTTTACATTCTATTAGTACATCAAAAACTGAGTCAATAAACTCCTGGGAAGTGCTTCCAAAAACAATGTTTCAGCATCTTTTATTTCAGTCAATATCAGTCTCTCCTCCAAGGCTGATGTTGCCCCTTGTTGAAATGTTTCTTGTTCCTGTTCACATGAGTTGTAACCTTGCCAACCGGTGGTATGTTATGGGGTTGCTCTTGAAAATTAATGAAAGAGGTTCTGATTAAAAGTGGACCTACATTTAAGCCGATTTTAAAAGCAAGCTTAATTGTCAGGACAGTGGCTAAGGGCAACTTTGATTCACATGTCTTGGTATTGCAATATAATGAAGAGACACCGACATTAGTGGCTTGTATAAAAAGCTTATGGGAAGTACATTTCAACAAAGAAATGAAAGAAAAATTAGGGTTCCAACCGAGGATATTCTATAGTAGGGGTAGGAACCTTGAAAATATGTTGGAGAGTGGAGTTAGTACAAAAGTTACACACAGATCATTAATGTACAAATGTGGTGCATGTAAGGTTTGTAAAAACAATAATGATGTTACCAGTGTTTTAGTGGGGGGGGGTGGTATGAACGCACCATAGGATGCCCAGGAAGATGTAACTGCCAACACCACCATGGTAGTCTACTTAGCCACGTGTCTATCCTGTTCAGGATTCTATGTAGTAAAGACTATCAGGAGACTTTGGGACCATATTGTAGAGCACTTGAGGGATATTAAAAACAAAATCACCCATAATGCCCTTTATATTCATACCTTGGAATGTCCAAATTTCAAAATATTTGTATTTTTTGTTATTGATAAGGTTTGTAGTGATGTTGGGGGGGGGGGGTTGATGTTAAACTTGAGTTGGAAATTAGGGAGGCTAAGTGGCAGTTTAGAATGAATGCCTGCTGCAAACCTGGGTCGAATGATTTTGTTTCAATAGCCCCCTTTTTGAAACAGAGGGTTACAGAAATATGAGTTGTTTAAATTCAAGAAATTCTTTTCTTTTTTGCAATTTTGCTGCTGTCTGTTATTACTAACACTTTTTGTTTTAGTTTTTGTGTATTTATTGCATTTGAAATGTGTTTTAACTAATACTATATATATTACAGTGTTTTTTTAATGCTTGAAGCTTTAATAACAGTAAAAAAATGTAGCTAAACTTAAGGCTACTCTTTACTTCTGATGTAATTAATTGAATGATTGTTATCTTAAGTATATAACAACAATTTAGCTTAATTGGTTTGACTCTGATGAAGCCATTTGAATTTTATGGTGAAAGCACTTAGTCTGTGGGTTTTGTATTAAACTGTTTGCTACAATTTTACTGCCTTGCTGGCTCGATTTTTTTTATTTTTTTAGTGTTTTTCTACTGTTATACCTTACCACATCAGTATGGGTGAAGCAACAGTGACTCAACCCTCCATAACTTTGATCATAAATTAATTTTATTATATTTCATCTGTTTGTTTTTGTTACCTGTACAAACACAATGGCTTGCAGCAGACAGCCTAGTACTTGAAGTGTTCTCTGTCTGAAGTTAATGCTTCTCTGTAGCCTGAATGCCTAAAACTTGCCATATTGAGAGTTTAATCACCAAAATGTCAACACAGGCATCTCTAAAGTAATTTGGGCTGTCAACCTCCATGAAAGTTTATGTTCCTTATCTTCCATTTTTCTCTTTTTCACTTATTCATAGAAAAAATACAAAAAATAACCTAAATGTAATCAATCCAGAACATATGGACTACTGAAACAAAGCAAACTGAAATACACCGATAGATGAAAGCTGATATCTGTAGCAGGTGGGACCTTGTAAACACAGAAGTATTAGGAAGTAATCCATTAGCTTGATAGACACTGCTGTATTATTAAGCAATGCAAAAATCCTACTGAATTAAGCAATAACCACTAATGTGTGTGGTATATTGAAGATTTACCTACAGTTGGTGTGGTTTAATCATGAGGGTGAAGCTCGAGTGATTAAATAAAGCCATCCATGGGTAAATCGTCATTATACAATGACCCCCCCCCATTAAATATTCAAAAATGTGCATGCTGATTGGTCAGCGTGCACGTTGTAAATCAGAGTTATAGTAATGGAAAAAGGCCCAGTCACCTGGACTTTTTCCATTACTATAACTCCTTTTTCTACAGCAACAGAGAACGCAAGATCTCCGTTGCTTCAAACTGTCTCGCTATGTTAAACATGTTTAACATAGCGAGACAGCTTTAAAACAGCAACGGAGATTCTCCGTTGCTTTTTTTAAAACTGTCTTGCTATGGTAAACTCATTTAACATAATGTAACAGTTTTTAAAAAGCAACGGAGATCTTGCTTTCTCTGTTGCTTTTTTCTAAACTGTCTGGCTATGTTAAATGGGTTTAATATAGCCAGACAGCTTTAAAAAAGCAATGGATATTCTCCGTTGCTTTTTATAAAGCTGTCTGGCTATGTTAAACTCATTTGACATAGCGAAACAGTTTTTAAAAAGCAACGGAGATCTTGCTTTCTCCGTTGATTTTTTCAAAACTGTCTCGCTAAAGCAACGGATATTCTCCGTTGCTTTTTTTAAAGCTGTCTCGCTATGTTAAAACCATTTAACATAGCAAAACAGTTTTTAAAAAGCAACGGAAATCTTGCTTTCCCCATTGCTTTTGCCCACAGCTCTGATGTACTGCGTAGGCATGCGCATGCGCAGTACATCAGAACTGCAGCAGAATACCAGACAGCTGTGGAAGGGCAGCAAGGAGGCATTATACAATGCCATTATTTAAGAAAAGTAAGCATTTTTTTTCTTAAATAATGTCATTGTATAATATAATAACCACTTCTGGGTGTGGGTAATGCTGGATTTACCCAAGGTTGGCTTTGTTTGGCCATTCGGGCTTCACCCTTGTGACCAACCCACACCAACCGTGGGTAAATCCAGCATTACCCACACCCAGGCGTGGGTTATTGCTATAATATAGCACAACCACGGAGTCGGTTATTGCTATTATACAATGACATTATTAAAAAAAAAAATACTTTTATAATGTCTTTGTATAACGGAGCATTACTGTTCTTCAGCCGGTGGTGGTATACTGCTTCCTTGTGTTGATGCACTGCACATCTGTATGGGGCTTGCGTTCCCACGCATACCCAGTACATCAATGCTTTGAAACAAAAGCAAAGGAGAAAAGAAAGTGTCCGGTGCGCCATTTTTTTTTTTTATTAAAAAAAAGTTTTGGGCACTTTATACCAACGGAAAAAAGTTCTGGCGACCGGACCTTTTTCCGTTGGTATATCGTGGGATTTACAACAGGCACGCTGGCCAATCAGCATGCATATTTTGGAATATTATTGGGTGATCATTGTAAAATAATCAATTTGAAATAGTACAAATCCTAAAACATTTCACCAAGACAATTCTAGTACTTATTAGTGCTTAGAAAACAGGGCAGTAACATTGCAAATGACAACTAAACTCTTAGGGTTCTGAAGCAGGGAAATCATTTGCAAAGTCTGCTCAGATTAAACCAAGTTCACAGATCATGGCTTGAAATCTCTACGCTGTGATTGCAATTGTTCATTCAGCCACCATTTGTTTTCTACTCCCAAACTGTGGCTTATAAAATACAGCAGAAAAATGCAAGGAGAAGACAGCTAAAATGTAACTTTCTTCTACTTGCACTGTTGACTGAAGATCAGCATGTATTTAAAAAAAAAAGTAAATGAGTGGAAAATTAACAGTCCTATAAGTGAGTGCATCATGAGATGCTACACATACTGGTTGCTTTCAGATAGGCAAATGCGTACAGATGCTCGACTGCATCTTTCACAGAATCCCAATTTGGTGAGCATACTTGTGCGAAAGTGCTGTTCACCGAAGCAGCACTTTCATGTAAGTATGCTTGTTGTTCCAGTCATACTACGATATGATAAGGGAAAATTCCCTTTTCCCCACTGTAATGTGACCTCAGAGTGAGAATATTAAAGCGCTTTCGTTAAAGTGTGTTTGGTGGTAATGGATTCGGACTTTTGATCTATCGATCAAAAGTCCTAGATCTATATATATATATATATATATATATATATATATATATATATATATATATATATATATCCTGGAAATGTTTAAAGTAGCTAAGGAGATTCATTAAATGTAGGTGTTTACTGCGTGAACCCAAAGAAACCAAATCCCACTCCTGACTTATTCTACACTAGGTGTTTGCTAGGCATATATGAAAAATCTTGCTGCTACATCGAAGTGGGGCATTTAAATCCTAGTACAAGGATGGCCAAAACTAGTGCTATTAGAATGTAAGTAAGCATGACAAGGAAATGTTATGTGTGTATGGCAGGTTTAGCATTAATGGGCAAGATACCCTGTCCTGTATATTTGCATTCAATGAGGGCAAATTAAGTTTTCTTACTTCCATTCTCAATAATGTAGATGCTCTTGATGCATGGATCCATTTCTAGTGGAGAAGATTTCATTAATTCATTTGTTAATTAATTAAGTCATTCATTCATTCATTCTTTCATTCTCCGATTACCCATTTATTGAATGTAAGATGCAACTGGTATCAATGCATAATGTGGAACTTGATAACAAAGAGGTTATGTAGGTTCTTTCCAACAGTTATTAGAACACAACGCTATATAGGATTTAATAAGCAAAGCAAGCAAGTTGTATATGGTATTTACCACAGTTGTAGCAGAGTTCTGTAAACTCAGTTTTTTATTCTCAGTTTTGGATTGAAGGCAGTACCAATCCTGTGGACTGCCTAGGGTGGCAGATGACCTAGCTATGGATCTGGACAAATGCAACGTGTTTGTCCGAATAAACAAAATCAACTATAAAGTTGCAGATATCTACATTCTGCACTGACACAGCCTTTATGACTCATACTTAATTCATAATTGATAAAGTAAATGTCCTGCAAATATATGCTATGTCTGACTAACCTCTAAAGAAATTAAAGATTTACTATACTAGGTCCCTATGACATAACACCCACCAACAAAATATGCCATTTTTAACCTTCCTTTATATAAGAACACCACTGTCAGCTCCCCGTAACAGCATGGGGACCCCAACTTCTTTTCTCACTAATAACTTTCTAGCTTTTGATAATTATTACTACCTTTTTCTCTTTTTGCCTTTTACAAAATTTATAGTAAAATATTCCTCTGTATTCTCAGAGGTTCTTCGTATAACACACACTACACAAAGACCTGAGTTTTGTCAGGCTATTGAAGAAAAGAAAATAACTTCAATAAAGTTGAATATTTTAACCCATGACATAAGAAAGAAACAAAATTCTCCACCTTCATAAAGTAGTTGACAAATCATGTAAAAGAAAATTATAGCTGCAGATACTTAATGGATAAATGCTTACTTAATTATAATCTAAACCAACTAATCTTTCTTTGGTTAATGTAATTTCTGCCCCTGACATGCATTAAATTCTTTTGAGGCAAAGCATACATTGTACATTATTTTGTAAATGAGCTTGAACTCTAAACAAAGAAACTTACTCTACAGTGGGTATAAAAAGTGTACAAACCCCTGTTAAAATGCCAGTTTTTTGTGATATAAAAAAATGAGACCACAATAAATAATTTTAAAACTTTTCCCACCTTTAATGTGACCTATAACCTGTACAATTTAATTGAAAAACAAACAAATCTGTTAGGGGAAAAAATATAAAAAATAAAAAAAATTATAATAAGCTGGTTGCATAAGTGTACACACCCTTAAACTAATACTTTATTGAAGCACCTTTTGATCTAATTACAGTATTCAGTCTTCTTGGGAAGGAGTCTATCAGCATGGCACATCTTGATTTATTTACAGCATTCAGTCTTCTTGGGTAGGAGTCTATCAGTATGGCACATCTTGACTTGGCAATATTTGCCCACTCTTCCTTGCAAAAGCACTCCAAATCTGTCAGATTGTGAGGGCATCTCTTGTGCACAGCCCTCTTCAGGTCACTCCACAGATTTTCTATTGGATTTAGGTCTGGGCTCTGGCTGGGCCGTTCCAAACCTTTAACTTTCTTGTGGTGAAGCCATTCTTTTATTGATTTGGATGTATGCTTAGGGTCATTGTCATGTTGAAAGGTGAAATTCCACTTTATCTTCAGCTTTCTAGCAGATGGCTGAAGGTTTTGGGCCAAAAGTGACGGGTATTTGGAAATGTTCATAATTCCTCTCCACCTTGACTAAAGCCCCTGTACCGGCTGAAGAAAAGAAACCCCAAAGCATGATACTGCTACCACCATGCTTCACCGTGGGGATGGTGTTCTTTTTGTGATACGAAGTGTTGTTTTTGCGCCAAACGTACCTTTTGGAATTGTGGCCAAAAATTTCAACCTCGGTCTCATCAGACCATAACACATTTTCCCACATGCTTTTGGGAGACTTGTATTGTTTTGCAAATTTTAGCCAGGCCTGGGTGTTTTTGTGTGTAAGAAAAGTATTCTGTCTTGCAACCCTACCCCATAGCCCAGACATATGGAGAATATGGAAGATTGTTGTCACATGTAGTACACAACCGATACTTGCCAGAAATTCCTGCAGCTCCTTCAGTGATGCTGTAGGTCTCTTGGCAGCCTCCCTGACCAGTTTTCATCTTGTCTTTTCATCAATTTTGGAGGGATGTCCAGTTCTTTGCAAGGTCATTGTTGTCCCATATTTTTTCCACCTTTTGATGACTGTCTTCACTGTGTTCTATGGTATATCCAATGCTGTGAAAATGTTTTGTACCCTTCTCCTGACTGATACCTTTCAACAATGAGATCTCTTTGATGCTTTGTAAGCTCTCTGAGAACCATGAGTTTTGCTGTAGTAGGCAACTGAGTAAATGTTAGGAAAATCCTACTAGGACAGCTGAACTTTGTTTGGGGTTAATCAGAGTCTCTTTAATTGATGGCAGGTGTGTACCCAAGAAGACTGAATGCTGTAATTAAATCAAAAGGTGCTTCAACAAAGTATTACTTTAAGGGTGTACACACTTATGTAACCAGCTTATTGTAATTTTCTTTTATTTTTTTTAATTTTCTCCCTAACAGATTTGTTTGTTTTTCAATTGAATTGTGCAGGTTAAAGGTCACATTAAAGGTGGGAAATGTTTTGAAATTATTTATTGTGGTCTCATTTTTTTATATCACAAAAACCTGGAATTTTAACAGGGGTGTGTACACTTTTCATATCCACTGTATAAGTGAAATCTAATAGATATGGAATATAGCAAGCTTTAAAGTAACTGTAGACTTACATAACCTGCTTACCTCATAATATATTCCTTTAACTTCATTGCTTTACATTAGTGTGATGTTGGTATTGTTGAATCTAAGACTGTTTCATTTTCCTCTAGGTTACACTTATTTAATCAAGTACATTGTCTTTGCCTTTTTTGCATGGGTGATCCTTAATTGGGGTCCTGCATCAGCCTACCTAGCTGGTTGACAAATTTAAATAAATACGTAAAGAAACAACCAATCAAGCACTTGAACAAAAACAATTGATTAATTAATATTAAATTAATGAATTAATAATTAATTAATTACATGCTAGTGAAGTGATGCATAAAACTGTCTTGAAAGACTCGTTGATATGTATATTGCCCAAATCTTTTAAGGATGCTACATATCTTGTCTTTATCTTAGTTGAGATAAAGATGTTTGTGTAAACATCCTGACCTCTCAGATTTAATCATTACTCGCATAGCTAATCCATCTTTCTTAATCAAGTCATAAGAAGCATGTATCCAGACAGCTGTGACTGTATAAGGGAACTCATCTTATCAATGCAAGCTGTCCTTGTTGCAGTAATGAGATCAGTCTCCTAGCATAGTCACAAGTGCATGGAGACATGCCTGCCATTTCTAGCACTTTCTGCTTATCCTCTCAGCCTCTCGTACTGCTTCTGGTATAAGACGTGTACCAAATGCTTACTACACACATGTAGTACAAAATTACTTTAGTCCTGACCTCAAATGCACTATAAGCATTAATTCTTTCTGAATGCTGGTAGTGCACTAACAACTGACTGATATCACCCAAGTGTACCCCCAACACCCTACAAGCCCATCAGCCCACCCTAGCTGCAACTCTAATGATCAGCTGCTGCTGCAATGTAGCACCCTGACAAGTTATAATCTCCATCCAGTGCCATTATATCTGAGAAATTATGAATTTAGGAATAAAGAAAAATTACACAACTACATTCAAGGCTCTAAATAACCAAATGATCATGAAAATTATAAGCATCTAAGTTCTTCTAGTCCCATTGTACCCTAGAGAAATTTACCAGTTAAGGCTGTTACTATCCCTAACACATTTATTAGTAAGCAGTAGAAACCAGGTGTAGATCATCATTGAAATGGATATTATGGAATGATTGAGCTATCCACGTGGACACTATTAAAGGAAAACATTTGTAGGTAAGTGTCATTACTGCCATCTTCATCACCCTCCCTCCTTTCCCATTTTTGCATGTGGTTGGGTATCGTATCAACAATGACCAATGATTTCAGATGACCTAGAGACAAAGTTTGCACCTCTTAGTGGCTAGCAAATTTTTCTAAAGGTCCTAGAAAAGAATGTAATTTCCTTTTCATTCTGGTGAATGAGTTTGGATCTCTTTTATGATTAGAAGCAAATACAACCAGCTCCACTATCATAGAAGGATAAAGCTGTGAATATGGCTTGGGTGACCCAAGTTCAATTGTCAACTTGGATGACTGCTAGAGCTGATGTGTGGATGATAGGCATGCCTATCCTTGAGTAGGAAAGGGCCAGATTGGGTAATACGGTACCATAGTCCCTTTTAGAAAGGATGACAGAATAAAAGATTATCCAGTCATATGCGCTCAGCCACCAAGACCAAATGGAGTAGACATCAACTTGAGTGCATGAGGATATATACTCACATGGCAGGATATAGCGACTTCTGTGGTGATGCAAATCTCTTGTTCACAATCAATAGGAGAGTTAGGCCCATACTGAATATGCCTGCATCTGTAGAGTGCTGGTGAGGGTGAAAACCACCACTAAGAATGCATATATAACAGAATCTGCCATCCAGTTGTCACCGTCCCTGCGATATTCATTATCACCATCCCCTTTTTCCAATTTTTCACATAGTGTCAGGATTTTGTGTGACATGTCACACCTCTTATGATTCTGGGAAACTCTCCTACTATTTTTAACAGCAATGCCTGACTGTCATAGCTCTTCTCTCATGCAATCCCTCTCTCTGCTGGATCTTCTTATTTCTTCTTGCCTTCTTCCAGTCACTCCCATATCTTCACTAAATTATTTCCTGCTTTTCTGCACGTGTCCAAATAAGAATAATCTGTTTTCTCTGACTGTCTCTGCAACTGGAGCTACTTTGGGTTCTGTTCTAATGTCCTTATTTCTTCACCTGTCCCATAATATGCATCCTACCATCCATCTTAGGCACTTAATTTCCATCATCTCTAGCTCCCTCAGCTGCTCTGCCTTTGCTGCCCAGGTTTCTGTACCATACAGAAGTACTGGTCACAGCACTGTTTTATAGACCTTACTGTTCAGTTTATTTTAGCATTCTTCTGTCACACACTATTCCTGACAATCTGTGCCAGTTGACTGCAGCCCTGCTGAACTTTGACCTTGTCATTCAGACTCCCATTTTCCTCAGCTACACCTCCAACATACTTGTTAACCTGTTCCACTATTTTGCCTTCTATCATAATGTTCACCTTATTCTAATTATCCTATGTACTGCCATGACAACTGTCTTGTCTGTACTCAGTTTCATCTCATGAGTTTACAGTTTTGCATTCCATTTCCCTAGCATTTGCTGAACTTTTTGTTGAGAATCTGTTTGTAAAGCCACACCATCTGCACATTTTGGTTTATCCCTGCCCAAATTTTAATAATGTAGACTATCAAGAGTGGGTTCAGAGATGAACCCTGATGCACACCCACTCCTACTAGGAGGAACTGTTCTGTGAGTCCAGACACTGTTTGCACTTGTGCAATTTCGTCCTCATACATAGCCTGCACTAACTCTCCCCATAATTACATTGGTAGTTAATAGCCACCCATTCCTGGAACCAATTAAGGAACCTAGGCCTAATTCCCAACTACCCCAAAGCACTGTGACCTGCTCAAGGTCACATAGCAGGCAAATGAATGCTAGGGGAATCTGACCCTGTTCAACAGGAAACAGTTCATTAACTGAAAAATAGCCTTAGTCTCCTACTCTAACAGACAGACTACAATTCAGAAGGATGACACCAGTCTTAGGTTTCTATGTAGTGGCTAGGCAAGCAATTCAGGAAACCATTAAAGAGTCTAAGTCCAAATTCCTAGTTGCCCAAAGCAGTGTCTGATTATTGACTTGCTCAAGGTCACACAGTGAGCAACTGGAAGCTGAGGGAATCAAACTCTATACCACAGGATGTAGCAATAACAGGACATAGCCTTAATCTTCTGCACTTACTAACGTTGAACCATTACAGGATTGGTAAATGAGCTATCTTGGGGTACTGTCATATGCTTTCTTAAAGTTTAAGAATGCACCCCACCCCATGGGACTCTTTTCTTATATTCAGCCTCTTCCCAACTGCCAGTCTCCTGTAAACTCTAGTCAGTTCTACTGAATCCTGATCCGTACCTGAACTGCTCATCTCCCATCTACCTTTCTACTAATCTGTGTGTTCATTGATCACCCTTCCAGCACTTTCATGCAGTATGACAGCAAATTGCTACTTCTGTACTGCCCATAGTTGTGAATGTCTCCTTTGTGCTTGTACTGTGGCAATAGAATTCTTATATTCCAGTAATCTGGGGTATGCCTGTCTATCCACACTGCTATAAGTACCCTCAGATGCCATTTCTCCCGTATTTCACTCAGCATCTTAATCGTATCGGCTGTGACCTCATCTGAGTCTACTACTTTCCCTGACGTCATTTTTTTTAGTGCTGTTTTTATTTCTTCTTGGTGGGCTTTCCTTCCTGATATGCTATGTCTGGGGCAGTACAGTTTCCGCTGTTTTTTTTTTCATTATGAAGTTGCTGGAAGTACTCCTTCCATCCACCTTTAATGCCCTGTGTACTAGGAAAATTATGTTGCTGGCTTGTTTATGAATGGCATCTGATTATCTTATTTTTCTTTCCATCTTTGCCTTACAACCTGTTATAGTTTCTTGGTACCATTTGCAGTGTCATTTTCCAGTAGCTGGTAGAGTACTTCAGAGGCCTTGTTATTTGCAAGTGCAACTGCTCTTTTAGCCCCTTTGTTAAGTAGCCAGTATTCCTTCTTAGTCTGGTCTCCCTTTTCTTTCTGTCTTCCCACTTTTTCCTGTACTCCTTTCTTTTGATAAGTTCTTGAACTTCAGCATTCCACCATCAGCTATCCTTATGTACCTTATTTCCATAACTGTCTCAGACACATATCTGTTCTATAGTATTCACTCATGCTATTTTGAGACACTGTCATTCTTCTTCTTCTTCAGTGTACCTATTTCCTATGCTTCATGAGGTATTAAAGCTTATGAGCAGTTTCTTAAAAAATAAGTTATGTACCTACCATAACGTTTCATCTGTGTTGTTCATTTTCATTCTTCCTCAGTGTATGGGTTCGGATCCTATACTCAGCTCTGACTCTGCGATTATTCTAGCTCTTGGTGATCAACACATTTTCAAGTTCCTTTCCTACCCACAATGCACCATACCTAAGTTTCCTCAGATCCTTTTTACACCTTGAGAGAGAGACAGAGATGCTGTAATAGAATTGCCATAACTGGAGTTTAACACAAGGGACATATGGTGGCCTTGGTGCCCTTAAAGGTCTCATTCCTCCAGAAGTCATTTCTGAGAAATGGAAGGGGATGGATGGTGGAGAGATGAGGAAGAATGAAAATGGACAACACAGATGCAACGTTATGGGAATAATTTCTTTATCAGATGTTGTCAATTTTTATTTATTCCTCAATGTATGCGACAAAGTCCCCAGCTGCATGCATTCTTGAGTGGACTCTAAGGAAGGGTATTCTTGAGTATGATTGAGTCAAAGGCCACTCTTAGCCTCGAGACCAGATCTAGTTTGTAATGACTGATAAAGGTATGAGGATTTCACCAAGTAGCAGTCACACAAATATCATCCATGGATACTCTAAACTGGAATACGGTTGAAGTAGCCATACAGCTAGTGGAATGATACTTTAATGGTTTTGGTAGAGGGAGATTCAGTTAGGTGTAGAAAGAAGAGATGTAATCTTTCAACCATCTGACTAAAGTTACCATTTTAATAATAATAATAATAACAATAATAATTTTTTTAAAGTGAGATTTTTAGAACATCTGAGAGATATAGTAAAATTTTAAGAGACTAGTTATCTAGCAACACATTTCCATCAAGTACATCCAGGTATTTCCACTGGTTTAAGGGGGACAATTTTGGAAAAAGTTGAGCCAATGAAATATGCTTTTTCTGATGTATGTTTTAAAAATAGGCTTCTTTATAAAGAAATCTTTTATATTCTCAAATTCGGTACTCTGATACCAAAGGGTTTGAATATGGAATTAAACTGGAGATTTTTTGTTTAAATGTGTAATTATATAATTGATTGTTATTAACTTGATTAGATGCACTATTTATAGTGATTATCCAAACCTCCGTTTGCTGCTCAAAGCGGAAAGAATTCACAAATCCTTATCTGTATTTTTCCAAAACAACGTACCGGTTTATTAAATTACATACAAAAAAATCAGGTTAAGCGCTTTCATCTCTCTGTAAGTAGACTTCATCAGAACATTTCCAAATTACTAATGCAGGATTTTATGGAGGTTACTGACCAATCCCACACATCTTTCCTTAACTATCACATGAATCAATTCCATATTTAAAGTGCTCCGTGCATTCATTATTTAATCTTTGCTATTACCCATTACTCATTAGAACTCTACAAAACATAAATGCTAAAAAAAAAAAAACAAGTGCTAAAAAACATTCCTATCCTAACACTACATCCTATAGCTGTGTCGTACATACACGTACAGACCTACACTAATATTTATCCAATACATATCTATTTGATAATGACCTCAGAGTATACAGATATGGTAGAGGAATTGGACCTTATAGCTAATATGATTAAGGACAGAAGATACCCCCCATATTTGATAGAGGATACCAAAGAATATGTGAAAAAAGAATGGGTTAAGAGATATAAACCCATATTGGGTACTGGGTTCATTAGAACCTCCGGCAAAAGTAAGGACAAGGATGGGGAGGGTGAAACTAATTATAAGAGAGCATGTATATTCCAATATGGACCTTACGTACAAGAAATAAGAAAAATAGTAGAATCAAACTGAAAAGAGAACAAAATACAAAAAGATAGGACAATACCCCATTCGTCTCCAAAAATGGAAGGAATTTAAAAAGTGAATTGGAAAGGAAGATAGTTAAATGGGTTGATATAGGAAAGAAAGAAGGTACCAGTAAATGTGGGCAGTGTAATCAGTGTATTCAGATATTACAGGTGACTGCTCTTACATTGGAAGACACAAATAAAATGGAGGTAAAATTCAAGAAAGTGAATTGTTGTACCTCACATGTAGTATATCTTGCCAAATGTACAAAATGCCTGTGCCATTACGAGGGTAAGACTCATAGGTGCCTAAGGAATAGAATTTATGATCATGGGTATTGTATCAGGAAAAAAGACACAAAAAATGCTCTGTGGAGGCACCTGAATGATAGTACTACCTGCAATTCCTTTAAATTTGGCATATTAGAGAGTATCAAAATTAATCCCAGGGGAGGTAGTATTCGTAAGAGTTTGGGTGAAAAGGAAACTAGATGGCAGATAAAGTTAAATGCATCAGTTTACCCAGGGATAAATGAGAGCATATCCATTAAACCCATCTTAGATAATATAAATTAATGGATATATTAAAAGTATGAACATTTTCATTCAAGTATGTTTACTTGTTATATTGTGATTTCGCTCTTTCAAATATTTTAAGTACAGTTGAGACATTTATTTTAAATAGATATGTATTGGATAAATATTATTGTAGGTTTGTACATGTATGTAGGACATGGCTATAGGATGTAGTGTTAGGATAGGAATGTTTTTTAGCAATTTTTTTTTTTTTAGCATTTATATTTTGTAGAGTTTTAATGAGTAATGGGTAACAGCAAAGATTAAATAATGAATGCACGGAGCACTTTATATATGGAATTGATTCATGTGATAGTTAAGGAAAGATGTATGGGATTGGTAAGTAACCTCTATAAAATCCTGCATTAGTAATTTGGAAGTGTTCTGATGAAGTCTACTTACAGATAGATGAAAGCGCTTAACCTGATTTTTTTGTATGTAATTTAATAAACCGGTACGTTGTTTTGGAAAAATACAGACAAAGATTTGTGAATTCTTTCCACTTTGAGCAGCAAACGGTGCTTTGGATATTTTTTATTGTTTTTGGTTGACTTTTGCTGTGAGTAGTGAGTATTTATAGTGATTGTTTTAGTGTGTGTGTATTCTTGTTGAAGGCAATAGCCGAGATATCAGAGAATGAATAAATTTAATTTTATTGGGTCACTGGTTTGTGGTTTTATTTTGATTTTCATTTTTGTTTCTTGTGGTTTTATTCATTTTTCATTATGGCCAGTGACCCTAATATGGATATTCCGAGAGTTTTTTGTGATAATCAGCTAGATCCACAGCAACGTCCCCTGGACAATTATTTTCGGCAGATTAATGGCTCTACATCTGCATCTGTGGCTGTTATTGGATCCGGTGCTGTTCCAAAAGACCCTACTAATATGTGGCCTAAATGGGAGTCTGTTTGAAATAACTGTCTTTTGGACTTCTCTTCTGGTGTGAGTAGAAGCTTTGAAGTTGGTCTCAATTCAGAGACTAAGACCATGTGTGAGCTATTGGAGAAATTACTTTTCAAAGAAACTTTGTTTTTTCTTAACATACATAGTTTAAATAAATATAGAGATTTGGATATTACTCCTCGTGGACTAATGGCTTACAAGAACCCTGCTACCCTATTTGACTTTATTGATGAGAGGGACATTGAGTTTCATAAAAGATGGGTGCACGCAGCACATAAGTGTATGCTAGAATGGGTTACTATACTTATTGAGCATGATAGGTGTAAACAGCTCAAACTACAAAGTGAAATTAGTTCATTGTGTAATGACCTGATTTCTAAAACTAATTCTGAGGCTTTTGATAAAATTTTGAAAGATATTAACATGAAGTTGGAAGGTTATGAAAAGAACATCATGGGTAATAAACTTAATAAACTTAAGAGGGTATCCGTGACTACGATAGTAGTACGCCTTTTCAGTCCAGTTCCAAACGGAAGAAAACTAAATGCGAGTTTCTTTTGGAAACCAACATGGTGAACAATCTTCTTTTTCTTCAGCACATGGTTCCACTAATCGTCCATCTTCAGATGAGGAAGATAGTTATAGTTTGAATCAGAAAGAGTATCTGCTATTACCTCAGCCTCATAATAGGGCACAATTTAAACAAACTTTTCGTAGAGGAACTCATATGCCCCAAGGGGGCCAACAGAATAAAAAACATTTTCGAGAGGGACAGTGTGCTGGACATTGGCAACAACAGCCACAACAGCCTCAATATTTTCCCCAGTCAAAAAGGGGTAAACGGTAATTGTACTACTTTCATTGTTAATTTGTCTGGTTTTTGTTTAACTGATTGTGAAAAATCTGTCCTGGAACATGGGCTTAAATTTGTCCCCACTGTTAAACCCCGTCTACATGAAATTAAATGTGATATTTTTAAATTTGCTAGGAAATTGCAACTTAGAGCATTATTTAATAATGAGGTTGATTTTTTAGACAATGACTCTGATGGAAGTGAATTGTATTCTGATACTGACAGCTTTTATTCATGTGTCTCTGATAATGGTTGCAATGCCTATTACTTATTCGACACTAGCAAAATCTCTGTGAAAAGTGATTATATTCCTGTCTTCAATAATGAAAATGTGTTGCAATTTTATAAAATGTTGAGTTTCTCTGTAGAATAGGAAGTATATGAATTTTTAAAATGGCCTGACAAGATTTCATACAATTTGACGAAAAATGAATGGCTTGCTTTGAAAGCTTTGAGTAATAATAAGAACATGGTGTTTAAACCTTCTGATAAATGTAACAAACTTGTTATTATGAATATTTCACAGTATTTAGATATGCGTTATCAACACCTCAATGATAAAGAGGTTTATCAGAGGGTTTGCTTTTCAATTTATGAAGCAGCCATTAATGAATATATTAATTTTATGAATAAGGGTATTAGACTGGGTTGTTTTTCCAAGGATAATTTTAGAAAGAAATTTAATGCTAAAGGGGCAAGCATTCCTTGTTTTTATTGTTTACCCAAAATACATAAATCTTTTTTAAACCCACCCGGAAATCCTATAATATGGGTTATTTTTTGCGAAACATTGGATGTCTTTTACATCAACTTCTTTTACCTGCTTATATAAGAGATTTTTTGATTTTCTTGAAAAACTTAAAAGTGTGGAATTGAATAAGAATATGTATTTTATTACCTTAAATGTCAAAAGTTTATATACAAATATCACTCATTCTTTTGGTCTTGAAGCAGTGAGATTTTTTTATGGGTGAGTCACCTGCCACATGTATTTGTTATTCAATTGTTATTTTTTTGTCTTGCCAATATTTTTTTGAATTCAATGGTGAGATTTACCAACAAAAACAAGGAACAGCTATGGAGGCAGCCTTTGCACCCTTATATGCAAAATTTTGCATGGGATTATTTGAGCATGAGACTATATGTAGATCAGTATTTTATATTAAATATGTTAAAGTGTATGCTCGTTTTATTGACAATCTTATTTTCCTATGTGAAGGGGGGGAAGCTGAAGTAGCTTCATTCATAGAGACCTTACAGACCAACAGATTTAATTTAACATTTGATGGTATTAAAGTAGGTAAAACTGTCTCTTTTTTGGATGTAGACTTGAGTATTTCTGAGAGGTTAGGCCTACATACAAGAGTACATAGAAGATTTGATGGAGATGCACAGTATTTACATGCTTCGAGTTGCCATCCTGTATATACCATTGAAGCATTACCTTATGAGAAATTGATTCGGGTGAGCAGACTATGTAACAAGCCCAATGAATTGCAAGATGAAATTTTAAGAACTTGTTTGTTGCTTGAAGGAAGGGGTTATTGCAGCTCTATTATTAATAGGGCAGTTAATAAAATGAAAGAAAGAGATAATATCCATCATGTAGGTAAACATAGGAAAAATGGAACTATGATCAAGAATGAGACTGATATTTATTTTGTTTCAAGCTATAGCTGCTTTAGTGTAGTTTTAACTAATCTGGTAAAATATTATTGGCAGTATATGCAGAATATCAATAATTCTCAAACATGGTTACCAGATAGGTTGAAATTTACTTTTAAGGTAGGAAGATCTATTAAGAATTTCATAGTAAGAGGAAAATTTTCTATGCCCCCACTGCAGTTATATATTGAGAGTATTAGGTTGGGCATTACTGTTTGTGGTAGATGTAAGCCATGCCAATATATGGTCAACTCTTTTGATCAAATCAATGGACATGCTTTTATGGTTAAATATTGTTTTAGATGTGACACCAGTGGTGTTATCTATGCTTTGAGGTGCCCCTGCAATAAATTTTACATTGGTCAGACAAAAAGAGATTTTAAAGTGAGATTTTTAGAACATCTGAGAGATATAGTAAAATTTAAAGAGACTAGTTATGTAGCAACACATTTCCATCAAGTACATCCAGGCATTTCCACTGGTTTAAGGGGGACAATTTTGGAAAAAGTTGAGCCAATGAAATATGCTTTTTCTGATGTATGTTTTAAAAATAGGCTTCTTTATAAAGAAACCCTTTATATTCTTAAATTCGGTACTCTGATACCAAAGGATTTGAATATGGAATTAAATTGGAGAGTTCTTCTTTAAATGTGTAATTGTATAATTGATTGTTATTAATCTGATTAGATGCACTATTTATAGTGTTTGTTTTAGTGTGTGTGTATTCTCCTTGAAGGCAAACTAGCTGAGACGTCAGAGAATGAATACATTTCATTTTATTGGGTCACTGGTTTGTGGTTTTATTTTGATTTTCATTTTTGTTTCGTGTGGTTTTATTCATTAAAGTTACCTTTGTGACTGATTTGCCAATCTTGTGATGTGCAAAGGAAACAAAAAGATCATCTGAAACTCTATTCCGTTTTGTTCAATGCAGATAAAACCTTAATTGTCCATGAACATCTAATAGGTGCAACATATATTCCCCTTTATTTGTAAAGTTTGGGAAGAATACTGGCAGGTTAATGGTTTTGTTGCTGTTGGATTCTGACACCATCTTAGGTAGGAAGGAAGCACTGGTATGTAAGATGACCACATCCTTGTGGAAAATCAAATATGGGGGCTTAGAACTACCAGATGTAATTGGCACTAAAAATATAGTCTTCCAGGTCAAGAATTTTAAATCACTTTTAGCTGTAGGTTCAAAGAGAGAATGTGTCAAGGATTGCAATACCAAATTTAAATCCCATGGTCATGTAGGATCTTTGTAAGCAGGTTTAAGTAGAAGAGTACCTTTTAAAAATGCTTTGCATATTTTGGAGAAAGCCAGTGTAGAATTCTGAAATCCCACATGGGCATTCAAAATGGCTGCGAGTTGGAATGTAATAGTTAATGAACTAGCATGCTCATTAAATAAACTTGCTAAAATTTCAAGAACAGTATGTGTCAGGGCTGATAATGGTTCTGTCTGATCCTGCTCTGCCCAATAAACAAATCTTCTCAATTTGCTTTTGTAGCTTTTTCTTGTAGAGGGTTTATGGGAAGATAACAGAATGGAACAGACAGGCGAAGCAAGCACAGGTCGCCTGCCTATTAATAGAATTGGAGAAACCATGCAGTCAGTTTGAGGTTTGAAATGTCCATGTGAATCATGCCTGTTGGGTGAGCAGAATGTCTGGAGTTGGATTCAGAATCAAAGGTGGGTACCGAGGATGAGGCCAGAGGAAGGGCGATCAAATCTGTCGAGGCCAGTAAGGTGCAATGAGATGACTTTGCTCTTCAATGTGGCTGTGTTCTGATGGAATTTGGGAACTGAAGGAGTCAGGGGATAAGCGTACAACAGACCAGGGGTACAATCATTTAGAAGGGCATCCCTCGATGACTCTCCGATGGGGGACTAGGGCAAAGAAGCTGCTGCACTTCTTGTTTTGGGGAGCTGTAAAGACATAGCAGCAAGGCTGGCCCAACTAATGGAATGTCATGTTCATCACTTTGTTGTTGAGTGACCACTTATGAGGTAGCAAAAGGGACTTTCTCAGTTTGTCTGCTATCATGTTGGACTTCCCCAGAATGTGAATTGCAATTACGAAGTGGTTGGAGGAAATTGGCCATTGCTACACCTTCAGGGCTTCTTGACATAGGGGTAAGATTTGATTCCCCTTTGTTTGTTGATGTACCAAACCACTGACATGTTGTCTGTTTGGATCGCAATCATTCCGTAAGGGGGAGAGTCTTGGAATGCTTGCAACACCAAGAGCACAGTTCTTTTTTCCAGAACATTGATATGCAAGTTGGCCTGTTCAGGGGACCAAGTGCCTTGGACTGTCTTCCCCAGAAAATGCCCCCCCCCCCCCAATCTGGGAAGTGTTCATGGTCACTATGGCCTTGTGCTGAGAGAGAATGAAAAGGAGATCCTTGCTACAGTTTTTGTGACTGCATCCAAAAGGATAGATACTTTTTGCATACTTGAGTTATTTGTATCTTTGTCAACATGGGTCAAGAGAGTAATGACCATTTTATTTGTAGCATCCATTGCAGAATGTGCTTGTGATATCTTGCTAGAAGAACTAAGATTATTGCCACTGACATTGATAATAGGGCTTGCAGAATAAAGAGGGCTGAAATTCTGGTACTACAAATTATTTTCTTGACCTGATTTCTTATTGTTCTTATTCATTATTACTCTAGCAAGGGGAAGAGATGCTACTATAGCTACTGTGTTGAACATTGCTTCTATTAATTCCAGTAACTGAGTCAGTTGTAAACTGAGACTTGTTTTAGTGGATGGTTATCCCGACATTTGAACAAATCTGCAGTACCTGGTCTCATTCTTGTACCAGTTGGTGCTTGGTTGAAGTGGTAATGAGCCAGTTGTTCAAATATGGAAACACCTGGAATCTCTGCAGTCTCAGGTGAGCTGCTACTACTGCCATACATTTGGTGAACACCCTGGGTGCTGTAGTGAGAGCAAAGGGAAGTGCTTTGAACTGGTAATGACTAGTTACCAGCTGCAAGTGTATGTATCCTCTGGATCAGCTGTTCATCTTTATGTAATAATACACATCCTGAAGTTGTATCAAGCACATCCAGTCATCCTTGCTCAGAAAGGGCAGAACTGACTGAACCATTACCATCCAGAACTTGATGTGTCAAATCAATTTGTTCAACACACTGAGATCTAAAATCAATCTCCAATCCCATTTTGTTTTTCTTTTTGGCACCAAAAAGAATCTTGAGTAACTTCCAGACTGTATTTGGTCTGGAGAGACCTTTTGGATGATTCTTTTTTCTAGCAGCTTTTTGTATCTCCAGTGCACTGCTTCCCTCTGATTGGATGGGACACTGGGGATTTTCCTTGGTGATGGTGTAGGAGGGAAAAGGGAATAACATAACCTGTGGAAATGATTCTCTGCACACAAGTATCTTTTGTTATGTTTAGCTAGGCTTCATGGTGCACTGATGAGTGATCCCCATCTGCCTCGGCAATCAGGCCTCCATTCAGGAGCGCTGAAAGGGTCTCTTGGAAAAGGTTTCTCTAGACCCTCAGTTCTGTGGGCCTCCTCTGTCATGGGGGTGTCTTCTGTCATTATCACTCCTCTCTCTGCCTCTGGGGAATTACCTCCATGTGTGTCATGGGAAGGACCCTGAGACCTCCTGAACCACATCTTTTGACCTCCCCATTGGTTCCTGGAAAATGTCTATTGAGGGGTAGAAAAATGTACGCCTACTGCAGATAGGGTCTTTCCATCCTTCTCACACCTGGAAAATGTGTCTTTTACTGTGGGGCCAAACAAAGTAGAACCATCAAAAGAAGCACTGATGAAAGATGACTTGAAGAGCTCTGCAAAGTCACACAAGTGCATCCAGGCATGGCTCCTAAGGGTCTATATTAGATCAGCGAACGTTAAAAAAGCAAACACTGATTGATTGAACTTATGTAAGCGAAAGCTTACAATCTTGAACTGTCAGATCAGCGTTTTTTTTTTCCTAGGGAAAAAAATTGCTGATCCAAAACATATACACACAACACAAACACACCAAATAAACAGAAATCCAAACACATACACCTAAAATCTGACATCTAACCCTACACTAAACTATACCCACACCACTAACTATCCACTTACCTTAACCCAAACCCTAACCCTAAGGTCTGTCACTATCGCACACTCACCTCACCCGCTCCCTAACCCTAACTCACCTAAACCCGCGCTAACCCTCACGTCCACACAATCGCACACATACCTAACCCATGCCATAACCCTAACTCACCTAACACACCCTAACACTCACATCCACACAATCGCACACTTACCTGAATCTGACCCGTAACTTTCCACCACAGCACTGAAAATACCGAAGCAACTGAAACGAACAACCAAATTCTTTCCCTAAGAAAAAATTTGGGTTTTGTTTGCCCATTATGAGCATTCAGGTCCTCCATTACCAACACCAACTGATGGGTCCCGCAACTGCTACTTGACTGCCCACTGCTGTGGAGCATAGGCTGAGATTATAAATAATATCCTATCTTGACACTAGAGTCTAATTGCCATGAATCGGTAATTCTAATGACATCACTGTCTTTGGAAGAATTTCCCTCACCACAGTTTCCATACCAATTTTAGTATGTCTTGCACCTATGTGGTAGACTCTGTATCCCAAGATATATATGTGGCTTTGCTGCCCTGTCCAACTCTCATCCTCACTGAAGAACCCCAAGATGAGCGAATCAATAGGTCTTACTGATGGGGGGCTTGATCTTTGTCAGCTGCAATTGGGAAAAACACACAAAAATAAATTATTAAAGCAGAACACCCCTAAAAGTGAATAGTTGCAGTCAATGATTACTCCAGAGTCTACAAAAGGAACATGAACAACTCCTCTACTCCCCGTTTTCTTGAGTAAGACATCCTTAGCGTGCTTAGAACTGTTTTAACACAGCTTCACATGCAAGATTTTACAGATAAATGTGAAGCTATTGTGGACAGACCTGCTGACAAAAATGTACCATGACATCCCTTTACTGACTATTTGCTTTTTGATGTAAAAAATCAAAACAGCTTGAATCACATATATTTTGGTACAACCCAGACCCAGGAAAAAACAATAAAACAAAATCACATATGGAATATTTACATAACTCAGAGTCAAAATTAAAAACACAGAACCACATGTTACAGCAGATGCAAACTACTCTTCCAATACCACTGAGTAAAATGATTTCTCGCACATAAAAATAAACAAAGAAAACATATATATAAAAGGCAAAACTCTGCAGGAAATGGAAAGTCCAGTTTTTGGGACTGAGGAAACATGAAATGAGGAAATAAGGGCTGTTAGGAAAAAGAGATGCTAATTATATCTAGCTGTGTTATCATTGGCTAAGGAAAATATGGAATTTACATCAGGAAAAATAAACTAATGATGATGCAATCCAAATGAATATAAGAAATTGGGGATACGTTTGGTTCACTCATCATGGTGATACCTACTCTGCATACCTTAATAGTTACTGATATCATCAAAGCATTTCTTGAAAGAGAAACAATGTAGGTCAGAACTTGTAGTAAAGTGCTGACCTGTTTCTGCCATATATTGATTTCCTGTCTTAGCTTGTCAATGACATTGATAGTAACACTAAAGTGTAATGCACCTTACCCGTGAGATAGATAGCTACCCTTTATCCCGCTAAAATCATGTTAGGTAAAAACAAAAAAATGAGGATGGGTTCATGTACTTTTATAACATCCTCCCAACGTTTTAAAAATAAAACTTGCACCGAGAGTAGACTGAGAAATAAGGAACTATCCTTTTTGCAGCTGTGGCACAATGTTACAGAGACAATAGCTTTTGCCTCATCATAAGAATACTTAAAAACCTAAATATCCAGGAGTGAGGAATTGTAGAACTGGGTGTGGTCACATCATGTCACACATTTTGTATTCCTCTAGAGGCTTGGATGTGGTCACAGCATGCCACACATTTTATGTAAATTTCTAGAGACCTGGGCATGATCACAGCATCCCACACATTTTATATTTATCTAGAGGCCTGGGTGTGGTCACAGCATCCCACACATTTTACATTTATCTAGAGACCTGGGTGTGGTCACAGCATCCCACACATTTTATATTTATATACAGACCTGGGTGTGGTCACACAATCCTACAGACATTTTATATTTATCTTTAGGTCTGGGTGTGGTCACAGCATCCCACACATTTTATATTTATCTGGAGACCTGGGCAAGGTCACAGCATCCCACACATTTTATATTCATCTAAAGGCCAGGGCAAGGTCATAACATCCCAAACATTTTTCATTCTTTCTGAATGCTGGTAGTGCACTAACAACTGACTGGTATCTCCCAAGTGTACCCCCAACACCCTACAAGCCCATCAGCCCACCCTAGCTGCAACTCTAATGATCAGCTGCTGCTGCAATGTAGCACCCTGACAAGTTATAATCTCCATCCAGTGCCATTATATCTGAGAAATTATTAATTTAGGAATAAAGAAAAATTACACAACTACATTCAAGGCTCTAAATAACCAAATGATCATAAGAATTATAAGCAACCAAGTTCTGCTAGTTCCATTGTACCCTAGGGAAATGTACCAGTTAAGGCTGTCACTATCCCTAACACATTTATTAATAAGCAATAGAAACCAGACATAGATCATCATTGAAATGGATATTATGGAATGATTGAATTATCCACGTGGACATTATTAAAGGAAAACATTTGCAGGTAAGTGCCATTATTGCCATCTTCATCAATGCCCCCTTTCCCATATTTGCATGTGGTTGGGGTATCATATCAGCACTGACCAATGTGATCAGATCACTCAGAGACAATGTTTAAACCTCTTAGTGGCTAGCAAATTTTTCTAAAGGTCCTAGAAAAGAATGTCATTTCCTTTGCATTCTGGTGAATGAGTTTGGATCTCTTTCATGATTAAAAGCACATACAACCAGCTCCACTGTCATACAAGGATAAAACCGTGAATATGGCCTGGGTGACCCAAGTTCAACTGTCAACTTGGATGACTACTAGAGCTGGTGTGTGGATGATAGGTGTGCCCATCCTTAAGTACGAAAGGACCAGATTGGACAATATGGTATCATAGTCCCTTGATGAAAGGGTGGCAGAATAAAAGATTACCCAGTTGCATGTGCTCAGCCACCAAGACCAAATGGAGAAGAAATCAGCTTGAGTGCATGAGGATATATACTCACATGGCAGGATATAGTGACTTCTCCGGTGATGCAAATCTCTTGTTCACCATCCGATAGGAGAGTTAAGCCCATACTGAATACGCCTGCATCTGTAGAATGCTGGTGGGGGTGAAAACCACCACTGAGGATGTATATATGACAGAATCCGCCATCCAGTTGTCACAATCACTAGGATATTCATTATCACCATCCCCCTTTTCCAAATTTTTAAATAGGGTCAGGATTTTGTGTGAACTGTCACACCTCTCATGATTCAGTGAAACTCTCCTATTTTTAACAGCAATGCCTGACTCTCATAGGTCTTCTCTCATGCAATCCCTCTCTCTGCTGGATTTTCTTGTTTCTTCTTGCCTTCTTCCTGTCACTCCCATCATCATCATCATCATCATCATCTTTCGGCTTTTCCCCAGCGGATCATCTCTTTCCATTTGTTCCTGTCCTCTACATACTGCTCTGTCACACCAACCATCTGCATGTTCTCTCTCACCACATCCATAAACCTTGTCTTAGGCCTTCCTCTTTTCCTCTTACCTGGCAGCTCCATCCTTAGCATCTTTTTCCCAATATATCCAGCATCCCTCCTCAGCACATGTCCAAACCAACGCAATCTCGTCTCTCTTGCTTTGTCTCCGAACTGTCCAACATGAGCTGACCCTGTAATATACTGATTCCTAATCCTATCCATCCTAGTCACACCCAGTGCAAATCTTAACATCTTTAACTCTGCCACATCCAGCTCTGACTCCTGCCTTTTTGTCAGTGCCACTGTCTCCAACCCATATAACAGAGCTGGTCTCACTACTGTCTTGTGGACCTTCCCTTTCACTCTTACTGGTACCCATCTGTCACAAATCACTCCTGACACTCTTCTCCACCCATTCCACCCTGACTGTACTCTCTTCTTCACCTCTCTTCCACATTCACCATTACTCTGAACTGTTGATCCCAAGTACTTAAACTCGTCCACCTTTACCAACTCTACTCCCTGCATTCTCACCATTCCTCTACCCTCCCTCTCATTTACACACATATATTGTCCTAGCCCTGCTGACCTTAATTTCTCTGCTCTCTAGAGCATATCTCCACCTCTCCAGAGTCTCCTCAACCTGATTCCTACTCTCACTACAGATCACAATGTTATCTGCAAACATCATAGTCCACAGGGCCTCCTGTCTGATCTCATCTGTCAACCTGTCCATCACCACTGCAAATAAGAAAGGACTCAGAGCTGATCCTTGATGTAATCCCACCTCCACCTTAAATGTATCTGTCACTCTCACTGCAGTGCTCACCACTGTCACACTACCCTCGTACATATCCTGTACCACTCTTCTATACTTCTCTGCCACTCCCAACTTCCTCATACAATACCACGACTCCTCTCTAGGCACCCTGTCATATGCTTTCTCCAAGTCTACACAATGCAACTCCTTCTGACCTTCTCTGTATTTCTCAAATAACACTCTCAGAGCAAACATCGCATCTGTAGTGCTCTTTCCTGGCATGAAACCATACTGCTGATCACTAATCATCACCTCCCTTCTTAACCTAGCTTCTACTACTCTCTCCCACAACTTCAAGCTGCGGCTGATTAATTTTATCCCTCTGTAGTTACTGCAGATCTGCACATCACCCTTATTCTTAAAGATAGGTACCAAAACACTTTTTCTCCACTCCTCAGGCATCCTCTGACTTTCCAAAATTTCATTAAAAAATCTAGTTAAAAATTCCACTGCCATTTCTCCTAAGCACCTCCATGCTTCCATTGGGATGCCACTCACATTTCTTCACCACATTGTTTCCTGCTTTCCTGCACGTGTCAAAATTCAATAATATGTTTTCTCTGACTGTCTGCAACTGGAGCTACTTTGGGTTCTGTTCTAATGTCCTTATTTCTTCACTTGGCCCATAATATGCAGCCTACCACCCATATCAGGCATTTGATTTCTATCATCTCTAGCTCCCTCTGCTGTTCTGCCTTTGCTACCAGGTTTTTGTACCATACAGAAATACTGGTCACAGCACTGTTTTGTAGTCCTCACTGTTCAGTTTATTTTAGCATTCTTCTGTCACACACTATTCCTGTCACTCTGTGCCAGTTAACTGCAGCCGTGCTGAACTTTGACCTTGTCATTCAGTCATCCCTTTTCCTCAGCTACACCTCCAACATACTTGTTAACCTGTTCCACTATTTTGCCTTCTATCTCAACATTTGCCTTATTCTAATTCTCCTATTTATTGCCATGACAACTATCTTGTCTGTACTCAGTTTCATCCCATGAGATTACAGTTTTGCATTCCATTCCACTAGCATCTATTGAATTTCTTATTGAGAATCTGCGTCTAATGCCACACCATCTGCGCATTTTGGTTTATCCCTGCCCACCTTTTTAATAATGCAGACGATCGGGAGTGGATTCAGAGATGAAACCTGATGCACACCCACTCCTACTAGGAACACCTCTGTGAGTCCAGACACTGTTTGCACTTGTGCAACTTGGTCCTCACACTTAGCCTGCACTAACCCTACCATTAAATTCATAATTACATGGGTAGTTAATAGCCATCCAGTCCTGGAACCAATTAATAAACCTAGGCCAAATTCCCAACTAACCAAAAACACTGTCTGGTTAAGTGACCTGCTCAAGGTCACACAGCAGGCAAATGAAGGTTGAGGGAATCCGACCCTGTTCAACAGGAAATACTTCAATAACAGCAAATAGCCTTAGTCTCCTGCTCTAACTGCCAGACTACAATTCAGAAGGATGACACCAGTCTTAGGTTTCTATGTAGTAACTAGGCAAGCAATTCAGGAGACCATTAAAGAGCCTAAGTCCAAATTCCTAATTGCCCAAAGCAGTGTCTGATTAACTGACTTGCTCAAGGTCACACAGTAAGCAGATGGAGGCTGAGGGAATCAAATCCTGTTGCACAGGATGTAGCAATAACAGGGCAAAACGTTAATCCAATGCACTTACTAACGTTGGCCCATTACAGGATCGCCCAATGAGCTTTCTAGGGCACTGTCATATGCTTTCTTAAAGTTGAAGAATGCATCCTGCCCCATGGGACTCTTTTCTTATATTCAGCCTCTTCTCACTATCAGACTCCTGTAAAATCTAGTCAGTGGTCCTGAATCCTGATCCGTACCTAAACTGCTCATCTCCCATCTACCTTTCTACTACTCTGTGTATTCATTGATCACTCTTCCAGCACTTTCATGCAGTATGACAGAAAATTAGTACTTTTGTACTGCCCATAGTTGTGAATGTCTCCACTGTGCTTTTACTGTGGTAAAGAATACTTACATTCCAGTCATCTGGGGTACGCTCGTCTCTCCATGCTGCTATAAGTACACTCAGATGCCATTTCTCCCCTATTTCACTTAGCATCTTGATTGTATCTACAGACTTAGGTGTGGTCAGAGCATCCCACACATTTTATATTCATCTAGAGACCTGGGTGTGATCACAGTATCTCACATTTTCTATTCGTTTGGAGGCCTTGGTGTGGTCACAGCATCCCGCACATTTTATATTCATCTATAGGCCTGGGCATGGTCACAGCCTCCCACACATTTTATATTTATCTAGAAGCCTGGGGAAAGTCACAGCATCCCACACATTTTATATTTATCTAGAGGCCTGAGCAAGGTCACAGCATCCTACACCTTTTGTATATATCTAGAGGCCTGGGTGGGATCACATCATCCCACACATTTTATAATTATCTAGAGGCCTGGCTATGCTTAAAGCATCCCCTCACATTTTATAGTAGTCCAGAAGCAGAGTTGTAAACACTTTACTTATTAGGTTGCAAGAGAGAATACAGTGCTGGCAGTGTCTCAAATGAAGCCTTCTTTGCATTAAGGAAACCTCACCCTCTGAGTTCATCATGGTTATTTTTCCTGCATAAAGTATACTGGACATATATCAATACTCCTCAGAGAGCATGAGTACACTCTGTGGGCAAAATAAAATAGATTCAAAGCAGATGTCATGGCAGCACAATCTTATTCAGGAAGTCTTTCAGGTAGTGGCAAAGGTAAAGGTAGGAATGATAGAGAAGGTTGCCCCAGCTGATGTTTTTTCTTGCAATATTAATCAGCTATTTGAAGTTAGAGATGGATAGCATTTAATGGCTCCTTTTTGACCCACAATTGTTTCCAAATAAATTCATGATTAAGAACAAGCTTCTATGATTTGCACTACCTCAAATGACAGGTTATGAGCTGGAGGAAATCGACAGAAAAATGGGCTCAAAAATAATTTTGCTTAAAACTCTGCAAATCTAATGATCCTCTAGAGAAAGAAAGAGAGGCAGCGGGAGATGGATGACTTGTTTTAATTCTATGCAGATAAGGCTATTAAGGAAAAACTACATTAATGTATGATATATGTGTATACGGCGGTGGTGGTGCTGCGGTAGCATTGTCGCCTCACAGTTAGACGTTGCCCGTTCGATTCTCAGTTAGAGCGTCTTCTGTGTGGCGACATGCTTGAATGGGCGTTCCTTTGTTAAAGGTTGTGCGTTATGCCCGGAAAGCCAGTACATAAAAATCTACTGCCAATCATTAGCAGACTGGAGTTCCGCTGTGGCAACCCCTAACCGGAAAAAGCCGAAAGACACAAACAAACAATATATGATATATGTATAGCTTTATTTCTCATACTATCAGAGCTAAAAGCCAATGTGTTTACATACATAATGCTTTTAATTTGATAATTATAATTATTTCTGAGTTGCTAATTATTTTATAAAAGCTCTGTGTTAAGAAAAAGTTTGCAGTAATTCTACACTCCAATGTGTGTACTTTACCTGGCAGGGAGCAACAAATTAAGATGCAATATAAGGCTACAGCAACTAATGCAATCAAAATTATAACATTGCTAATACTAATATGTTTAATGAATTGTTGTAAAATAGCATGTGTAATATTACAAATTATCCAGAAATCAAGATTTCCTGAAGTAGTCTTGAATATGTTCCTTAAAAGCTGGAGTATGGCGGTAAACCAAATTAAATGGTTTCATACATAGATAAATATACTATGGTATATATATCGCACCCATATCTACACCTCTATCTTATTTAAAACATTCATTATTGAAAATGAACACATTATTATGCAATGCAAGTTATAAAATGTTATAAAAATGTTGATGGGTATGCATCTATGCACACAATTTTTCCTAATGGTTTTAATGCGTCATTCAGGTGGCATATCTGTGGTAACCTATCTAAATTACGTTGAGAGATTCTGACTCGTTAATGAATTTCTTGAGATAAGGGATGGGAAAATGCAAGTTAGCTGCTTAATAAATGCTATATACTATCAAGCAAAAGCCTGCAAAAATTCTCTCCCTACCAGTAATGATAGGCCTATCTTAGGGTATACTTATCAATGTATGTACTGTTGGCAAGATGTTACAAGTGAGTGTTAATGGTTTGAGCCAAACATACCTTTAGATGTCATTTAATCAAGTTTAGTTCCTTATTCAGTACACAGTTTAAGCATTTGACAATCGCTGGCATAGAGGTTTTGCAAATGGTATGAGGATCCAAATGGCTGAGGACAACTCAGGGAAGCTGATCTGCTTAATCACTGCTATCTAATTGTGTGCCAGCAGTAATTCCTTTCTTTTGCAAGATTTTCCCCTTTTCATGTTAGAACAACTTTGGCTTTGGTATAGATGAATTCAAAGGATCCGGGGGAGGGGGGTCTTGTTAATTTTTTTGTCAAGTTAATTTTCTGAATAGTTGTGCTCCATTGGTTGATTTGTCATGGAGTTGTAACTTGATGAGTCATTGATTACCAAACTCTTTTTGATCTCCAGAAAAGTATATAATATTTACATGTTTTTGAGTTGATATCAAAATTTTCACTCAAAACTCATTCTTGCAAAGGCCCCTAGTCATCTTTGTTATATTAATGTTACAATTTTCATAGTTGTGTTATTAAAAACTGGAATGAATGAAAAACCTATTGTATAAACAGACCAACAGTTTAAGAAGAATATAAATCATGAATCTATATACAGAAATTCCAGTCAAAGGAGTGTATATAGATTAACTAACTGTATTAACCCATATCTCTGTACTTCTTGCAAAATTACTGTTGTAAATGATTATCACCTGCATATATGTGAACAATGATAAACTGTCTATATGTCAATAGGAGTACCTTTGTAAGCTATATTCCCACAGGTAAATAGCACTGTACTTTACTATGTCACATGTTTTTACTTTGTGGAGCTTTTCTCTCCCGGCCTCTGCTCAAACAGGGTTCCTGACCCATTCGGACATTTCTGGTCAACAGATGACAAATAAATAAATAAATACATAAAAAATAAATCCACTCCTAATATAGCCTCCAGTAAATTAGATAGCCAATTAAAATAGCCTCACTTCCTTTTAAAGAACATTTTACAAAATAACCACCTCAAATTTTTAAAGCACATTTATCTGTCTGATATAAAGCTGCCTGACAGCTGACACATATCAGACCATAGGACACATCTTAAGTGAAAATTCCAATTTTTTCATCTACTAATGTGATTCTTAGCTACAAAATAGCTAATTTCAAAATTTCATTTGCCTTTCTAAAATCATTAAGTTCCCTCT
>NC_056744.1:1233688775-1233693775 GCF_019279795.1 Protopterus annectens
ACTGAAGGCCTGTTCTTTCTTTCTAATTAACGTCTGCAAATGTATAATATTCAGTTGGTAGACACTTCCATGACACCTTCAGTGTGATTGCTTCAATGCCTCACGTTCCTAAGAAAGTGGTGTGCAGAGCATAATTGGACAGAGTTGATAGTTATAATTCCCACAAGGTTGAATAGGTGTTTTTCATGACATTTATGTTATAATACAGGTACACTGATAAAACTTGATGTCAGGACTGGTGTAGATTGGTATAGCCTGTTAATTTGCTATATCCCACATATCCTGTCTGAATTCCACATGTTCTAAGTTTAAATACTTCAGATTGATATTGGTGTGCATGTCTCATACCCTCTTCTCCATTGTGTTCTGCATTCCTTATTTGGTTATCAGCTCCATTTGTAGTCTGTCTGTTTTTGTTTGATTCTGTTACCCTACTGCCACCTTTACCCTCCACCCTTAGCTATCCACACCTCACCTTATATTACTTCCTTCCATAATACATTTTTATGCATATCTGTCAGCTTGAGTTACCGTCTTTACACATGGTTTCACAACAACTAGCCTAGATGTCCGTGTATGGTTAGTGTTTACAAGAGCTGCTCATACGTTACCCTACCTCAAGTTGACCTACCATAATCTTCTCATAGGACCCTACTGTGGCCATGGTGAGCAGGACATGGTCATGCACAATGGTCTGGCCACAAGCATTGTTAATGAGTCTCAGGGCTCGTTTCACATGCATTGTAACCAGTGCTGGCTTGACCATGATCATAATGAGTCTCAGGGCTCGTTTCACATGCATTGTAACCAGTGCTGGCTTGACCATGATCATGAGTGCGATGTTTCTGACTCCAGGTGATGTCTTCATGCATTGCAGTGTTTCAGTGTTCTTTCTTTTGTCGATGAGCATAAATGGAGCAAAAGGAGCAGAGCCTCTTGTTCTTCTTAATGATTAACAGATAATTTAAGAGTACACCATTTCTTGTTAAATTTTTGTAAAGGCACTCTTATTTATTAAAACAGGTAATTTAACTTCAAACATTTTTCTATAAGTTAAAATGCTGTGCAAAGGATTAATTGCCAAGATTCTTTTTTTCCACTTCTACCATAAGCAGTAAGCAGTATATGAAACCTTTGCTGACACTATGAGTTATGAACAAAAAAGAACAAAGGCATAAATATCAAACCTACTAAGTTGCCTTTCAGAATGATAAGCAACCATTAGCTATTGACTTTAGTCATAAAAATTCAACATTTCATAGTTCCTTGGGCTACTGCCCTGAAGCATCTTATTTTTAGAGGTTTGCTCCATAATACATGCACTATAATAATACAGCTGCTAGGCGTGGAAATAGACAACCACCTTAAATTTGATCTAAACATTGCCCAAACTATAAGAAATTTCACAAACAAACTCAGACTTCTCTATCGAAACAAACACTATCTCTCAAACCATTCAAAAATATCATTAGCAAGGACACACCTACCATTTGCATTACTCTATGCCTCCCCTGCGCTCACTAAACTTCTCAAAACTGATCTAAACAAACTTGAATCATGCTACAATAAGACAGCAAGATTTGCTACAGGCTCTTCCTATAGAACTCATCACTGTGAGTGTCTCATCAAACTTAACTGGTTAGAGCTCCCACTAATATTTCAAACCAATCAGCTCTCACTAGCGCACAAAATATTAAACAACTCAGACAAAATCCCGGCACTACAGCATCTAATTCACCCTCACATCACTACTAGAACCTTAAGATCTAGCACTCAAAATCAGCTACAGGTCACCAAATTTAACAATGAGGCAGGAAAATCTGTCTACAGCCACTCGATCTCTAAACTCTGGAACTCCCTTCCTGCCCACTTAACATCCAACAACTCTATCATTGAATTTAAGAAACTCCTTAAAACTCACTTCATGAACAACAGGCTTTGCTCCTCTCTCACCCCTGGATAACACTCTAGTATATAGCTAATCTCTCTGCACCACACTAAAATATGCGACCTTCTCAGCCTAACCATAGTCCTATTATTACAACAGGATAGGAAATGTTTTCCGTCATGTTAAGAGAGCATTACTAACTGCTCATCTATTTGTCTAGTAGCTACTGTAATTAATTCCATGTATTGCGCCTCATAATTATGAATGTGTTTACACTGTCTTACCTGTTGCTCTCATAATTACTCAGAGTGTATACAATATGTGTCACTTAGTTTCACAATGTTAGTCTGCCTGTAATGAATGTCACAAGTAATGGCTTTTAATGATAAAAATGAATGTAACTGGAGCTTTACCTGCTGGGCCTCCGCTGAAAATCCAGTCAGACTCTCCTGGTTAACAAATGTAAAATAATAAAATAATAGTAACATTTTGTCTTTTCTTTTCTGAAGGCTTTAAATACATCGTTGGTGGCTTGCATTTGTTGCGCCTCCTTAAAGCAGAGATACAAGCTATATGGTGTCTAACTTCCTGATAAAAGATTTGTTGATCGGTTTTCCTTTGCTCCTAGCATAAGAATGGAGCCTTGCAGTGCTCTCCCTTAAAAGAACATTTTCTATGCTCCTTTCACAGTTTATACATTTAACAGTCTTATACCTTATACATTTCGGAGAAAGGAACCATCTTCATGACATGAATGTCATGTTATCTCAAAAAAATCTTATTCCTTCAGAGAAAAAGAAAATTAAATATGCACACATGTTCATCCATTAACATTTTCCACTTCTTTCGCATCTGGCCAGCTGCTTTACACACAATTTTCTTTGTGAGTATGTATTATAAGGTATGTGTAATCCCCAGATTTTGAAAAGGAGCAGAGTATAGATGTACAATATCAAAGCATGTGTAACCAACATAAACACTGATTTCTGGGACTAATTTGAAGTTTATAAGAAATAAATGCTAGAAAGCATTCCAGGAAAAAGAGATAGCTAGGGTTGTACACTGTATGAACTTCTAACTGAAATGTGAACCATGCAGCACAGAAGTAGTTTTCCAAACAAAAAAAAAAAAAAAAAAAAGAAGAAAGAAAGAAAAGAAAAAAATTAAAGCTATTGAGAATTTCATACATATGTGTATGTATGTGTGTATATGTATGTATGTATATATATATATATATATATATATATATATATATATATATATATATGTGTGTGTGTGTGTGTGTGTGTGTGTGTGTGTATAGGTTCATAGGTGTGTACTAGTCTAATGGCCTAGGAGCCTTTACAAGCCTAGCCCATAGGATTACCTGGCATTCGTGAAATTTCTATTTCCCATCCACTCATCAAGATTTCTCTTGAAGAGGGCCAGTTAAGTGCTCTGCTTGACATGTATGAGGGAGTCTATTCCATAGCATGGGCAGTCACTGGGTTATGAGGCTGTCCCTCCAGCATGTTCAGTTGATTGTGCTAATGAGGCTGAGGTCTCTGGAGCGTTTGGTGCAGAGGGATTGGGATTTATTTAGATGTAGCATTTCTAAAAGAGCTGGGTCAGACATGGCTTTGTAAGTAAATCAGAGATTGCCCCTAAGTAGGCAATATGAGACAGAGAATAGTTGCAGTTTTTTGAGTCTGTCCATATAGGACACGTGTTTAAGGCCTAGGATCCTCTTTGTGAGGTACTTTTGCTGCCTCTCCAGTTGCTGCAGGTGTCTAGTGAGGTACATGCCAAATGAGGCATTGTACTCTATGATTGGCCTAATGAGGGAAGAGTAGAGGGAGACAATAACCTCCTCCTTCCTGGATGCAAAACTCTTAGTAATGAGATGTGCCACATAGAAGGACTTTCTGACCACAGTGGCAATGTGGTGGTCAAAAGAGAGGTTGCTGTCAACTTTTGTTCCCAGATCTCTTATAACACTTTCCATATTCAGTGGACTACCATCAATGTGGTAATTCAAGGGAACTGGGTTTTTTCCAAGGGGGATGATGACACATTTTTTTGGCATTAAGCTTAAGCCATGGTTCTAGACACCAGTCGTTGGTCTCATTCAGGCCTTTCTGTAGGATGTCAACATCACCCAAGGAGTTAAGAATAGCTCCAAACTTACAATCGTCTGTGAACTTTGTCAGCCAGAGTCCCTTTGTGTTGGCCTGGACTTCAGAGAAGTAGATACCAAACAGGAGAGGACCCAGGACAGAACCCTGTGGGACTCCACTCATGACTGGTCGGCAGTCTGACTTGGAGTCAGCTACTTTCACACTGTGGGTTCTATCTGTGAGCCAGTTTGCAACCCACCTAGTGATATAGGGGTTGATGCCTAGCTTAGTGAGTTTTTCTATGATTCCTGAGTGGGGAATGGTATCAAAGGCCTTGGCCAGACCAGTGTAGGCTGTATGAACCACCTTGCCTTCATCCACAGCTCTGCTGACTGACTCAAAGAAGTTGACCAAGTTAAGCAGGCATGATCTACCCTTCACAAAACCAAACTGTGCAGGATCCAGAGTTGGAGATTCCCTATATCCTTGTTTATTAGGTCCATGATGATGCATTCCATAGCTTTGCATATCAGACTTGTCAGGCTAATGGGGCGATAATTCCCAGGGTCTGTAGTCTCTCCTCCTTTGTGGAGAGGGATGACTGTAGCAGTGTGCCATTCAGTAGGGACAAAACCTGAGGTCTGGCTGTGATTGAACAGGGCACACAGGTGAGGTGCCAATTCACTCTGCAGTTCATGTAGAACACAACCAGGGATATTGTCAGGTCTCATAGAAGCTGTATTCTTGGCCTTAGACAGTGCTGTTTTAACCTGTGCAGCAGTAATACTTGGTGCCTGGCAATCTACTGGTATTGTGATTGGTCCTTGGAGGAGAGGGGTAAAGTTAGCACTGAATCTGTCGGCTAGTATATTGGCAATATCTGTTGGCTCGGTATAGGAGGCACCATTCTGCAGTAGCTCAGGGCAAATCTGGGTATTGCCATGGTGATTCTTTACATAACTATAGAAGGCCTTGTGGTTGTCTTTAGTATCTGCTGTAATTCTGTTTTCATAACT
>NC_056744.1:1234023775-1234051275 GCF_019279795.1 Protopterus annectens
CTGTACATGTAAGGGCTGGGCATGTCATATAAGGGCTGGGAGTATGATGCACATAGACTACCTGTACAGGTAAGGGCTGGGTATGTCATATAAGGGCTCGGGTATGAGGCATATAGACCACCTGTACAGGTAAAGGCTGAGCATGTCATATAAGGGCTGGGGGTACGATGCACATAAACCACCTGTACAGGTAAGGGCTGAGCATGAAATATAAGGCCTGAGGAATGATGCACATAGACCACCTGTACAGGTAAGGGCTGAGCATGTCATATAAGGGCTGGGGTATAATGCACATAGACCACCTGTACAGGTAAGGGCTGAGCATGTCATATAAGGGCTGGGGGTACGATGCACATAGACCACCTGTACATGTAAGGGCTGGGCATGTCATATAAGGGCTGTGGGTATGATGCACATAGACCACCTGTACAGTTAAGGGTTGGGTATATCATATAAGGGCTCAGGTATGAGGCATATAGACCACCTGTACAGGTAAGGGCTGGGCATGTCATATAAGGGCTGGGGGTACGATGCACAAAGACCACCTGTACAGGTAAGGGCTGAGCATGTCATATAAGGGCTGTGGGTATGATGCACATAGACCACCTGTACATGTAAGGGCTGGGCATGTCATATAAAGGCTTGGGGTATGATGCACATAAACCACCTGTACAGGTCAGGGCTGGGTATGTCATATAAGGGCTCGGGTATGAGGCATATAGACCACCTGTACAGGTAAGGGCTGGGCATGTCATATAAGGGCTGGGGGTACGATGCACATAGACCAGTTGTACAGGTAAGGGCTGAGCATGTTATATAAGGGCTGGGGGTATGATGCACATAGACCACCTGTACAGGTAAGGGCTGAGCATGTCATCTAAGGGCTGGGGTATGATGCACATAGACCACCTGTACAGGTAAGGGCTGAGCATGTCATATAAGGGCTGGGGTATGATGCACATAGACCACCTGTACAGGTAAGGGCTGAGCATGTCATATAAGAGCTGGGGGTACAATGCACATAGACCACCTGTACAGGTAAGGGCTAAGCATGTCATATAAGGGCTGGAAGTATGATGCACATAGACAACCTGTACTTGTAAGGGCTGGGCATGTCATATAAGGGCTGGGGGTATGATGCACATAGACCACCTGTACAGGTAAAGGCTGGGTATGTCATATAAGGGCTCTGGTATGAGGCATATAGACCACCTGTACAGGTAAGGGCTGGGCATGTCATATAAGGGCTGGGGATATGATGCACATAGACCACCTGTACAGGTAAGGGCTGAGCATGTCATATAAGGGCTGGGGGCATGATGCACATAGACCACCTGTACAGGTAAGGGCTGGGTATGTCATATAAGGGCTCGGGTATGAGGCATATAGACCACCTGTCCAGGTAAGGGCTGGGCATGTCATATAAGGGCTGGGGGTATGATGCACATAGACCTCCTGTACATGTAAGGGCTGGGCATGTCATATAAGGGCTGGGGGCATGATGCACATAGACCACCTCTACAGGTAAGGGATGGGCTGAGCATGTCATATAAGGGCTGGGGGTATGATGAACATAGACCACCTGAACAGGTAAGGGCTGAGCACGTCATATAAGGGCTGGGATACGATGCACATAGACCACCTGTACAGGTAAGGGCTGAGCATGTCATATAATGGCTGGGGGTATGATGCTCATAGACCACCTGTACAGGTAAGGGCTAAGCATGTCATATAAGGGTTGGGGTATGATGCACATAGACCACCTGTACAGGTAAGGGCTGGGCATGTCATATAAGGATGCACATAGACCACCTGTACAGGTAAGGGCTGGACATGTCATATAAGGGCTGGGGTATGATGCACATAGACCACCTGTACAGGTAAGGGCTGGGCATGTCATATAAGGGCTGGGGGTACGATGCACATAGACCACCTGTACAGGTAAGGGCTGGGCATGTCATATAAGGGCTGGGGTATGATGCACATAAACCACCTGTACAGGTAAGGGGTAGGCGTGTCATATAAGGGCTGGGGTATGACGCACATAGACCACCTGTACATGTAAGGGCTGGGCATGTCATATAAGGGCTGGGGGTACGATGCACATAGACCACCTGTGCATGTAACGGCTGGGCATGTCATATAAGGGCTGGGGGTATGATGCACATAGACCACCTATACAGGTAAGGGCTGGGTATGTCATATAAGGGCTCAGGTATGAGGCATGTAGACCACCTGTACAAGTAAGGGCTGAGCATGTCATATAAGGGCTGGTGATATGATGCACATAGACCACCTGTACATGTAAGGGCTGGGCATGTCATATAAGGGCTGGGGGTATGATGCAATAGACCACCTGTACAGGTAAGGGCTAGGTATGTCATATAAGGGCTCGGGTATGAGGCATATAGACCACCTGTACAAGTAAGGGCTGAGCATGTCATATAAGGGCTGGGGTATGATGCACATAGACCACCTGTACAGGTAAGGGCTGGATATGTCATATAAGGGCTGGGGGTATGATGCACATAGACCGCCTGAACAGGTAAGGGCTGGATATGTCATATAAGGGCTGGGGTATGAGGCACATAGACCACCTGTACAAGTAAGGGCTGGGCATGTCATATAAGGGCTGGGGGTACGATGCACATAGACCACCTGTACAAGTAAGGGCTGGGCATGTCATATAAGGGCTGGGGGTATGAGGCACATAGACTACCTGTACATGTAAGGGCTTGGCATGTCAATTAAGGGCTGGGAGTATGAGGCACATAGACTACCTGTACAGGTAAGGGCTGGGCATGTCATATAAGGGCTGGAGATGTGAGGCACATAGACTACCTGTACATTTAAGAGCTGAGTGTATGATTCACAAGAACCACTGTTGTAAGTAAGGGCTGGGGTTTTGCTACATATAGCCACATATACAGGTAAGGGCTGGAAGTATGATTCACTTGAAGCACTTATGTAGGAAAGTTCTGGATATATTACATGTATAGACCATCTATAAAGGTAAGGACTGGGTGCATAAGGGCTAAGATTATGATGCACACAGACCACCTGTACTGGTAAGGGATGAGTGGATGTTTCTCAAAGACTGCTTGTGTAGGTGATTGCTGAGTTTATGGTGCACATAGATCACATGTACAGGATTAAGATGGCTGTATGATACACAAGAACAGCCTGTACAGATATCAGTTGGGTGTAAGACTCACACAGATTGCCTTGTTCAGGTAATGGATGGGCATTTGACATGCATAGACTATGTGCACAGGTAAGGTATGGGCACAAAAATAGGACTTCCTGTGAATGCATGGTTTAGATAGCATGTGCAGGGAGCTTCTGTGTAGGTATCATTCAAGTGGTCTGATGCATAAAGCTCATTTGTTTGCTAATGGGTTGGATAGAGGGATGCACAAAACCACAGAGCACAAGTCTGACCGGTGTGCTTTGAGGTATAAATACCATCTCTGCAGGTATTATTATGGATGTATGAAGCATAAAGTCTCCAGCCTTATATCTAGTATTAATTTATTAAATTTTATAGATCAGAAGGGGTGAAAATGAATTTCTTTTTTTTTTGTTTTTTAACTAAAATCAGAAAATAAGGGCTATGGGCAGGTAGCAGAAACAGAACCTGGCTTGCTCCTGCTTTTCTGGACCCCCAGGTACTAGATGCATTTTCTTTAAATGGCTCCTCCTCTTCTGAGCAGAGGTTGGTGTAGCAAATGGGACCTGGTTGGCTGGGTGGCTCCTGGATTTCAGGTGCACCAGGCACCACATTGTGGACCTTTTGTTACCCCCCAATTGCTGAGGGGAGCAATATCAAGGAGTGAGTGTGGCAAGGTGAAGGAATTTGGAATATTCCAACTTTTTCAGCACCAAAGGGATGGTGTTTGACAGGCACCTACTGATTTCTGCAATCACATCAGGCATGATTGCTATAGGTATAGGGGAATGGTTAGGAGCGGCTACCTTGATCTAAATGGAAATAGTGAACTGTTATTGGATTTTGTGCTCATGAATTGTACATAAATAATAAGGTCAAAGGTGAAGCTGCTCATAAATGCCCACAAAGCATCTTTGGGTAAATATCATAGTCTGTCTTTGCTGTGGTAACATCAGAACCAAAATCATATGTTCTGGATTCAAAGATTAAGAGAGGAATCGAGGCACTAAATGACCTCCAAAGACTGTGAGATTAGTTAATGGATGAGTCAAATGTTATGTAGACAAGGGAAGTAAAATAGGGAGAGTGTCATGTGACCACACAGTAGAAACTTCTCTGTTTAATCAGTACATTTCTCAGACTCAGAAAATCTGCTACTATCTCGTATTTATTCCATTTTCCTACATCTCCCATCTCCCTGTGGAGGTCAACTATGTTGTATCTGAATGGACCTCGTCCAAGACCTTAGTAGATGAGGCAGTGAGATGGAGCTGTGGTCATTAAGTGGTCAGTGCTTGTCATGTCGCCATATTGTTAACTATAATACAACTCTGTGAACATCAACAATGAGGAAAGCCCTCATGTTAAAGAACGAAGTCTCCAATGCAGTGTTATCAAGGTGAGAAAGTCTTCAGATTTGACTAGGAGAGACGGGTCACTGGATTGAAAGTCTAATTGTGGGATACCTTTGATTTGGCCTTGAAGTATGACATTGGAAAACCATTTGGTGCCTTGGGTGGAGGTGAGACATTGCCCAGAGTCTTCTTTACAAGAGATGAGTAATGCTGCCCATAATTCAGAAAATTGTCAGGATTGGTAATGAATACACATAGGAATTAGAACCATGAGTACATGACCTCCTTTCAGGAGGCACTACCAGAAGCAACTGGTGACACTTGGTGCATTTCTTAAGATAAGTTCATGTGGAAAATAAATAATTATGAGATGGCCCAGCCATGGAAGAGGATGAGATCTTGCTGTAAATGCAGATAGCACAGAATTTTATTGTGGCACAATGGTTAATAAACCATTACTAAGTTGTTTGAAAGACAAGAGAATACCTCTGGATTCATACTCCCCATTTCAAAAAGGTTGATGGGAGAGTATGTTCTGTTTATTCAGAGTGTGTCTGTCTACCTAAGTAAGCTTATCCCAAGGTGCAGGAGAGAATACTGTCTGATGGCTGAACATATGATTAAAAATGAGCAGTTCAGATTCCGTCCTGGCTGGTATGTTAACCACTTCTCCTCCCACAGATTTTGGAGGAGTTATGACATCTCACTAGTATGATCTATGTATGTTTTGTCAGCATACAGAAAACACATGATGATGATCAGCCTCAGAATTTCTTGCAGGAGGTGCTACTTCATCCCAGGCCCACTGCTGTATGTCATTCAGTACCACTATTTGTGGGGTAAGAGTTATGCTTTTTCTCACTGCTGTGCTAAATGCATTCAAGTTTAGTGAAGATCTCCAAGATCCATGTGTTTTGTCTTCCCTCCTGTTCATGATTTCAATGGAAAGCATCTTAAGACACTACTAAGGTATGGACAGTATCCAGTCTGAAAATGTGAGAGTTGTATATTTGTTGTTAGCAGGCAATTGTGTCCCCTCAACCCTGAGTAACTATAATCATCAGAGTGCATTGGACTGCCTCTCTGCTGAATGTTAAGCACTTTCCATTTAGAAGTGATGTTTATGTCAAAGGTTCTGTAAACTTTTTACTACCTGTTCTTCACACATGCATGCATCTGTAATTCTATTTTGATATATGCACATTGCTAAGCAGGACTGCCTTAGGACAAACATATGACTGTAAATGGTCTTTTTGACTGGCATACCTAGTCAGTTAGTTTGCAAAAAAAAGCACAACTCACTTATAAATAAATACAACTAAGAAGAAGTGGAGTAATTTAATTATCTTTGGGATTTTTCACAAGTGAAAGTAGAGGGAATTGGGTGCACTGGTGGAAGTAATGCTCACATTGTACCACTGGAGATAAGTCACAAGATAAAACTGTCAGGGTACTGCCCAGTCTATAGTCACATCTTCTTCTCCTGTGTCCATGAGTCTTAGGCACTGACTAAAAGAATGATATCATGGATACCAGTGGTAGAAGTAGTTCTCATTTATAGGGCATCTGGGATCCACTCTACATGTCTATGGCATTTGGAAGGGTCACAATGTAATGTCACTACTCTCATGGGTTGAGAGAAACCAGTTGTGGTGGTTTGGTTACCTAGTCAGAATCGGCCCCTGTGCAATACCCACAGGAGGTTTATAAGGAATAATCAGCTAAGAGGCCCCAGGTTAAATCCAAGCCATGCTTGAAAGAATATGTATTTCAAGCATTTCCTGTACACCTTCCAGTACTGACTTTAGAGGCAGTTGCTAGGACAGAGAAGCTGAGACTGACCTCCCCAAATGGTTACTGTCACAATACACACCAAAAGAATTGGATTTAGAAATTGATTGAGTGGATGAATGCTCCGTAACTGGAACATGTAACCCTAAACAAGTTAATTCTGCTGCACTACAAGAGAGCTTCAGAACCCTCCATTAGCATACGCAGCATCTGTGATGGGGTAACAGTATGTGAATGCATTCCAGTGGCAAAGTAATTCTTAAATCTAATTGATGGTAAAGGAAAGACATTTATAGGTCCATAGGTTCATAGGTAAGTTCTGGGCTAGCTGAGATTGTGGGTCATTTTAAGCATATCCAGTTTCCCTTTTTGTGCTCAGAATAACCTGTCCCATTTGGTTGTACATGCTTTTAATTTGTTGATGTGCAGTAAATCCATTAGTAATGTATTGGTGGATGCTTTTGTATGCCAGACACAGGCTACCTGTTAGCAGTCTGTTGAATACAGAATATAGTGACAGAGCTTTGAGTTGGTCCATGTAGGACATATTGTTTAGGCCTTGCATAATTTTAGTAAGGTATCTCTGTGGGAGTTCCAGAAGTTGCTTGTATCTGGACAGATATATGCCAAAGTGGGCATTATATTCAATGACTGGCTTAATGAGGGCTGTGTAAATCCATAACTCAAGTAACTCACTCAGCAATTTAACATAACTGCTTCTTTGTTTATAATTTTTTTGCAATACACGAGTAATACAATTTACAATTTTCATGTAGGGAATACTTACTTAATGGGATATACATCCAACTGCTAATGTATGAATTCTAAATCACTATGTGCATATTTTAATTGTATTATGTCGTCTTGACCATACGGTGCATGTATAACAAAAACAATATTTATTTATGTAATTGATCAAATTAAAAATAAATAAATTGTGCCTCCACTATCCAACTTTTACTACATTGAGCAGTAAAATCCAAAATACCCCCTTGACTGACATTATTAAGTGGGGGGAGATAAAAACCTATACCTTGCAATACCAAAAGTCCACAGGCACAGCATCTCCATCAGTATATTGGACCTGTTGGCTGAAACAGTGAATGTACGTGTGGTGGTCAGCATGACTGCTACTCCTGCATTCCTACATTCACCCCATCAAGAAGAGGAATGGGGATGCAGGGTCACCAGCCCACCAGGAATTCAATATATTTAAAAAAAAAACACTAAACTGATGCTTCCACAGGTGATCTCTGTTGATGGCTCACACACCACACACTGACATGAGATCCTAGCCCACCCCAACTCCAAAAGCCTTTCATATAGCTAAGCTCCCCTTGTATGTTGAAGTAGATAGTGATGGAAGTTGAGCTCTCACCCTAGAACTGCCTGCACTTGCTAGTTCAATATGCAGGTGGAGCTTCCACTTCACCAAGAAGGCCACTCATTTCAGTGGGCCGTGGCACTGATTCAACAGTGCACATTAGTGATTCCTGCCAATGTACAATTCCAAATTATGTTAGCAAGGTGGTCTCAATTCCCTTCCTGGAATACAGTTATGGTTCTGCCAGCCACATTAGGTTACCTGAATAGGGACTAACAGGACTATATCTTTTGGACAAAAGCATGATGTAAGATGCCTCAGTTTGGCATATTTCTCCATGCCCTGTCCTTTTGGAATCTACCCCATAATGTTAAACAAATTTAACCTTATCACCAAAGCACATCATTTCTGATATACAATCTTTTTCTGTGCACAAAATTTCTAGAATTGCAAAATAACCCATTTCATTGGAATGATTTACTTAAAGTTACTTACACATGATCACTTCTTATATATTTGTTATTATAAGGCAATAAAAATACCTGCATGACAATGGCATGTTATGTATCTTTTTTTTTTCTAGGCTGAGAACTTAAAATCTGAAATGTTATCAAAGAAGTAATGATTTCAAAATGACATTGTATGTGCTTGATTTTCTGCTTCTTTGGTGAAGTAATCAAATGCAAATGATCATTGACAAATGTTTCTTAACATGCAAACTATGAACTGTTAATGTTTTTGAACCTTGAGGACAGGTTTGGATATTTCCATAAAAGGGGTCTATATTACCAGAGGGAAACTCCTTCTGAGCGAATACCAAAACACTGACACAAATTGCGTGAACCATGAGAATACAGAAACCCCCTAAACCGCAAAATTTTAAATCTCGAACTGTCATAGTCCCCACCACCTGCTACATACTACCTACCCAAACAAAATAAATAAACCACATACATACACTAACCAAACTTTACTTCTAACCCTAAAGTAAAGCACCAGAACCCCACTTCTAACCCTACACTAAACCCCACATATACAACTATCTATGCACTGTCCTTAACCCCTCCCAAACCCTAAGGTCCGTAACTACCGTACATTTCCCCTACGAAAATATACACAAACAAAATAAATAATCCACATACATACATCTACCAAAACCCTACTCCTAACCCTACACTAAATCTTACATACATTAACTATCTATGCACTTACCTTAACTTGCACCCTAACCCTAAGGACCTAATGCACACTTACCTTAATGAGCTGTACCACAGACGGGCCAACCATTGTAATTCAACCCTTCCAAATTTGCGGTTTTGGACGTTCGCTGTAATGCCGGTTCCCGCAATACGTGTCAACGTTTACGGATTTGCTTAAATGGACTTTCACTCTCGTAATAGGGAACCATAAAAGGAACAGTAAACTACCCATACAGTGAATGGTTTAGTCACAAAAGTGTTTAATAGCAAATGTTTCCTTAATACAACTGTGAAACTAGAAACTTTAGGTCCTGAAAACCTGAAAAACAAACTGCAATTGCAACAACAAAAAAGGCAGTAAATTGAAAAAAGTTTCTGTTACGGCTTTAAATTTGTAGAGTGGGCTTTGGTGTATCTATGATGTGGGAGCGGCTTTGTCCTCTCACATATCAGCTACTTACATATACTAACTCAGAGATCCCTGTATCGTACAGCACAGCGAGTGCGCAGGTATCACAACCTCTGTCTTGGCATGTATCTCCCTATTCTCACTTGTAGTTCAACTAATGCTGGTATTACAGTTACTGTCCTCAAAATATCAACAAGATGCTACTGTACTGTTATTCTCAGAATATTATAGTAGCAGTTCATACAGAATTGTCGCCGTTTGTTGCTGATGAACATTAACATTAGCTAGGAAAGTTTAGAAGTTTACCTCAGGCAACATATTTTAATGCCCTGCATTTGCTGTTTTTTGTAGAAAAAAATATCATACCATCAGTGTTGCATTTTGACCCTATCTCTTACAATTCTTTCAGTGTGTAGTTAGAATATGACTCAAATTTCCACAAAAAAATATAAACTGTATCTAGCAAAAAGTCTATGAATAGTGCATTTGCAAGATTTTGGTTAGCAAGTTTGTAAGCCTTAAATCAAATTAGATCATTCAAGTGATATTGTGTTTGAGGCTGCTTTTTTGAGACATTTTCAGATGTTAACTGACAATATTTTCAACTTTACTAAGAAACAGTTTGGAAGCACACACACCAATGTTTTGAAAAAAGGTTTGTCTTTTGTTGCCACAAAGAGAACAAATGTTAGTTATACCTTACTAGATCTTAAATTATTTTGTGAACTGAATTTAGCTTACATTTGTTCAGGATGTTGAACTTCACACTGTATGTCCCTTTACAAAGCCTAGTACTTTTAATCCAGCACTTCAAAGTACTATTTTTTTCTTTTTATAACATTTGTGAGAAGAATATAGCATGCATGGCTAATAGTAAAGTTAAAAAAAAGTTTTGTTTAGTCTAACTAAACTAGAAAAAAATGCCTTTATTGAACTAAATTCCAGATCAGATTTAAGGTGCATGAAAGCTGACAAAGGAGCAGTCTGGTCATCATGTACCAAACTGATTATGTGCAAGAAATGGAAAAAAAATTATCAGGATGAATATAAGACTGTTTCCTTAGTCAAAATACAGTCTATATATATATATATATATATATATATATATATATATATATATATATATATATATATATATAGCATAGGATCATAGAAGATTACTAGGCTTATCGACCCAAAGGTCATTTTAAGCCTAGCCATTTCAACCCAATGTAATACTGCAGAAGTACTAGTCAATACCCAATATTACATTTAGTGATGACTGCCCATGTCCAGGAGGGTTGTGCGCAATATCTCTGGTAAGAATTTAAGCTGCCCCATCCTCTTGTCAAGATTCCTCTTGAACAGTATCATAGAGGTGCTCTGTTTCACATGAATTGGTAGCCTGTTACAAAGACATGGCAGTGGCTGCATGTCATCCAGCATACCCTATTTAAGTCGCAGCCCATATTTAAGTCCCTGGAATGGGTAGGCCTAGACGCATTTGATTTACAGATATGTGGATATAATGTTTTATTAGATTTGTTAGCTAAGGGTTCCATTTCCCCTGAATGCTTTCAATTTCTTGTGGTTGAAAACCCAAAAATAGTAGTTTTATTTGCCATACCGAAGCTTCATAGCCAAGTTTCCCTTTGCCTTTCAGGCTGATAGCATTAGCTGCTGGTAGTGTTACTGAATGCATTTCTGTGTTTTTGGACCATTTTTTAAATCTTTTAGTCCAGAAGCTGGATAGTTATATAAAAGAATCATGGTATTTTATTGATGGGCTAAGGCAGTTTAATATTGCTGCTTCACAAGTTACCCTTTTTATGCTAGATGTGAAGTTTCTTTACACTAGTATTGCCATCACAGAGGGCTTAGGATTTATGAGATTGTTTTTGGCTAAATTCACCAATTTTTCATGTGATACCATCAGTATTATTTGTGAACTAAAGGAAGTTATGCTAGAGAACTTTATTTTCCTTTAATGGTAAATACTATCAGCAAAGGAAGGGTGTTGCTATGAGAGATACCAAAGCACCGCCCATTGCAAATATTGTTATGGGGTGGTGGGAAACACAAGTTCTCCAGTCTATTCCATTTTTTTGTAGAACATGTAAAATGTATAAAAGTTTTATTATGATATTTTTTATTACTGATGTTTCTGTTGAAAGAGTGTAACAGTTTATTCAGGAAGTGAAAAGCAGTGTAGATTTCTTAACCTTTATTTTTGGTGGTGCAGGGAACACAGCGTCCTTTTGTTGTTAGTTGGAATGAGGTTACAAAAAAGTTTTCTAGTAACATCTACCGAAAACCTTGCTTTTACAGCAGTTACCTGCACTATTCAAGTATCCACCCCATTTATATGCAGAAAAATATTCCAAGAGGTCAGATGATTAGAGCTTCCAGACAATTTTTTTAAAAGCTATTGATGAAATGGACAAAATGTTTTTAGATAGAGGCTATGAACTGAATTTATTAGAACATACTGCACAGGAAATTAAACAGAAAAGACATCACCCCCCCCCCCCCATTTTGGAAGGGGGCATGCTAGTAAAAAGAGCTAGTGGCACTAGTAAGAAATTTGCCAACAGCTTTATTTTACACATGCCTGTTGATGACAAAGCCATAAAAGAAATAGTTGGTCAGAATTGGAGAATTTTTAATGGTAAACCTGATGTATACAGGACTGTTGGAACATCTCCTAGCTTTGTGTGTAGAAGATCTAGGTCTGTTAAGCAGTACCTAGAAAACGATGATATAAAAACATTTAACTTACACTATGAAAAATTATGGCATGCATAAAGGTGGATTTTGCAGTGTATGCAATTTTATTTGTGAGGGTCCATCAGTAAGTCTTTCACATAAAAAAAATAAATATTAGAATGGATTCCTACTATGGTTGTAACTCAGTGGATTTGGTTTATATTGCCATTTGCTCCCAGTGTGAAACATTTATATTGACAAGACCAGCAGGAAACTGTTTAGTAGGATCAAAGAACACTTCTATGCTATCAGGGCTAAGGACAACGATAATGCACTGTATAAACATACTTTGACCTGCTCTTGTTGGAAGAAGTTTATTTATTTATTTTTTGTGTTAAAACACATTGCTGAGGACTATAGAGTGGGTGATTTAAAAAAAAAAAACAGTTGCTAAGGAAAGAAACTTTATGGCAACTATGAATGCAATCTGATAAATATCCTGGCCTTGATACTATATGTATTAAATGTGTTTTTGTAAATATGACTGTTTCTTTAAACAAATGCTGTCTTTCTAATTTAAATTAACGGGTTAATGAGACTGTTATTGTTTGAATTTTAAATCTAAACTGACATTTTTAAGCATGGCTTTATTCTGAAGAATTTCCTCTGGACGAAACCGCTAAAATAAAACCAGGTGTGTTTGTAATCATCTGTTCTCCATTTGCCTACTAGTTGATGATTTTCTTTTTAAAGTGATTCACATCCTAAGGGTTTGTTGCTGAGATATATCCAGCACTTGATCTAATTAATAAGGTCCTATATGTGGAAAGTCTTATGTATTCTGAAATACTGAAGAATTAAAGTGGTAGAATAAAATATAACATTAATAATTAATAAGCACAGAGAAAATTAAAGTTAACATTAATGTTTTAATGCTATAATTTGTCAGCTTTCTGCTGCTGATAATGAACATCACATGCAGACCCAATTCCTTTCTGCTATTATTCATATTTTGATGCATGCTTTTTACATAATTAGTCTTTCTACATCTTTCACTTCTCTTTCACTTTTGTCTTTACTATTCTATTAGAAAAGGATCCATATTAAGTGTACAGTGTCCTCTGCAATGAAATTTTAATCCACACTGTCAACTATAAAAAACAGCATTTCTGACCAAATCCTACCTTATAAGATCCTTTAGTCACTAGAGAAAATGTGAAAAAATGCTTTACAGCTTTGTAGTCTTTCAAATGGGGACTTTGAGTGGTAGTTATTGTCCCATGCTTCACAAATACATAAATCATTCTGCAAATAGCACCAATATCCCTACTTGTGACTAAACATCACTGGTTTTAGAATTTCTCAGACTTCTAAGAGAATGCCCAGTGCATTCTCATTAATGTGCATCCATGTAAACTGATGAGAGATGACTTTAGGTATTTCCAGAAATGGCTCATATGGTGTTTATGTGACATCCCCATGCTGGGCCAGTAATCAAGGAACCTAAATCCTCACCACTGGCACTGGAGAGGGATGTTCAATTGGAAAACAAATTAATACACTCAGTATTTCCAGATACAAACCTCTGTATCAAGCAAAATTTCCCTTAAGAACAATTTCCCTTAAGAACACACAGGGAACACAGTCAGCCTGAGGTCTGGATTTCTTTTTCTGTCTCCCTCCAGGTCCCCAATAAGACTTCCCACTGGCACAGCTTCAGAGTTAGGTCTTTGGCCGAGTGGCTGAGCCAAATCCTCCACCATTCTCTCTGTGAAACCAGTGCTTCTTGGCCCTGCTCCAGGTGGCTCACACACACATACTTTGAGATTTGGTTTGCATACACACACACACACACACACACACACACTCACACATCTGGGAAAGACTGGCACAGGTTTACTAGCTATGCCACTTTCTGCTCATACTATAAGATATTTATCACTGCCACCAGGCAGTACAAAGCCAGCTACCTAATACTTTTGCAAGGGTACCGAATTATACTGAGTGAAATTAATATTAATACAAATGGTAATGTTGACCAAGCAGCAAGGCTTTCAGGAGTGGCCAGAGTTATCACCAAATAAGTATATACAAATATGATCAAAGCCTAAATATTTTCTAAAAAGGACCAGGCACAATAAGAAGTATAAATATCTTTAATAATAAATAATTAAAGAACAAGAAAATCCTAAATATCTATTTACAGTAAACACCAGAGTTTCAGACACAGAAAGTAGTAAAATATCACTGATGGAAAGTTTCACACAATTATAGAAAAACAATATTTAGTTAGTCTCATAATTTTCCTAACTGATCTAGAAAATTACTGTTCTTACTTACTGAATAGAACAAGGCAAAATGGATGAGTGGTCCTTGTTGTCAGAACCAAGATAGAATACAGAATGCTCTTGAGACTTCAGTCTCCTCTAATTTTAAAACTTTATTTCTGTACAGAATGACATCACATATGTCTGGTTATCTGCCTCTGTTTCCTGCACTATCCCCCATTAATAGAAGCTGCCAGGGTTTAGCATTTATATGCTACAATGCTCACAAAGCATTGTGTAGATGTGGTGCAGCTGCTGGAAGTCATAAAAACCATAAAACCATTTCACCCTTCCTACAGGAGCTACAACCTATTCTCTAGTACAGGCATTACATCTCTGGCTCCATGCAAAACTGTGGGATAACATTTTTATAGCTTAACTCATAAAGTAAATTAATTTCAAAATTATTTTGCAAAGTCATGTGGATTAAGATTAACCTCTTCACTTCCAGTATATGCTGTTACAATTTGCATATTTAAACAGTGGCAATAATGCATGTACATTTATTTTCCTTCCTGATATATTTTAACACAAGCAAACATCACAAATAAATTTTCAGCACAAGCATCTGTACAAATCAGTTTGATTTACAAATTACATATAATTATTTATAAAATTCCAGCTAGCTGTGCGAGCATATGTTGCAAATCCACTGCCCTATGTCTCCTGGCATGGCTGACAGTACCTCCTATTGTCACAATGTACCTGCATCATATGTACATAAATAATGCTGTTGTCTGGTTTTGGTAGCCAGTTTCAGGCAAAACTCAATTGTCGAGCAGCTTATCAAAACTGTTTTATGACTTCAAATCACTATGAAGGGGACCTTTCATGGATACACTGTTCTAGTTTTTATAAATTTTGAAATGGGGTAGATAGGACAGTAGAAAAGAGTGTGCATAAAAAGAAATCTCAAAACGAACACATTAAGAGGGTTGTGCTTGAAGATGTGCTTAAAGAGTTTGGACAGAGTCTTTATTTTTATATTTTTGGGGGGGACTTCCAGTTTTCCAAATATATATTTATATGTGAAGATGAGGAAGGAAGACGGTCAAAGTGTATAGAAGAGATGGTTAGGAGAGAGTTATGTATTTTTATGAATGCAAACATAAAAGTCAAACAAGATAAGAACAGTATATTGGGCTGACAAGTGGAAGGAAAGACCGATACAGATGGCAGTCCGGAACAAGGGTGGTTATGAGGGTCTCATGCACAGTACCATCCCAGTCTGAAGATCTTCAATGATTGCCCTGCCCTGAAACTCTTGTGGTGAGGGGGTTAAGACCACTGGTTGTGTGGTAGTTGGAGCCGACTGTGAAACCAAGTCTTACACGTCACTACAGGAGATGTTCCCAAAGACCACACCACCTCTGCACCATCCTCCCACATGCAAACTCTACCTGATTCACACCATCCACACCCTGTGAAACAGTCCCATGGTGGCAGGGGGTGGTGACTATCTGTCTTGCACCAAGGCCAACTGCAGTCAAGGTGTCCCAGGTTCTACTGGACCTATAGACAAAAAGAACAAGAACTGGAAAGAAAAAAAGTAAAATACAAAAACAAAAAAGAGAGGTAAATGAAGACAAAACAATGTCTCATATATTTAACAGCAAGGGTCTTTATTTCATTAACAAAAAAAAAATCAAAGCAGAAATATGTGTATGTAGGATTGTTAAAATGTCAGTAAGATATATCTGACTGCAAGTAACTACTTTTACAGTAAATAGTTAAACTGTTGGCTCAGGTTCAAGTCATTTAGCACTTCAAAAGTATTCATTTTTGTAATAGTGCACTTTTGTAAGCATAAATATGATTGAATAATTATATAAATTTCTCAGATGAAATGATATAGTCCTCATTATATCTGCATTTACTGACCAATTGCTTTAGGCATAACCATAACAGCTTGACATGTTGCAATTTATGGTTAAATAATTCTTCCACTTTATTTTAATTAAAACTTTAAATGTGTATGTTTCTGTTGAGGGTTAGACATACTTATCAATCCATGGAACCCACTGTTCCTGTCCTGTACAGGGTTGTAAGCATCCTCGTCTACTGTTGGAAAAATAGCACAAAAGAGAGAGATTACTGATACAGTGTCTACAGTGTACTTGAAAGAAGCTCAGCTATGATATTTTCAGCTGATATAGGTTTGGCTAGACAAAAAAGCTGTACACTTTCTGCTGTAATGTAACCAGTCTGTTTAAGCATGAGACATAGTGAAATATTTAATGTTTAAAGTCTGTCTAGTCAGTAGATAAGCTGTCCTTTTGGCACCTATCGTAAAAGGATGGAATGCTTCACAACTGAAAAGAAATTGTTACAGGCAGAATTGAGCTCTTGTAGTGGATCCATTCAAATGCACCAAATCCCTTTGCTAGGGTGGAGGCGTTGTGACTGAAGTACCGATATACTTTTTAGTGAAAAGTTTGCTGCTTTGTAATTTCAGGAAGGCCATAGTCTTGCAGGTGTTGCTGTGACTTTAAAGAACTTTCAAGTATCTTGAATAAACTCAAGTGAATTATTGTCATTACTGTTCACTTTTTAATATGTGTATTTTCAACCATGCTATTTATATGATACTGCAATGATATTTTTATCAGTAGGCAAACCTGCAAAAGTATGGCATCGATCACTGGCTCTAGCACTGAAGGCATCAATGCAAAGCTAATGAACAATATGCAGTTCAATGAGTACCTCCTCCCCCTCTGAGGTGTGTGGTGCCTCTTATTATATCTTTTGCAGAAGAGCAAATTTCCAGAAATCCCGAGAACATAATCAATACCATTTCATGTACCTTTTAGTAAGGTGTTGCAGTTGTCCTCCATTGTGTAAAATATTAAGAAATAAATTAAGAAAATACATTCTGAATAAAACTTTCACCAGAAAACAAAGTTATGACCATGGTAATGAAGCACAGGTAATAGTATCAATCACATGCAACAGCAGCATTAAATGGTTGTCACTTATGTGCAGTTAATAGTATTGTACAGCAAAGCTGTTTTACTTTATAATAAAATCTGACATGCAAATATAGCTCATGAAACAGTCTGTTGTGTAAGTTCTGCAGAACTAATAATAATTCCATATATAAATATATATATATATATATATATATATATATATATATATATATATATATATATATATATATATATATATATATATATACTTATATATATATATATATATATATATATATATATATATAGAGAGAGAGAGAGAGAGAGGGGGGGTATTGATATAGCTATAGACATACTTTTATGTCTATTCATGATTATATATATATCTTATTTTTCTTTTGGCTGTTCGCTGTTCCCGTTAGGGGTCGCCACAGTGGATCATCTGTTTCCATTTCTTCCTGTCCTCTACATACTGCTCTGTCACACCAACCATCTGCATGTTCTCTCTCACCACATCCATAAACCTTATCTTAGGCCTTCCTCTTTTCCTCTTACCTGGCAGCTCCATCCTTACCATCCTTTTCCCAATATACCCAGCATCCCTCCTCAGCACATGTCCAAACCAATGCAATCTCACCTCTCTGACTTTGTCTACAAACCGTCCAACCTGAGCTGACCCTCTAATATACTGATTCCTAATCCTGTCCATCCTTATCACACCCATTGCAAATCATAACATCTTTAACTCTGCCACTTCCATCTCTGACTCCTGACTTTTTGTCAGTGCCACTGTCTCCAACCATTAGAACATAGCTGGTCTCACTACCATCTTGTAAACCTTCCTTTTCACTCTTACTGGTACCCGCCTAACACATATCACTCCTGGCACTCTTCTCCACCCATTTCACCCTGATTGTACTCACTTCTTCACTTCTCTGCCACACTCACCATTACTCTGAATTGTTGACCCCAAGTACTTAAACTCATCCACTTTCACCAACTCTCCTCCCTGCATCCTCACCATTCCAATATCCTCCCTCTCATTCACACACACATACTCTGTCTTAGTCCTGATGACCTTCATTCCTCTCCTCTCTAGAGCATATCTCCATCTCTCCAGGGTCTCCTCAACCTGGTCCCTACTCTCACTACAGATCACAATGTCATCTGCAAACATCATAGTTCATGGGGCCTCCTGTCTGATATTGTCTGTCAACCTGTCCATCACAGTTGTAAATAAAAAATGGCTCAAAGCTGATCCTTGATGTAATCCCACCTCCACCTTAAATGCATCTGTCACTCCCACTGCAGACTTCACCACTGTCACACTACCCTCATACATATCCTGTACCAGTCTTACATACTTCTCTGCCACTCCTGACTTCCACATACAATATCTCAACTCCTCTCTAGGCACCCTATCATATGCAAGTCCAGAAAAGACACAGTGCAACTCCTTCTAACCTTCTCTATATTTCTCCATCAGCACTCTCAGAGCAAACATTGCATCTGTAGTGCTCTTTCCCAGAATGAAACCATATTGCTTATCACTAATCATCACCTCCCTTCTTAACCTAGCTTCCACTACTCTTTCATATAACTTCAAGCTGTGACTGATCAGTTTTTTCCCTCTGTATTTACTACAGTTCTGCACATCACCCTTATTCTTAAAAATAGGTACCAAAACACTTTTTCTTCACTCCTCAGGCATCCTCTGACTTTCCAAGATTCCATTAAACAATCTGGTTAAAAACTCCACTGCCATTTCTTCTAAGCACCTCCATGCTTCCACTGGTATGTCATCTGGACTAACAGCCTTTCCATTCTTCATCCTCTTCATAGCTGTCTGTACTTCCTCTTGCTAATCTGCTTCACTTCCTTATTCACTATCCCCACATCAGCTGCTCAAAGTACTCTTTCCATCTGCTCAACACACTCTCCTTGCTTGTGAGTACGTTTCCCTCACTATCCTTATATAGTTTGGTGGCATCCTGGCCTGGACATCTCCACCCACTGGGCTAACTGGCCTCCCCTCCACCTCTGTAAGTCATCAGTACCTGGGCATGCACTGCTGTCTGGAGTGGAGTATGTCAGGCATGGTGGTCAACTCATCCACCAACTATGTCCAAATGTCAATTTCTTTCCCTATCCTACTGTATGCACATTTTCCATCTTTTCCATGTAGAATGAAAGAGAACCTTCTTCTCCTGTTTGGGCTAGCTTGTGGTGCAATGCTGAGACTTTACAGAACCCATGTTGCCTGTGCCAGGTTCAAATAAGAATGAAGTAAGTATGAAAGTGAGATTACAAGGCTGTGAACAAAACAGAATGGGGTATAGCATTACTCGGCCTGGTTCCTAACCCTGCTGTGGAATCTGCTGGGTGCAGAAAAGCGGGTACACTAGTCACAAAAGCAGACTCGTTGTTTCATTAGGTTGAGGCTCCTAGAGCTCACATGTACATGCATGAGCAATTTGCAGCTCAGCCACAGCAGTATAATAGCTATCCATGCTATTGGGTGGCAAAAGCCAGGGTACCTTTTTGGCTGGGCTTGTATAGGCCCCAGGGCCGATAGCCTAGTACCTACCTATGAACCTATGAACCTATTACATGCACAAGCACTTTTGTGCTATAATACACTTAATAGAGCTGTATGCCAAAGCACTTAATTTGTATACATTGGATACAGATTCACTCAATCTTTTTATAGTTTGCTATTTGGACTGCTGCTGGTCTCAGAGCTTACTCTAAGGCCAACACAAAACACGGATTAAGTAAAAAGTCTAATATATGCACAGATAAGCTAACATGATTGGAAATAAGCAGTTATCATTGCATTATACTGGGCCATCGTCAGGATTAGCCTCTGACTTACTGGCAGGGTAGGACTTGTCATAGTAGTACCGCAGTATAAGTGGAATTGGCATTGATGTGTAACAGTGCCATTGTTAGTGCTGTTGTCATTACCTCAGCATGTATAAAGGTGTTTATTGTAGGCCAAGGTTTCTGCAGGTGGAAGTTCTCTGGACAAAAGTGCAGACTACTTTACTGCAACTGAAGGAATAAGCAACTGAAAAATTCCTTCTCATTCAGTTTCCCCAAACTTGCAAAACTGCCTAATAAGCTTACATTTCATCATGAAAAGGTGAATAGTAAGGAAAAGGAAATAAGACAGATGACAAATCTGTAATACAGACAAGAATAGAAAGTGAAATAAAATCATTATAGCAGAGAGGATTAGCAAACTATTATGTAAATATGTAATGCTTGTTTTGCTAATGTTCAGTTCCTGAAGTTCATGCCAAAAAATTGGTAACACTTGCATTGGATAGCTGTGTATAACTGCTTCCAAGCTGTATTTATAGGGAAATGGATGTTGCAACATCAGGGAGCAAGGGACAGGAGACACAATTTCGCTAATGAGGAAAACCACATCCTCATGGATGCACGTAGCACATGTGGAAAGTGTCATTATGTAAAAAGAGGGGCAAGGCAGACAGAGTGAGCACTGGCAAGGAATCAAGTTATGGCTGACATAAATGCTTCAGAAAGAAGGAACTGTAGGTTGACACAATGTAGGAAAAGAGCTAATGTCATGATGGACTGTGCAAGGATAAAGTTTAGGAAGATTGCATTTGTCTGTAGTAACAGTGGTAGTTGGCATTCTACTGTCCCAACTTCAATACTAATGAGGAATATCTGCTCTCTTTAATGGGTGAAGACTATGATGCTTTAGTGGAGGGTAAAGAAATAATTTGAGGTACCATTAACATCAGTACTTTCAGAAATATCAAAATCCACATACTGGGAGTGCAGAAGTTCAGTGCTCGCAGGCATTGCTAATTTCAAGCTATATGTACTTCTTATTGTAACTGTGTACATGCAACTGCTAAATGCTTCCTCATGAGCTAGACCATTAACATCAGCTGTAGATCAACCTCTGTAGTTGGTGCATGGTAAGTGTAGATATTATACCTTCGGTACAAAGTTGTACGCCTCTCATGGGTCACATTAACCTCATCATTGCATATTTCCTAACAGGGTTTCCAGCAGGAGCAATTTAATGCTGTGCTGCACCACAGCAGGCTGATGCAGAAAGCAGAGGGCTGTGAACAATGATGCCATTACCCTCATTCTCAAGACACAGTCTCAGGATGGCAATAAAACGTACTGGTGGGGACCCCTGCCCACAACAGGTGGATAACTCTGTAGTCAGTGACAAAGCCTCGCATACTTGGCATAATAAAAAAATAATATGATAGGAGGGAAAACACCTCAAGCTCAACACCTGTTTTCTGTGTACGTCCTGACACTCCTCAATGAAGAGACAGCACAGAGACCCACAAGGCCTTATCTGTCCAGCTGCTAATGTGTTGTGATGTAGTTTAGGCCTAGTCTACTGATACTGAGAGTTATGTAGAGGTGGTTAGAAGGTTACAGGGTATAGATGAGAAAATGCATCAGTAAATGGAAATTGTGGAGGACAGAGAAAAATGCTGTGATGGTATCATTAATTATACGGTTGCACATAGGGCATTCATGTCAGCCCCCACCCCCACACTAGTAATGACTTATCAGACAAGCAGTGGGAACATAGCTGGGTGTGGATAAGAGAAGGTCTGGATGCATGGTGAATGATAAGGACAGACACCACATGTATTCCAAGAAAGTGGTGCAGGAATTTGTGGATTCACATGAGAAGATGAAGAAGAGAGTTAAGTCTTGCCTGACAGCCAAATCTTGTGGTAAAACCCCTCATTTAAGGTCTAGGTTCCATAGAACTATTAGATTAATATCAAGAGGTTCCCTGCATTAAGAAGAATCTGTCATTGGAACAACGCAATATCAAGTCACATGCTACTATTTACTGACAGTCTTAAGGAGTATAACCAATAGTAGTGCACATTGTGTATAACCTCTTTCATATGTAGATAAAATTTTAAACAAGTTAGTCATCATGGAACCATTATGCCGACAGGTGCAGATGACATCAGATAACATCACATCTGCTCCATTTGGAAAATGCCACACTTGCTTCTATATGAGGTTAGTGTGGCTGTATAAAATTGTCATATTCAGTACTATGTTCATTACCTTAACATGTGCAAACTTGCTTACTGCAATTTCCAATTTTTTATATGCAGCTGGGGTGTCACATCAACCGTCTCCATCTCTGTCAATTCAATGCCTCTCTTCTACATTCTTTTGCAGTCATTTCTGACCATAACAGCTCTTCTCTCACACAATCTATACATCTCTTTGCTGGATGACCTTATTTTCTCTTGTTTTCCTCTTGTCTGTCCCAAATCATCTTCACTATATTGCCTTCTGCTTTCCTTCTCATTTGCCCAAACCACTGTAATCTATTCTCTTCGACCTTCGCTGCAATTAGAGCAACTTGGGCTTCTGCTGTGATGTCCTCTTTTCTTTATCTGTCCCATAGTGTGCACCCTACCATCCACCTCAGTCACTACATCTCCATCAGCTCAAGCTTCCTCAAATGACCTGCCTTAACTGCCTATGTTCCTTTACCCTACTGTAGTACCAGTTGCAACACTGTTCTGTACACATTACTTCTCAGCTCCTTTGGTCTTTTTCTGCCACATACCGCACCTGACACTCTGATAGTCGGCTGCAGCCCCTCTGATTCTAGTTTTGCCCTCCTCATTCCAGCTGCCATTCTCCTCAAGCACCCCTACAAATACCCGAAGCTGTTAACCAGTGTCACTACCAAATACCTGAAGCTGTTAACCAGTGTCACTGTTCTCCTTCCTATCCCCATGTTTACCATCTTCTTATTTCCAATTTTCTGTAGTTCTTGTTCAGACTATGCCTGTAATGTCACATTGCCTGTACTCAGCAGATTTCTTTGTCTGTCCCCTCCCAACCATTTTGCTAATGTAATCTATCACCAGTATGAACAGCAGTGGGCTCGGAGATGAACCGGGATGCACACTCACTCCCGGTGGAAACACCTCTGTATGTCTGAACACTGTTTATACTTCTGTTACTGGGTCCTTGTATGAAGCTTGTACTAATTCTACCAACATTTCTGGCACTACCAAATCTGCATTCTTGGGACCTTGTCATTTGCTTTCCCCAAGTCAAAGAATGCCCAGTTCTACTCCTCATTTGTAGCTCCATCATAACTGTCTCAATCACTGTAAACTACTCTGCATATTCCTTTATCGATTAATCTCGCTAGATTTTCATGCAGTGTGATAGGAGTTTGATACCTCTGTTCTACCCACAGTTGTAATGTTTCCATTTTTCTTGTACTCTGGTGCTAGAATTATTATCCTACAATCAGATGGGATACATCTTCTTCTCCGTACTGCTATGAATACCCTCTGGTGCTATTCCTTTCCTAACTCACCCACCATCTTTATAATATCTGCTGTGAACTCGTCAGAGCCTGCTGCTTTTTATGAAACATATTCCTAAGTGCTGTTTTTACTAATTCTATGGTGAGATCCTCTTCTTTCTTTGTTGGCTGTGTCTGGGGCAGTACAGCTTCTGTGGTGTTTTCTTCATTTCTGACCTGCTGGAAGTACTCCTTTCATGTGCCTTTGATGTCTTGTGGATTAGTGAGCAGGTTGTTGCTGGCATCCCCTACAAAGTGTGACTGTTGACTACCTTCATTATTTTTCAGTCTTTCTCTTTCAACCTGATAGTTTCTTTGTGCTATCTGCTGGGTCACTTTCCAGAATCTGGTAGAGTGCCCTTGATTAATTGTTCTTTATTATTGCAAATGTTTGTTATGCAATCATTATTCTTCTTAGCCGGGTCTGTCTTTTCTATCCGGACTTTTTCCTGCACTCCTTTCTTTTGATGACTTCATGGACTTCTGCATTCCATTACCAGCTTTCCTTATGTACCTTCTTTCCATACCTGGCTCAGCCACATATCTGTTCTGTAGTCCTCACAAATGCTGTTTTGAGGTGCTGCCATTCTTCTTCAACTCCACCTATTTCTTCTTCTTCCTATGGAGCCAGAACCCTAAGTTTTCTCTTGAACTTGTGTGATTTCTTTATAGCCTAATTCCAGTTCTTCAGTCCTATCTCTGTTGGCCTTAGAGCCTTCACTGACCATTGCTTGCAGATGATTGTGGCCACCTGTGGTTTATGCTGTGGGCTGACTGTTTAAAGGGAATGACTTTGCAATCTCTGATTCTACACCAGTAACCTTTACTTTACTAGGAGTAAGTCTACCTGACTAGCATGTTGGCCACTCTTGTAAGTGATCTTGTGAATGTTTCTCTTGCTGAGCCATGTGTTGTCCACCATTAAGCCATTTTCCAGACAGAAGTCTAGAAATGTCTCTCCTTCTTTATTCTTGAAAAAGAAGGTACAGTCTAAGGGTAAGTACCGGCAAGGTATACACGGTCATAAGACTCAGATACCTTGTATTTCCTATGATCCTATGAAGAGTTTAATTTTACCTATGGCACATGATCACATGATCTGTCAAAAAATTATGTGGGCCTTGAAGTGGTGCTCTCTGAAGCCATGAACACAGTCAGTTTGCCAGGCATAATCCGCAGAATCGTTATGGAGGAAATAAATTCCATAGTCATTCAAGATTTTACAGACAAGAAACTGACTATCATAACAGGTTAGCTGTCAGGTGTAATGATTCTGAAGAGGAAGTGCAGATCACAAGGTCTATGGTATGAAGAAGCATTTGATATTTACCCAAGAAAGGTCCAAGGAAGTCATTGTTCCACTGTATGTTTTATTCATCAGACCTATCATTGAGTTCAATGCCCCCTTTGGTATGTACCTAACCAGGCATATCCAACATTTAGAATGTTCATAGAGATTCCTCACTAATGGAATGCAGGGCATAAGTAACATCTCCTATGCAGGCTGCCTTAAGGCCCTATCCCTGTATTCTGTCTCCTACATGTTGTTGAGGGAAGATCTATGCCTATAAGACTTTGTCAGACCCACTCTGATGGACCTTCTGTGTATCCACAAAACAAACAGCACCAGAGTTACCCATTCTAAAGACTTAATCCTTGCCTGAGATATAAATAGGACCTGATGGAGAGACAGGTGTGTATCCCAGAGACTATCCCTTCTCTGGAACAGGATTCCCATCCATGTGAAGTTGGATAGGGTTCCTCTCTAACCCAATTCAAATGTAATTTGGACAATTGGATGGAGAACCAGAAATTCATCCCTGGTTTTGCACTTGTGTCTCTAATGGACACAGGCAGGCTGTAAATGGTTCATCTCCCAGGCCCCCATTTGTAAATGTTTCACCTCACAAGTCCTGCTTACTCTTATCAAGGGTACCAGAACTTGTCAGAGATTTGGGATGCATGACCAGGCTTAAAAAAACATTATAGTTGTTAGTCTAGTAAATGCCTTTGAACCCTGTGGCAAAAATCAAATGGCTTTTTCCACACTTACAATAAGCAAAGATAAAAACAATTAATTTGTCTTTTGACATTACAGTACTAGACATATGTCATTTAGTAAATTGGAAATGTTACATGATGAGTTATCCTAACAGGAAAAAAATTCATAAAATGAGCTAAGCTACTACAACCCACCAGGAAGTTTTGTACCTGTGCTCAGTGAGTAGCCATGTCTGGCACACATAATCTGCAGAATTGTTATGGAGGAAATGTCAGTAGAATTATGGATTGTTAATCTTATATACATTTTATTTGATAATCATTACACTTTTGAAATGGAGTTAATAGGTACTGACTGTCCCAAGCAATCAGAAGACATAGCAAGGTTGTATAGTATGTATATTGTTATACAATCTGTGCAAATAGTCATGTAACACATGCTAAAGCTTATGTCTATGTTCTTTACTCAGCTCACCAAGATTCTATAATGCAGTGTTTCTATTTTAGCTCTATGTCTATGGTAACCTTCCTCCCCCTCCCAGCTTTTATCTAGAATGTTTGTTATCCACAGACACCTCTTTCACTACCTCCTTTACCACACTATTCCTTTGCATAGACAAAGAGGTGCAATGCCAAATCTCTTCGACATGCCATACCTAATGTGCCCTACTACGTGACTTAAAATATGCTACATAATGAAGATTATATGCATACTTCTTGGATGACACAGTGTAGAATGGCTGCTGTAAGTCAAGAATAATCCTATCCATACCTCAGTCAGGAGAGAACAGCTGCAGGGAGAGGGACACTACATTTTTAATAGCATCTGAACATACAGCTGCAACATCTACTGCAACTATATTCCTCATTTAAAGTATTTTGAGCTGTATGTGTCAAAAAAGACTGCCGTGGCATCAGGAAATTATATTTGTCAGATATCCAAAACACTGAGGCATGCAGCTGGTCATATCCTACACAACATTAATCTGTTAAGAAATGCTTGAACTATAGTATAGTAGGCACTGATGTATAAACATCTCTAACTCATTTATGCTAATTTGTTCTACGTAAAGGTATTGCTGTAGATATTTACAAGTCTCACTGCGATATTACTGTAAAGATCATTCTTTAAATTAAATATTAGAAATTTATGATTCCTACAAATAAACTTCGAAAACATGTTCCTCTAAATGATCTAACAGCATTAAAGAAGATTTTATAATCTTGCGGCCTGTAATGATGCTAGATTCTGGGATCAATGCACAATTTATGATGCATTAAAGTAATCTGTCTATACATTTGTAACCAGCTTTATAACCTTCCGACAAACTTAAATTGTATATGCTTCTTAGCTAAAGATATGACTGTTACTATAATTCATCTCTTCAGTTCATTTAGTTATCACCACAAACTAAGCTGCTAAAAATAGGACTAACAAAAAAATGTGTTGTCACATCTGGCTGAAAACGCAAGAGTAGAAGATCATCTTTTTTCTGTTATTCACATTGTATTGCATCACTACTGACTAGGCCTCAGTATGCTTATTTGTAGTTCACTAGACTTGTATTTCCTATGATCGTAGAAAGAGACGAATTTTACCTGTGGCTGAGTTATGTATATATTTACAACTTTATTCCTTTACCTGAATTTGATGATGTAGTTAATGGTCAACAGATAAAGTCTTATGAGCAGCCGTACAAACTGTATATTAATTTTATATACTACGCAAAATGAATAAGATATAATGCGGACTTTAAATCTAAAAGCAAAGAGTAGCTGACTGCTAGTGAAAACAAAATCACTTATTAAACCATATTAAAACAAAAGCCCTGTGAGGTAACAGCAATAAGTGCTTCACCACTTTTTAACAATCTTAACAGGTCATTTGTTTAATATAACCTAGGATTCAGAAAGGCTTAGCATGATGCAGAGTGCTTAGCTCAAAAACTTTCCTTGTCATGCTAAAC
>NC_056744.1:1234053775-1234101275 GCF_019279795.1 Protopterus annectens
CCAAATCACATAGATAATCATGCTTTCTCACATGCTAGCATTTTCCTCATTAGCTTGTACAAGCCATGTGGTAATTTCTAGTATGTTATGATTTTAAACAAAGCTTATTGGATAATAAATGCAATGATGTCATAAAGTGATTGACAACCTTGCATGTTCATCATATTGATCACTGCTGCAGTAGCTTTAGTTATGTGGGTTATATCCAGCATATGATATAATAGCCAGCCAGCTTTCAAAGCTTCAGGGCAGCTTCTGTATTCCCAAACATTCAGTCAGCATTAGCTGACTAAACAGACAGGTTTGGTCACCAAACCCTTAAGAGCTTTCCTGCAGTCAAACTATCCATCTCCCCATTTTCTTTCCTGAATTTAAAAATGAAGGAGAAAGGATACTCCATGCGTAGGATTCCACAGTCAACTAAGGTATTATCTTGATATAACTAAATCTTTCAAATCTTCAGATCAGTTTTTCATTTCTTCAGAAACTAAGACGAAGGGAAAGCAGAATATTTCCAAATGGTTATCTCAGGCTATTACCTTTTGATATACTTACCACAACAAAGCTATTCCAGGCAGGATCAAGGCCCAGTGTAGCACAGCCTTGGTTTTATCTGTGGCTTTTTGGAAAGAGTTGGATTCTCAAAATATTCTAGAATTCAGTCTTGTGAATACACTTTTAGAAGCATTACAAGCTTGATTCTATCTGTATGTTTAGATCAGGCTTTGCTAAGACCATTCTCCAGGGGCTTCTGAACTCTTCTCCTCCCACTTGCCATATAGATAGAACTACTGCAGCAGTGATCAATATGATGATGAACATAGTATAGTTATGTAAATACACTTGCCATATCAGTAGGTGTTTGAATGATCAGTGCTCCGGTAGCCACACCTTTCTCCATCCCCCTTGTTTTTTGGTAGGTTGTTTATGCTAGGGTGTGGAAATATATTTGTTTATTGTTACTAGCATTGTCTTTTTAGGGCTAAGCCTCTCTCTCTCTCTGCTGACATGAAAATTCTGAAGGCCTTGGTGCTCAAATCTGTCTTTTTAGTTAGTTCAGCTTGGAAGATGGATGGCTGTTGCATCGGATGAAGGATATAATCCGTATAGCTAAGGCTAGTACAGCAGTAATCATTCAAACATCTACTGTTATGGTAGGTTCACTTACATCATTTTACCTTGATTATGTAGACATCACAAGACTTCAGGTTCAAGCACATAATGGTAACTTCTCTTGTATGTTTCCTGTTTGCTACAAGAATACAGTATGTAGTCATTCTACCCTGTTTTGTTTTTTTTTTGTATTATTTGCTACTTCACAATAAGTTTATTCTCTATTTAGTGGAGCCCCAGGCAGAAAAGCTCCAGAGTAATATGGAGTAAACTAATAATCCAGAATTTGTTATACACAATGTAGCAAACTGATGGAGTATTTGTGCTAAAAACAGGTAATGTAACACAGGCTATGTATATTACAAAAACATTTGAAATTTAACACCAAGATATATATTATGTATGGCATTTCAAGGAGAGAAACATAGGTTAATAATATAAATGGAAAGGAAATTTTTTATGAGGAATGTGAATGAACTGAGTGAAAAAAGGTATTTTTACAGCTGATGAGTGAGTGAGTAGAAAAAGGTAAGAAAGCGAGATTATGAAATACTTAGACAGAGATGTGACTTTGCTAAGTGTTGTTTTACATGCGCTATGAGTTTTGTGGTAACTGTTTCTGATCTAAGCTCTGCTGAAATACTATTCCACTTGGTTGCCATGCTGGAGGGTACTGTACTTAAAATATTTCTTCCTTACCTCTTCCTGTCTCTTTGTCAGAGGCAGAGCTAGAAAGGAATGAAGGGGGCAGCTGTCCCAGGCACAGCGTATCAGGGACCAGGTTCAGTTCTGACATGCTTCAGCACTGCAAGCCTTGTCTATGGTAGGCATACAGACATGAATTCTAATGCTATGTTTTCAGTCAAGACTGAAGTGCTTAGTACTCAGTACTCTGTGTGAGGCATTTAGCTGTAGCAAATTACTTGCCCCAGTTCTGTTTTTTAGTCCTCAGGCATGAGAGAAATGAGACGACTGCTTTTCTTTTTATCCTCAACTTAAAGTTGATCCGGGGGGCACTAGACAAAGGAGCAGAGCAGAGTGCATGTCTAACTGCTGCCCTAGTGGTAATGCTGCTTTGACCAGACTGAAGATGTTATCTCTGATTCTCTTCTGCCTCCATTTATTTGTATATTTATTTATTTAATTGGCTTCATTGACCATGGTAAAGTACTGGTCCTTAAAAAACGATTTCAAGTCCAGACCAGGTGTACAATACTCCACATTGTTTTCATATCAGTAACTGTTTAGCAGAGTAAAAGAAATAATAAAACTCTACATAAAAATACGTAATAGTACATAAAATGCATAAAGAAGGTAGACGTAGTGTCTTCAAAAAATCAGACAAAATACATTTTCAATGTCAATCTTTTGTGGTCGGTGTTTGAAACATTTACATTTTTGTGCATCGATGAATGTAAACATAATTTTATACACACAGACTCACATGCATATCTATCTATGTGTGTGTGTGTGTGTGTGTGTATGTGTGTGTGTGTGTGTGTGTGTGTGTGTGTGTGTGTGTGTGTGTGTGTGTGTGTGTGTGTGTGTGTGTGTGCAAGGAGACAGAGAAGAAGAGAGTAGTATGAGTTACACCATCATAAACCCCATACACCAATCATGGAAATTTAGATCTACGGATGGGAAATGGAAACTTTACCACAGGACTGCACCCTGTACTACTACTGGGCAGTTGCAGCTCCTAAATGCTTTATCTCAAGCATGGGTCCCCTCAAATTATCTGTGGTATCATCCTAGTTGTTCTCATTGGGGGTAATATATAATTATCGATAATGGGATGGGTAAGGCCACTCTATAACCAAATGGGGTAGGTTATTTTGAGCACAAGAAAGGAGAATGGCAAGGCTTAAAATGGCCAGCAAGGGCAACTAGCCTAGTACATACCCATGTACCTGTGAACCTATGGAGAACAATAAGAGTTCATAAGTTGGATGCTGGAAAACTGGAATGTTGATACATCTTTAACGTACTGCAGCATTAAAGAGTGGAGAGAACTACTTGTAGTGGTAAACATGCAAAAGAAATACAGGTATCTGTAAAGCGTGTGACAGCTAATTACAAAGAGAGGTGTGCAGAATTGCTATATTGTATTAAAAACAATCAGTGATACCTGAGAATAAAGCCCCCGGTCTGTTTTTGTTTGGTATGATACTGGTGAAGTTTGCCTCACTGTCTGAGATGTGAGGATGCTATGTGTGTTATGTCCTTTACTATCACTGTCTTCATATTGCTGAGATGGGGAGTGCTCATATAGTTTTAAAATGATCTGCATCAGACACCAGTCCTATGTCACAAAGATGCAGGCATGATTTAACAAAATTAAAGGAAAATGCCAGTGATGAGCACACTGCACCTGGTTTCCTTGTGTTGTGCTTGTCACACTATATATCCATATGTCTGATCTCCTTGGCTGCATACCATAAGGAGTGAAACCATTCCTAAAGTATCTAGACTTTACTCATGTATCAAATACTAGCAAATTTCCCAAAAACTGCATTATAAACATAAGGAAGGAAAAGTATGTTACTCCTATAGCATAATCATGTAAGTGATGACATACTATGTAAGTTGTCACTAAATTCTGTCTACATAGTTAATTTTGAAAAAGTGCACTTTGGTTTGTTCACACTACCCTGAAGTTGGCATTTTCTACTTCAGTTCTTGCCATTCTATGTGGATTTCAAGCCAAGGATGAAAACGACTTTGCCAGTATTGTAAGTGGCATTGTCATGAAGAAGTTGTTACAACTAGCAAGAGGAGGCATCGATAATTATTGCACATATGTTTTGGGATTGTACTCTGAACAACCAGAAACGTGTAGGATTCAGCTTGCGGTACTATTCTCACTGCTTCTGTTCTTGGTAAATCAAATTCTTTGTTAACTGTTAAAACTCTTTGTTAGCTTTAGCAGGATTAATCAAAAAACAGAGTGAGAGAGACTGGGTGACAGAGAAATAGAAGAGACAAGAGTTGTCAAAATAGTCACATTTTATCCTTGCATAACACTGAGCTAATTACAGAGAATTTGTAATTGTCAAACAGGAAGGAAATTGTATAAACATGAATGATGCGTATCAAGTTCAAATGACAGCTTTTAGTAATGATATACAAATGAGGCAAAACAGAATTCAATTGAAAGGAATTAAGAACATCATTTTTATTGTAAGGCAGCTTTGGTGCATTTTAGAGTTTATGTCCCAAAATCTTTAAAGATGTACTTTTATCATAAGAGAGATTGCAAAGAACATCTTTCAACAGCATTTCTTATATCCTAGACTAGACAAACGTTTAGAATCTGTTACATTTTGCCATAAGTGCCTAAACACAAAAAAGGTTTTGTGGCATTTAAACACAATACCATGTGACTAATATATCCAGCAGTAAACAAAAACATGTTTTCGTATCTTTCTTCTGACAGGCTTCCATACACTGCCGCTTCAACAGGCCATTAAATAGCAATCTCCATAGTGCTGTATAAATAGCACTCACCAATTAATAACTGGCTAAACACTCACTTTATAAAATAACTCTTGTCATAATAACATTCCCTCATGCCTAAATGGGTAGAAACTAGTAAATGAAACGTACTTAGCACTGCAATAAATATTTGCCTTCTCATTAATAATATAAAAATAACTCATTTTATAAGCTGTTGAAAACAAGCATACATTTAGTCATGTAAACTTTTGAAAGATATTCTTTGCACACATCTCCCTGAAAAAGTAAGAAATTCATTTAATTTATTTTCTTTAACAAGTGTTTGCATTCATCTTTTATTTCTCTGAAAATGAGTAAAGATAAAAATCATCTTGGTTTTCTCTACGCAAGTTCCTTAAACAACTTTCAGTACTTGAAATTTGAAGTCATATTCCTTAACAAATGCAATTATGCAACTCCTCCCTTCATTATTTTATTTTTGCTGTACTATAATTAAGATTTCTGCTTGTTTTTACTCTTTAATTTTGTTTACATATATCAAATATTTGCTCTAAAAATGTACACAACACTATTTTCATTTATGAATTTGTTAGCTAAGTTAGGCAGAGTCCCTCATTGACTCTCTTCAAGAGGAATCTTGATGAGTGGATGGGAGATCGTAGGTTTACCCCGGGTATCACTTCTGTGTCACTGTTAGACAGAGGCACAGTATACTAACCTCGAAAAAGGGCATAGCAAAATTAATTTAAAATGGGTGGCGAAAGCCAAACACACTCTGGCTAGGCTTATAAATGCCCTAGGGCAGATAGCCTAGTATGAACCTATGAACCTATAAGTAAGATGGCAAGGGACAATTGCTTTTCTCTTGTTTTAGGATAAACTACTATTTTTTTAACTAACCTGCCACATTTTAATATTACTATTGATAGATGTGTTGGTAGTATATTACCATCATAAGAGTATTCATAAACACTGTGCACAGTCCCATAAAGTAGCTGTGTGTAGAATTACTTGTCCATAGACTCTTGCCGCCCTAATACTGCCTTTTTTAGGCAAGGCTCAAAAGACAAACCCGCCTCCATAAACAACAATAATAAACAAAAACTGAGGGTAATGCTGCTCAACGCCAGAAGTCTAAACCTCAAAATGCACGCATTCAAGGCTCTCCTTAGTATGGAAGAAATCGACGTATGTGCAGTGACAGAAACCTGGTTCAAGGCTCCAGAGAGCACCACAGCACTACCAGGCTATAACTCCTACCATACCTTTAGGTCCCAAAACCTGGACCAGAACACAAAAGGAGGGTGTGTGTCCATATTCATCAAGAACACTCACACCTCCAGGTTAGTAGCACAGCACGTGGAATCTAAGACCATCCAAGTGCAATTGACAGCGGGTAAATTGACTGTTCAATTTATAGCTTGGTACAGATCTCCCACCTTGTCTCAGGACCCTCACACAGCATTCCTGAGAACATTAGAAAGTATGAAGATTCTACCCAACACCATGCTACTGGGTGACTTCAACTATCCAAACATTGATTGGGAAAACTACTCAAGCTCAAATGCCCTAGCCCAATGCTTCCTTGAGTTTATAAACTCAAACGCCCTTGAACAGCTGGCCACCACTCCCACAAGAGGTGACAACATACTGGACCTGGTCATTACCAACATGGGGAACCTATGTTCCACACTTGAGGCAAACTCGTCATTGATAAGATCAGATCATAAACTAATCACACTGGACATTCACATCCCGACCCCCCCCCCCCCCCCCCAGTCAAGGAAATTAAGGTAAAAAACTTCTCTAAAGCCAACTTCACACTCCTCAAGACCGAGGTGGGAAGTTTCAAAGCTCCCAATCAAATGGAAAATGACGACCCATCGGCAGAATCCTTTACAAGTGCATTCTATGAACACCTTCAAGAATGCATGGACCAAGCCATCTCAAGTAAAACCAAGACCAACTCCTCAAAAAAGAGGAAGCCAGTCTGGTGGACCCCAGCCATAAATAAACTTTACAACAGAAGGAGGAAACTCCTGCAAGATAAGAAGGCATCTCTGATTAACATCAGTAAAAAACTGCGCTCCCTCATTAAATCATCCAAGGCCAACTTCGAAAGAAAAATAGCCAATGACTCTAAGGATAACCACAAGGCCTTCTTTAACTATGTCAAGAGTCTAGGGGCAAGCTCTCAGATATGCTCCGAGCTAGTGCATAATGGCAGCCATAACTACACTGAACCAACCGACATTGCCAACATCCTGGCTAACAAGTTCAGTGCAAACTTCAACCCCCCTCTCCACCAAAGGGGCTAGCACCCATCCCAGAAGAATGTGGCCCTCCAGATATCTCAGACACACAAGTAAAGACAGCCCTTGCAAAGGCCAAAAACACAGCATCAATGGGACCAGATGCTTTCCCAGGTTGTGTCTTACATGAGCTTCAAAATGAACTAACCCCCCATCTCAAATCACTATTCAAACTCAGCCTCTCTACAGGCTATGTACCCAAAGAATGGCATACAGCAACAGTTGTACCACTCCACAAAGGTGGTACCACAACTGACCCTGGGAGCTATCACCCTATAAGCTTGACTAGCTTGGTCTGCAAAGCCATAGAATGCATTATCATGGAGCGCATTAACAAGGACATTGGGAACCTCCAGACACTGGACCCCACCCAGTTCGGCTTTGTTAAAGGCAGATCTTGCCTCCTGAACTTGGCTGACTTCTTCGAAACAGTCACCAAGACCATAGATGAAGGGAAGGTGGTCCACACAGCATATCTCGACCTCGCTAAGGCATTCGACACCATCCCACACTCAGGAATCATAGACAAACTCACTAGCTTAAATATCAACCCCTATGTCACGAGATGGGTTGTCAATTGGCTCTCAGACAGAACCTACATGGTAAGAGTAGCAGGTGCCATGTCTGACTCTAAACCAGTCACAAGCGGAGTCCCACAGGGCTCAGTCCTGGGACCCCTCCTGTTTGGTATATATTTCTCCGAAGTACAGGCAAAGGCGGAGGGACTGTGGCTAACCAAGTTCGCAGATGACTGTAAATTGGGTGCAATAATTGATTCTCCAGCTGACACAGACATCCTGCAAAAGGGTCTCACAGAGACAAACACCTGGTGTCAAACTCACGGCCTCAAGCTAAATGCCAAAAAATGCATTGTAATCCCATTTGGGAAAAACAAAGTACCTACAAACTACCACATAGATGGGAATCCACTAAGTACAGAAGAAGTAATTAGAGACCTGGGTACCCAAGTAGATAGCATGCTCTCGTTTGATAACCACATAGCCAAAACAGTCAGGAAATCCTTCTATGTGGCACACCTGATCACAAAGGGTTTCTCATCCAGATCCAAGGAGGTGATTGTGCCCCTTTACTCCTCACTCATTAGGCCCATAATAGAGTACAATGCCCCATTTGGGATGTACCTCACTAGACACCTGCAACAACTAGAAAGGCCACAGAAGTACCTCACTAAGAGGATTAAGGGCCTTAAAAAATTATCCTATGAAGCACGACTAAAAAAGCTCCAGCTCTTCTCAGTCGCTTACCATCTGCTCAGAGGTGACCTATGCCTGACCTATAGGGCTATGTCAAACCCTGAACTAATGGACATGCTTCACCTCAAAAAAATGAGATCCCTCAGAACCACTCGTTCTAGTCACTTGAACCTTTGTACAACAATAAATAGGACATGCTGGAGGGATAGATTCCTGTCCCAGCGATTCCCCTCACTCTGGAATAGAATCCCAATCCATATTCGACAGAGCTCCTCTCTGACCCTCTTCAAGAGAAATATTGATGAGTGGATGGGTAATCGTAAGTTCTACCCTGGGATCACTTCAGGAGCCCTGTTGACAGAGCCCAGGTTACTAATCTAATGGGGAGGCGAAAGCCATCACTCTGTGGCTAGGCTTATAAATGCCCATGGGCAGATAGCCTAGTACTTACCTATGAACCTATAGTCCTGACAGTACAATCAGAAAAAATGAATAGTGCTATTATTAGATCACAGGCACACAGAATGTATAAGTACCTCTTGACAAAATGGTTCATGTACCGAGTGCTGTGTCCAATGTCTGCCTCTGTAACCAGTATAGGATAAATGTAAACTTAAATGAGTTGAATACCCATCACATACATTCTACCTCCAGTATGTGATCTTACTACAGCAAGCATTACTCACATGAAGAAGCAAGGCACTTTCACCCAGTTTACATTAGGTAATACTGCAACAGTGGATACTATGACATTACATATACCAATAACCTCTTTCCTCCCTTAGTATATGCCCCTATATCTCACATAACTGCAGATGTACCCCCATCTCAGCTGATGAATACCTACAAACTACGCCTCTAAGATTTGCATCCAGTAGTTATCAATGCAAGCAGTATACGATCCGGCAACCTTTGTGTCTTTTATGAGGCCACATTACAGGACTTCTGCATCACCTCTGAAGCCAAGGCACATTGGTGCACCTGTGTAAACCGGGAGATGGTTGCACACTGGGTTTATTCCATATTCTGCTGTCAGAGGAATGGAAGTAAAGATTCATAACATTTTCAGCCTCCTTGGCCATAACAGCAGGACAGAACTCATTTGCATATAATAGAGGTAAAGAGATCATGTGCTTTTGTGATCTCTGTCTTAAGGGCAGATACTTGTGTGATTATCGAGGTGTCTTTTTCTATGTGCAAAGCAACTGTGGGGTATGTGTTTCTCCTTTTGATAAACATATTACATTCTGTCATTTTCTTCCATAAAAAGACGATGCAACTGCTGCATCATATATTTAGTATCTAACAGTGCAAATGATGTACTTTTCACACAGTAACAATCTCCATGTATTCCTACAGCTTTTGTCATTTGTATTGTGCATCATTTAATATTGTGCATGTGGTCATTTAAATTAGGACTCCATAGCTCACATACGTCTCCCCTTCGGGGAAAAGCCAAAAACAATAGGGGCATGAAGGCCCAAAATTGAGGATAATTATTAAATATTCTTCTAAGCTACTTAAAACTTAATTAAAAACTAGGCATTATATCAAAATGTATTTTCTGAACAATGAGGAGCAGGAAACTCTAATACCTGACATTATTGACTGGTTGAAACACTGAGTGATTTTATAATAAAATTTATTTTTTTACAAAGGAAAGGGAACAAATGAAACTCAGCATTTTACAAAATTAGGAATTGTTAAGATGTATACTTGTACTCTTCTAGGTATGAATTCAAGGACTCTTCCAGGTACATAATAATGTTGAATGCATATAAAGGAATACTGGGGATTTAATTGTATAGGGCTATGTTCCTTTAAAATAGACTGCATCTGCTTTGTGTGTCATGTGATATACAGTAATACAACTTAGTGAATGAAATTCCAACATGCTGTACTAATTTCAAGTATAATCACTTTAGTATTCATAGGTTCATACTAAGCAAACTGCCCTCGTGGGTTATTAAGACTAGGCAACTTCCCTTTCAAAAGTGAGAATCAAACCCTGTACCTTGTGTCTGTGAGGTAAACACCTTAATGATAATATCAGTCCCAAATGGACTCGCCCAACAAGGGGCTTGAACCCACAACCCTAAGAACCACAGTGGGGATAGGATCATTCTGAAGAACTTCACTGCTTCCAGAGCCAAGTTTTGAATTTCTACAGCACTTGTACAGTAATTTTCACACCAAAAAAATGGAAATTCTTAATTTTAACAACCTAGCTTCATCAATTCCATTCTACTCCTTAAGTAAGTGCATTTTATTTCCTCTTCGGCTCTGAGTATCTGAAACTTGTATGGACTATGATCTTCACTGTTCTTCTCTGCATATCACCAAACTCAGTACTTTCCTTTTCTGCACATTATTCCAAAGTCTGAAATCATCTTTGCTGTTTTGCACTTGCTTAACAGATTCTGCTGGCCTGTCTTATTAGAAATTTAACCATGTTGTCTTTCTTTCACCATGTCTCTTCTGTGGCACTAACAGAGAATATAAAGTGGGAAGCTTGATTATGAGCCATCTAACCATAAACAATTGCACCAGTGAAAGCTATTCTTTACTCCAAGTTATATGATTTTAACCTGATGTTTCTGAACTGTTACAGTTTCTCATGAGACTCTAAACTGTGTGGACCATATGCTGCACTTGGCCTTTACTATGAAAATGTCCTAGCAAGAATAAACTTCTATTTATCCTTGAACCAGCAAAAATAAGTTCCAACTCATTAAGAAAAGTACACATTTCTGTATACATCCATCCATTCAGAACCCCTTTCTCTCACTTTCTGTGTACAATAGCTTGATATTACTTCCACTGGGATATCATGTCTTGCAAAAAAAAAAGATTTAAGTACTGTGATTCCACAATGACTTTTAGTTTTGTGTAATTGCACTATCTCTGCATCTTTTAAATAAAAATTAATGCTACTGTTACTCTCCAGGATGGGATTCCCAACTAGCACTGCCACAATAAGAAGAGATGTACTTGAAATTGTGTTGAACTACCTCAGTACTGAAAGTGTAGCATTGTTTAAACACTCCTGTAGTGTACTATTCTGAGTATGTGTTAAGTATAGTCAGGTGCCACTTGTATTATTTTATTTTATTTAACATTATTTTACTGGGAAAGCCTGACCGTACACAGGTCCATTTTCAGCGGAGGCCCAGGGAGAAAAGCTCCAACAATATGAAAAGCAAACAAACATTATACCACAAGGAAAATTATAAACTACACATGGCAAAACATAAATAACCAAAAGAGATAACATATTATAGGTTCATAGATTAGTACTAGACTAACTGCCCTTGCGAGCCATTTTAAGCCTAGCCAATTATCACTTGTGAGACTCAAACCAGGCACCTTGTGTTTGTAAGGCAAACACCTTAACCATTAGGCCACCCTCCCACAATTTTAACAAAATTTGTACACCAATACTATACAGTATTATACAAACTAGACTAGTATATATTTTAGAAAGCAAAGTATAATAGTTTGAGGAATATTTGAAATTATTTGAGGTAATAGAGTAAGTATATATAGGGAAGGAAGAAGGCATAATAGGATAGTACTGTAAAGTGCAGATCTAAAGATAGTCAGAGGGTGTGTATAAAAAGTGGAGAATATAGACTTAGTCGTGTGGGTAGCAAGAGCAAAGCCAGGACTTTTCTAAGTGAGTAAATAGAAGTGTTTTAAATTGTCCTATGGTGCAGATGGAAGTGATTGGAGTGGGTAATGTATTCCATATTTTAGAAATGATGTTAGAGAATAAGGATTCTCTAGCTGAGTTGTTAGCTTTGGTGGATTTAACTAGGAGTTTGTGATTGGTCTGGACTGTTTTACTGCTGGTGTATGGTTGTATAGGATCTTGAAGGGATGGGGTTTTATCTGGTTCATGGAGTATTTTATGGGCAAAGGTTAGTTGCTTGAGGAGCTGAGGGAGTTCTAACCAGTTTAGTTGCCTAAGGGCTGTGCAATGGTGTGTTCTATAGGGTGAGTTTGTAGTGAATTTGGCTATTTTATTGTAACATGACTCTAGTTTAGTAAGGTCTGATTTGCGTTGGTTGGTTAGTATAGGGGAGGTGTAGAGTGGGGGTGACAGAAGGTGTGTCCAGGCAATGGTAGCTTTTGTAGCTCTGGTTAAAAATTTCTTGTTTTTGTAAAGGAGGCCTATTTTTTTATGAACTTTTTTGATGGTTTGGGCTATCAGATTTTATATTGTTATCAGATATCAGATTTTAGATTGTTGTCAGTTTCGACTCCTAGCAGTTTGGTATGTGTCACAGAGGTGATAATAGCTTTGTTTTTGGACTCTAAGATGAAATGAGGGAGTATCATAGGTGTTCTTGAGGGATAGAAAAGGAAGAGCTTTGTTTTATTCTGGTTTAGAATGAGATGAGAATTGGGAAGCCTGGATTCTACTGATACAAATGAGTTCTGGGTTATGGTGTGGAAGTCCTGTATAGTGGGGGTATTGCATATGAGGGTAGAGTCATCTGCATATTGTATCACAGATGATTGGTGAGTGGTGGTGTGGAGTTGGTTAGTAAAGAGAGAGAACAAAAGTGGTCCTGAGATCGAGCCTTGTGGGACACCTAGGGAGACTGAGAGGAAAGTGGACAGGTGATGTTGCCACAGTACAGCCTGTTATCGGTCTAAGGTTTAGGGAGGAGAGGACTTTGATAAGTTTGTTGTGGTTTACCATATCAAATACTTTGGACAAATCTATAAATATGGTGGATACGAATTGTCCTGAATTTCTAAGATGGTTGACAGTATTAGTAAAGGACATGAGGGCTGTAGTTGTACTATGATTGGGGCAAGATCCATGTTGTATGACTGATAATAGATTGTGGATGTTGAGGTACTTCAAGAGTTGAGTATGGACTACCCTCTCTAGGATTTCGGATGGGGGTGATAGAATAGCAGTTGGTTGGTAGTTACTAAGTTCAGCTGAGTTGCCTCCTTTGTGAAGGGGTATTATATGGGATATTTTCCAGATAGCAGGTACTATGCATTCTGACATAGATCTGTTTGAGTATTGCTACTGGGTAAGCAGTAGGGTCTATATTACATAGTCGAAGTTCCGTAACTTCGACCGACATATGTTTTAACACATATGTCCGAAGTTACAGAACTTCGAGTATGAATAAAAAAATAAAAACAAAAGGAAAAAGAAAATAAGAGTATATGCAGGGGGGCTTGACTCCCTGCACCCCATCTGCTCTTTAAAAATATCAACTCCGAGGTCGCGCTACAGTGCAGTAAAGGAAATTTTGGGGGGTGCAGGGGGGGCTTGCTCCCCTGCATATACCCTTTTATTTTCTTTTACATTTTTTTTTATCTTTTTATATGTACTTGAAGTTCCGTAACTTCGGACATATGTGTTCGGACATATCTCAATCGAAGTTACGGAACTTCGACTATGTAATATAGACCCGATAAGCTATCCCTTCAGCAGCTACTTTCAGAGATTTTGTTGGTAGTTTGCCTGCAGCTGAGGTAGTTGGTTTTAGTTTGAGCAGTAGTTTTTTCCAGTATTTACTGTTACTGGTAGTAGTGTAAATAGACTGAGGTTGTTTTGAGAGGGTTTACTGATATGGGGAGTTATTATGGCATGGCTATTGGAGTCGTCATTTGTATTGGCTAGGGCTGGTATTGTTTCTGTAAAATAAGTATTAAATTGCAATACTGTGTTTTCAGGGTTAGTCGTAGAGGTTGGACTAGGTGTGGAGGTTTTGCCTGGAGATAGTATGTTATTAACTGCAACCCAATGTGGATTATTATGGTATTTTTCTTGAATATTGTGGTAATTGATTTTGTTCTGTTTGATGAGTTTTTTAACTTTGTTACGTAGTTCTAGAAATGTTAGTTTTGCAGATTGGGTTTTGTGTTTGTGGTATTCTTCCCAGGCTTTGTCCCTAGTTTTGAGAAGGGAATGGCATTCTTTGCTCGACCAGGGTGCATAATTGGCTCTAACCCTAATGGTTCTGGATGGAGCATAGCAATCTAGAATCTCTAAAAAAAGTTTTATTAAATGAGTTGACTGCTTCATCTAGGGATAGCTGATTGAGAGATTCCCATTTACAGCTTTTTTGGGCTGAGATGACATTTTGTGAGTTTAAGGATTTTTTGTTTCTGATTGTATGGTAAGAGGTGTGGTTAGTTTGGAAGGTGGGGCACAAATGAGAAAGGTTGGCAAGTGGTCACTTAGGCCATCTGGAAGACAGCCTGCCTGAAATGTTAATGAGGGATTGTTACCTAAAATCCAGTAAAGGATATACTGGCATTTGGTAGTTTTGTTAGTTTGTAGGGAACGTGATAAGTTGTGTAAATCCATGAAGGTCAACGTGTGATGATTTGATCAGATTGGAACAGTCTTGCCTGTCAATATTGAAATTACCCAGCAGGACTGTTTCTTGTGGGTATGAATTAGAGGTCCAGTGAAGAATGCTCTCTAGTGTGTGGAGAGATATTATTTTCTGGTGGACTATACAATGATGTTAATGAACATTTTTGGGTTGATTTTTAATTTAGTAAAGATAAGTTGTGTTTCCGAAGACAGGGTTGCTGTTTTCCAGAAAGGTGTTCTTTAAACAAAAATGCAACCTCCCCTTTTTCTGTTTGACCTATCTTTGCATACTATATTGTGTCCTGGGGCTACAATTTCATTATTGCAGATGTTAGGTTTTACCATGTCTTACTGTTATGTGCAAATGTATAATATCTTACGATTACTGTTATGTACACATAATGCTATAGCATCTATACAGAATGTGAAATTTGTGATTGTACAATACATTATTCTTTAACTTTATGTGTATGGAGCTTTTCCGCTGGGCATCCACTGAAAAGGGGCCTTGCACCCAATTGGACTTTGCCAGTAAATAAAAATAAAATAAATAAATAAGAAATAATATTGAGTCTGTTTATGTCAACACAAATCTTTCACAATTACCATCCTGGGAAGATAATATATTTCTTCTGTTAGCTCTTCTTGTCTTTTTTCACCTAAGGGTGTTACAAATGTCACCGCTTGGAACCCATTTTGTTATTGGCAAATAAAGACTATCACATACTCTTTTCTTTACACTTAGGTAGTCCTTCATGTATCTCATGAATCGAAGTTTTGTAGATATGATCATCTCAAAGTTGTATAGATATGATAATCTTATCAAACTTGAGCATTGGAATTTGTACACATGATCGTTTATCATGGTACGGGTGGTACACTCTGATATCTGAATGCATATCCAAATGCACTGAGCTGTCATTTTGTGGTCAATCATACATTTCCTAACATCTGCATTTCTCTATAGGGTCATTGGTACATAGATGCATAGGTGTTTACAAGGCTAATGACCACTAGGGCCTTTTTAAGCCTAGCCATGGATCCCAAATATCTGAGAAGTTCTGGTACCTTTGATAGTGTAAGCAGGGCTTGGGAGATGAAACATTTACAAGCAGGGGCCTGGGAGATGAACAATTTTCAGGTTGCCTGTGTCCATTAGAGACATAGGTGCCAAGGCAGGGATGACTTTTCTGTTCCTCTTCCAATTGTCCAAGTTACACCTGAATTGGGTTAAGAAGTAACTCTGCTTCACATGGGTTGCCTGTTCCAGAGATGGGGTAGTCTCTGGAATACATACCTGTCTCTCCAGCAGGTACTATTTATATCACAGACTAGGTTTAAGACTTTAGAATGGGTAATTCTGGTGCTGTTTGTTTTGTGTCTATGCAGGAGGTCCAGCAGGGTGAGTCTGGCAATGATCTGTATGCCAGGCATATCTCTCCACCTCAATATCCTGTAGGAGACAGAATACAAGGATAGGGCCTTGAGGTGGTCTGCACAGGAAATTTTACTTACACTCTGTATTATTTTAGTGAAGAACATCTGTGGACATTCCAGTTATTGGGTATGCCTATTTAAGTACGTACCAAATGGGACATTGTACTCTGTGATAGGTGTGATGAATGCTGAATACAGTGGAACAATGACTTCCTTGGACCTAGATGCCATACATTTGTTTATAAGTTAAACAACGTAGAATAATTTCTTCACTACTGTAGATACATGATGGTCAAAGACTAGATTACTGTCTATGTATGTCCATATGTCCCTGACTACTGGGTCAATTCTAAGGGATGTTGTTAATATGATAGTTACCAATGGTGGATGACTTCCAGAAGGATACTATTATGCATTTCTTGGCATTTAGTTTTATGGCTCTGACACCAGTTGCTTGTCTTTGTCAGCCCTTCCTGGAGAACATTTGTATCAGTGTGGGGTTCAATTACCACTTCTAATTTTCAATCATCTGCAAATTTAGTCAGCCAGACACCATTTACATTGGCCTTGACGTCAGAGCAGTAAATGCCAAAAAAGAGTGGTACAAAGACCGAATCCTGAGGGACTCCACTTGTGACTGGCCTCTTTGTAGAGGTGGACTTCCCAATTCTAACTTTCTGGGTCCTGTCTTTGACCCAGTTGGCTATCTACCGGGTGACATATGGGTTTATACTTAACCTCTTCAGTTTGTCAACAATTCCCGAGTGGGGTATTGTGTCAAATGCCTTGGCCAGGTCAAGGTAGGCAGTGTGAACCATTTTGTCCTCACCCATTGTTTTGGTGACTTTCTCAAATAAGTCCACCAGGTTAAGTAGGTATGACCTGCCCTCAATGAAACCAAACTAGGTTGGGTCCAGTGTCTGAAGGTTTACTATGTAATTATTGATCATTTACATTATGATTCTTTCCATGGCTTTGCATATAAGACTAGTGAGACTTATGAGTCTGTAGTTTCTGTGGTCTGTAGATGGCCTACCTATATGCAACAGGATGACTGTTCCTGTTCTCCATTCATGAGGCATGAAGCCTGCTTGGAGGCTACAATTAAATAGCAATTCCAAAAGGCCTGGTAGGTCGTGTTTCATGCTATTTAGAAGGTATCATGGTATATTGTCTGGGCCCATTGATGCAGTGTTCTTGAACTTGGAGAGAACATTAAGGACCTGGTCCCTAGTGATAGCAGGAGGAGTTATATTTGATGGTATTTCCTGAGGGAAGGTTGAGAGAGAGAGAGGGGTAAAGTTGGAGCTCAATTTGTTGGTCAGTAGGTTTGCTATATCTTCTGGATCAGTATATGTGGCTCCATTAACAATGAGCTCTGCACACTATTGTGTATTGCCTTTGAGGTTGCAGACATAGCTAAAGAATGACTTATTCTTGTTCTTCACCTGGGAGGCCAAATTTACCTCTACTCTCTGTCATGCAGGTTCTATTTTATTATTTTTATTTATTTATTTATTCTACATTTTTGAAGCCGCGGTGGTGCAGCGGGTAGCATTGTCGCCTCACAGCAAGAGGTTCTCCGTTCGATTCTTGGCTGGAGCAGCTTGTGTTGAGTCTGCATATCCTCCCTGCATTCGAGTGGCATTCAAAATACATGCATAAATGGGCGTGCCTTTGTTGAAGGTTGGGCGTCGAGCTGGCACCTCGGCACCTTAAAAAATCAACTGCCAGTCATTAGTGGACCGGAGTTCTGCTGTGGCGACCCCTAACCGGGAAAAGCCGAAAGAAGAAGAACAACATTTATTTCACATTTTTGACCAGGATAGTCTGACTGGATACATGTCCATTATCAGCAGAGGCCCGGGGGGAAAAGCTCCAAACTTAGAAACAGATAAAGACAAGCAAGTTACAGTATATGCACAAACATATTGTATTAACATACAAGTTACAGTCTCACATTTCAAGCCTATGAAGAATACAGTTTATATTCAGAAATACATACAAATATGTTACAATTCACAGCTGTTCAAGGTTCTCAGCAGATATAGGCAGCTATGAAGTATGTTAAATAAAGTGTTACTTTTGGTCTAAGTATTATATGCATTTCTGAAATTTACCTCTTGTGCATCAGCTTTATGCACTCTGCATCAAATGTCTTACTTGTATCTTTTCAAACTCACCATTTAAATTAATGTGTTGTGAACAGACTTATTGAAATTATTTGTAGTGGCTTATGGTATTACCCAACTGTAGATCAGAGTGTGTGTTGTACCTTTAAGAGTCATTCCAGTTTGTGGGCACGTGCATATGAGTACTGAGCACATGCAAGCAAGAGTGCCATTTTGAGTGAGCAGCCGGAGTGAAAGCATGTATGTGTGTAGCAGTCAGTCAGTTAGTTAGTTCATTTAAGTTTAATGTTCCTGTCATCCATCTTGATGATATTCAGTTTTTTATTTTGTGTATCATCTTGAAAGGTCCAGAAGTGATTGTTCCAAAATCATATTAAAATCTTGCATCTTGGCCACCCAAGAGCTGATTCTACAAAAAGAAGGGTGAGAGGATTAGTACTTTGGTCTTTTATGTCAAATGATATTGAGAAAGAACTTTCAGCTTGTCCCTTTTGTAATAGTACTAAACCACATCAGCAAAAAAGAACCACTTCACCTAAGCCAGATTCCTGAACTACGTTGGTCAACAGTAGCTACAGATATTTTCAAATGTAATGGCTAACATTAATTGGTGTTAGTAGACAAAATGGTTCAGTATTGACCTACTTCCTAATCTCATGTCCAGCACTGTCATTACGAAGTTAGAGACATTTTTCTGTCCATGGTAGTTCAAATAAAAGTTAGCAGTGTAAAAGATTTGATGAAACGTTGGACTTTGTGGGTATTCAGGACTACTAGTAACATGAACAATCAAATGGCCTGGCTGAACGTGCAGTTCAAAGTGCAAAACAGCTGTTGGAAAAGTCTAAAAGTGACAATACTGATTTTTTCTTAGTCTGCTTAATCTCAAACATTCCTCGTGATAATTTACTTGGCCTACCTGCAAGAGATTAAGGTTGATACAAACCAGAACCACAATACCACTCAGTAAATATTTGTTGACTCTGAGTGCTAAAAACAACAAAGCAGTAAAAGCTTAACTCCTAAAGAAGCAAAAGTCCTACTACAACAAAACCAGCAAGCCTCTGAATTCATTAAAATAAGGAGAGATAGTGAGGGTGCAGTCAGCGGAAGGATTTGACCAAATAGAACTGAGGACATACATAATTGACTTGCAAGGGATGGAATTCAGGCAGAATCAGCAACATTTACTACCAGTGTCAGAGCCAGTATTACAGCATCTTGCCTAAAATAGACACTCTAATTCTCAGAGTGATTTGTCCAGTTTTCCTGTTCCAAAGAGCATTTCATCTTCTGTTCTTGTTCCTGAAAGTATCTCTGAAAATCCTGAAAAACATTCCCCAGTGACTGTCCTTGTTGCTAAATCCATTTCTAATTATTACATTAGAAGGTCAGGTCACATATCAAGACCTTATCCTAAATACACAGTAACCTGGACATTATTGTTTTGTATATAACTATATATATATATATATATATATATATATATATATATATATATATATATATATATATATGGGATCCGTCAATATGTGCGAAGATTCACTACTTTAAACCCCACCTCACCGAGTCCACTTGTTCGAAGTAGTGAAACTTCGAACATTGACTTCGGCAGTCACACTACGGCGCGGAATGGGAATATTCCCTTTTCCCTACTGTAGTGCGATCTCGGAGTTGGTATATTTAAGTAGGGGGTGTGGGGGGTGTAGGGAGGCTTGCTCCCTGCAAAAACATGTTTTAGTGGGTTTTTTTTTGTTTTTTATTTTTTTGGATAGCCTGGGGAACTAGACTTCAGCAAAAGTGCACTTTCGTTTAAGTGGACTTTCGCTGAAGTGTAGAGTCTACTGTTCTATTCCGAAGAAGTGTATTTTCGATGTAGAGCAGTAGACCCATATATATATATATATATATATATATATATATATATGTGTGTGTGTGTGTGTGTGTATAATTTGCATGCTTATCCAGTTGTCATTTTCATTGCAGAACAGAATAGTCAAAGAGGTAGGATATAGATCAGAGTGTGTGTTGTACCTTTAAGAGCCATTCTAGTCCATCGGTACGTGCATGTAAGTACTGCGCACGTGCAGGTAAAAGTGCCATTTTGTGTAAGCAGCCAGAGTGTAAGCATGTATGCGTGTAACAGTCAGGCAGTTACTTTAAGTTTGTTCCCGTCATCCATCCTGATGTATTTGTGTTTAATAAAATACTTAAACGAATACCCAAGCCTCATTGTCTTATTTGAATACACAAGACAAGTGACACCAACTAAAATTAATTTATAACAAAAATAATCCTGGAACATTTGTCAACAAAACACTGCTGGTAGTATTTCTTTGTTGTTTGTAGCATAATTTGATGAATCAGAAGTCACATGCCTTTAGCTATATGCTGTTGGTCTATATACTTGCATTAATACTTCTCTAAATATCACAGAACTAAAATGACTCTCAATAACACATTTTAACGTCTCAAATCTTTGGTCTTTGTTGTCATTACCAGAAATCAGCGATATCATTATTGGACAGCTTTGTGTGAGACATTGTTATATCTGAGATATTTGGTATGAACAGTGAAATATACTACAATATACCACAATGAACTGGGAAAGAGATGATTTGTCTTTCTTTGCGAGCGTGTGTGTGTGTGTGTGTGTGTGTGTGTGTGTGTGTGTGTGTGTGTGTGTGTGTGTGTGCTTATTTTAACATTAAATTTAATGTCTTATTTGAAACCTTTAGAAGTCAAAACAAGTTCTACATACCATTTATCGATAGATATTTGCCACTTAATTTGATTCATTTCCAAGCCTGTTTACCTTAATAGGATCAGCAGCTTGATAAGTCACAAATCATGCTCCTGAACAATAACTCATCACAGTAGATCATCATTTATGTTGCTTACACCTTCTAGGCCTTCAGTTATTTCACCTTCTGCTCTTTGAAACACAGTTGCACTAATGATATTCAAAAAGGCATTCTCAGAATTTTGTATGTACCTGGGGAGATGTTTAATGTGCAAAAGCTTGAGATAAATTATTTAGTGATGAATAGCATTAGGCCAAGTCACAACATGCTTCTCAGCAGTTTGAAGTAAATAGTCTTTTTGCTTCTGTATATATTATACACCTATCTTGCCTCACCATGCAGTTCCTCTCATAGTCTCCATATATTTAAGCTCCTTTTCATTCCGGCTTATGGCAGATATTGGAGCATGTCTTGGAGGGAATAAATGACAATGCCTCAGTTGAAATCTCATAATATTACTCTTCTGGCAGATAACTTAAACCAGTAAATAAACTGGAATAAAACTATAAAACATGAAAACAAATTCTAGTTGCTCTGTGTCATAAACATGAGTAAAGTGCTGATAATTATATCCCTCTTATTGCACATGCTAACATTAGAGTTTAATGTGGAAAGTTCCTTGGAAGAGATGTATTGCTTGTAGTTTCTGACAGTGTTAGTAGTTCTGCAAATATCTGTGCTGCCTTTCTAGCAGCTTTTCACAATTTCCATCAGTCAAACAACAAGAACTTAAACCTTACCATCTGAAATACTTAACGCTGCTTCGAGCACAAATCTGTGGATTATTTTGTTTTAGCACAGTAGAAATCCTCATGACAGCAATGAGTGTCTTACGAGTCTAAGAACCCAATATATTTGGTTGCTTTAATTTTCTTCCTGAAGGCATCACCTGAATCATTTATATATATATTTATAAAGCTATAATCACAGCCAAGCAAAATTTGACACAATGGCATTAATTGTAGACTGAGTAGAGGACTCACAACATTTTGTACACCAAAATAGGCGACTTTGTTAACTTGAACGTACTCTTCAGATAATCTCAACACCTTACCTGTAATCACAAACATTTCTGACCAAAATTCTGCAATTTTTGCTCTCTGCATGTGAACTCTATTCAAATCCTTAAGATCAACTGTTATTGCTACATTTATGTGGATTTTTAATGTTTACAAAATGATTCTTATTTAAATTATAATATGTGTACTGTGTTTTCTCTTGATAAGAAAATTAAAAGTATGTTTTATTTATATCAAGGATCTTCTTGATGAGAAATTTATACTCAAAAGATTTTGGTTGATCAAATCATAAGGCCATAATAATAAAAAAAAAATTGTTTTAACTATGCATTTTCATGACTATTATTAGCTTCTCATATAATGAGTTGTTACACTGATCATTATTTATTTATTTTATTTTATTTTATTTTTCATATGCTGACCAAGGAAGTCCAGATGGGCACAAAGGTTCCTTTTCAACGGAGACCCAGGAAGAAACAGTTCATGCAGTGCAAACCAAATCTTTAATTAAATAATATTAACAATGTCAGTCAGAATACAATTAAAATAAATTTTACAGTGTCAAAACAGATAAGATAGTAACTATAAATACAGTAGTAAAGCTTCTTATGCAAGTTATACTCTCTACAGATATACTGTTAAATGACTATGCAGTAGGATAGATGTCACGGGTCTATATCAGAATCACGAACGTTCACAATGACGAATCTGACATTGTCGACACGTAAACAGCGAAACCACAGAACATCGAAGAGATAAACGGAAATCTCCGTAAAACAAGTAGGTCTATTTTTTTACTTTTTGTGATGTTTCTATTAGAAGTTCGATGTTACTGGACTTCGACGATATGGTGTCAATCATATCATATTCGAAGTTCAGTAACTTCGAGCATCTAATATAAACCCGATGTCACAATACAGGGTACTGAGGTATTTACAAATAATAAAGGTTGTTTTAATTATGAGATATAAATTGAGTAATACAAAGTTGAGAAGTGTAGGTAGAAGGTGAGGTGAGTGAAGATGAGTGATAGTTTGAAAAAAAGTTGAGGAGAGCAGTACCTATCCTGGATACGCACAGTTACAGAGCCAGGATGTTGAGACAAGTTCTCTTAGATGTGGTTTGAATGCCTGTTGTTTTTTAGGAAGCCTGACAGCATGTGGGAGGCCATTCCAGTGGGTAGCTACAGAGTTTGAGTATAGGGAGGCTCCTGATGCATTTTGCAATTTAGTGACAGAGAAAAGGAGTCTGTCTTTAGAGCAAAGAGCTTTGGTAGGATAGTAGTGTTGAAGTATACCTTTTACTGCTGAATTCCTATCAGGGTAGTATACTACACTATGAGCTAGTAGTAGTTGACTATAGGTAATGTGGGAGCTCAGTCCAGTTTAGTTGTTTAAGGGTGGATCAGTGATGAGTTCCGAATGGGAAATTGAAGGAAAGTGAGCTATTTTATTGTAACATTATTCCAGCTTTGTTTGTGTGGACATTTGCAGGTTAGTAAAGAGTGGGGAGGCATACAGTAGGGTAAGTAGAAGGTAGACTTTAGCTATGGTTTCTGTAGTTCTGTCTGTTAAGTAAGCATACCTCTCAGCTGTCCAGATTTTAGCAGAATGTCCAGATTTTTGCTTCATATTTTTGGTCTGTTCCTCAGAAAATTTTGGTTTTCTGGCAAATCACTGGCAAGTCATTGAGGACTGAAGTAAAACAATAATGACAAAAGTTTGAGTTTCAGACATCATACTCTTCAGAAATTTCATGTTAGTCCAAAATCTGTTATTCTATCAACTTTTGAAGTTTGTAAGAGTAATATTTAAAAATTGTTCCTGTTTTTGGACAGTTGCCCAGTATTGTATGTGCCTTCATCCAGATTTCTTACTCTTAGAGCTTGAAAGCCATGGGTTTTGTTCAGTAGAAAAGGCTGACCTTTTGGTTGGATTTTTTAATAACAGTTTGGAAGTGTAGGTCAAATTTCAAGTTGTCATCAACTGTGACACCTAAGAGTTTGGTGTTGGGGACCTGTTCAATCAGGGTGTTATTTAATGAAAAGAAAATGAAATTTTGTTTTACTTTGGGAGAATGTTTTTGGGGTGAAAATTACTAATTTCATTTTGGGAGTTAAGTAGGAGTTGTGAGTTGTCTAGCCAGGATTATATGGGTGTAAAGGATTCTTGAATAATTTCTTGGAGTTTTTGGTAGGTTAGAGGCTGTGCAGATGAGTGTAGAGTCATCTGCATATTGTACAACAGTGGTGTGCTTAGAAACAGTGAGTATATCATTTATAAATAGGTTAAACAGGAGGGGTCCAAGTATGGAATCGTGTGGCATTCCTACAGTAATGGGTAGAAATGAGGAGTATTCTTCCTGCAAATTGACTGCTTGGTCTGTATCTGTTAGGTAGCTGTTATACCAAGAGAGAGAGAAGGGGAGACACCTAATAAGGGTAGTCTTAATACCAGTTTATGGTGACAGATGGTGTTGAATGCTTTGCACAGGTCTAGGAATAAGGATGATATTAGGTTTCTGGTATTTCTGTTTTACTAATGGTATCTGCAAAGTAAAGCAGGGCAGTAGTGGTGCTATGGGTGGAAGAAAATCCATGTTGTATGTGGGGGAGGGAAGATTTTTTATGGTAAGGTACTGCAGTAATTCGGAATGGATTCACTTTTCTAATATTTTAGATGAGGACAGGATAGCAATTGGTCTGAAGTTGGAGTGGTCAGCAGATGGTCCTCCTTTATGAAGAGGAAGTACATATGCCTTCCTCCAAATGTCTGGGACATGATTCTAGAATTGATCTGTTCATTAGTATAGATATTGGATATGACTGAGCTTCATAGGTTCATAGGTGTGTACTAGGCTAATGGCCCTGGTGCCTTTAAAAGCCTAGCCCATAGGATTACCCTGGCATCGTGCCACCTGACATTAGTTCCTAGTGCCTCTGTCGAGTAAAGCCACTGGAGTGATCCTAGGGTGAATTTCCTATTTCCCATCCACTCATCAAGATGTCTCTTGAAGAGGGCCAATGAGGTGCTCTGCTTGACATGTATGAGGGAGTCTATTCCATAGCATGGGCAGTCTTTGGATTATGAACCTGTCCCTCCAGCATGTTCTGTTGATTGTGGGAATGAGGTTGAGGTCTTTGGAGTGTGTGGTGTGGAGGGATTGGGATTTCTTTAGATGTAGCATTTCTAACAGAGCTGGGTCAGACATGTCTTTGTTAGTCAAGCAGACATTGCCTCTAAGTAGGCGATATGAGACATAGAATAGTTGGAGATTTTTAGTCCATCCATATAGGACAAATGTTTAAGGCCTCTGATCCACTTTGTGAAGTACTTTTGCAGCCTCTCCATTTGTTGCAGGTATTTAGTGAGGTACATCCCAAATGAGGCATTGTACTCAATGCTTGGCCTAATGAAGGAAGAGAAGAGGGAGACAATGACCTCTTTCTTCCTGGATGCAAAACCCTTAGTAATGAGATGTGCCACATAGAAGGACTTTCTGACCACAGTCGTAATGTGATGGTCAAAAGAGAGGTTGCTGTCGACCTGTGTTCCCAGATCTCTTATAATGCCTTTTGTGTTCAGTGGACTACCATTGATGTGGTAATTCATGGGAACAAAATTTTTCCCAAAGGGGATGACGACATTTTTTGGCATTGAGCTTAAGGCCATAGTTCTGAGACCAGTCGTTGGTCTCAGTGAGGCCTTTCTGTAGGATGTCAACATCACTCTGGGAGTTAATAATAGCTCCCAACTTGCAATCGTCACTTACTTTGTCAGCCAGAGTCCCTTTATGTTGGCCTGAACATCAGAGAAGTAGATACCAAACAGAAGAAGACTCAGGACCAAACCCTGTGGGACTCCACTCGTGACTTGTCGGCAGTCTGACTTGGAGTCAGCTACTTTCACACTGTAGGGGTTCTACCTGTGAGCCAGTTTGCAACCCACCTAGTGATATAGGGGTTGCTGCCTAACTTACTGAGTTTTTCTATGATTCCTGAGTGGGGAATGGTATCAAAGGCCTTGGCCAGTTCAAGGTAGGCTGTATGAACCACCTTGGCTTCATCCACAGCTCTGGTGACTGACTCAAAGAAGTTGACCAAGTTGAGCAGGCATGATGTACCCTTCACAAAACCAAACTGTGTGGGATCCAGAATTTGGAGATTCCCTGTATCCTTGTTTAATAGGTCCATGATGATGAATTCCATAGCTTTGCATATCAGACTCATCAGGCTAATGGGGCAATAGTTCCCAGGGTCTATAGTCGCTCCTCCTTTGTGGAGAGGGATGACTGTAGCAGTGCGCCATTTGGTAGGAACAAAGCCTGAGGTGAGGCTGTGATTGAACAGGACACACAGGTTAGGTGCCAGTTCACTCTGTAGTTCATGTAGAACACAGCCAGGGATATTGTCAGGTCTCATAGAAGCTGTATTCTTGACCTTGGACAGTGCTGTTTTAACCTGTGCAGCAGTAATACTGGGTGCCTGGCAATCTACCGGTATTGTGACTGTTTCCTTGGGGGGGGGGGGGGTAAAGTTGGCACCGAATCTGTTGGCCAGTATATTGGCAATATCTGTTGGCTTGTTATAAGAGGTACCATTGTGCAATAGCTCAGAGCAAATCTGGGTATTGCCGTGGAGATTCTTTGCATAACTATAGAAGGGCTTGTGGTTTTCTTTACTATCTGCTACAATTCTGTTTTCATAGCTAGCTTTAGAGGATTTGATAAGGGATCTCAACTTTTTGTTGAGGCTGATAAGGGAGTTTTTCCAGTCTTGGGACTTCACCTTATTCCGCATCAGTTTCCTCCTTCTGTTGTAGAGTTTTTTATGGCAGGGGACCAGCAGATTGGCTGCAATTTTGAGGAATTCAGGAGGAAGGTGGTCTGCAGCAGAGCTTGAAGGTTTTAGCTTCAGAAGAAATTTTCCTGTGATAAAGGTCGGGGCAGGTTTGAGTGAGGTGAGCTTCCATTTTTTTTTTTGTGGTGGGAGTTGTAGTTTGATAAGTGAGGATACAGGTTTAAGGAACTATTAGTTAATGTTATAATCAACTGTTGATGAAGTGCGAAGTGAGGAGGGACTTGGTTGTTGACTTTGACCTGGATTTAGTAAATTTTGGACCGAAGAGATTTGTTTAAGATTATTTTGGTGTGCCTGCTGTATGTTAAAGTAGTGTAGTTTTTAGTCATGCCTTATATTATGTTTGGTGTCATCTCTTATCTCTCTGTAGTGTACAAGTTTTTCCTGGGATTTGTTGGTAGGCCATGCTTTCTTACTTCATTTCTAAGCACCATTAGGTGCCTACTATTTTGAAACAGCTATGCTGCTGGATTAAGTTTAACTCTTTTGATCCTAATGGGAGTATGTTCATTCAGTACACTGGTAAAGGTTTTGTTAGATTTAAAGATGGCTCATTATCACATTATGTACTTGGATACTAAAAACTATCATATTATTTAATATGCTAGTATAAAAATATGAACCTATAAATGCTAGTCATTCATTAAAAATTGCAACACATGGAGTGCTATAATTATGCTCCAGTATCAGGAAAAAAGACTTGTTGCACACATCTCTATCATGAGATCCAATTTTAATCATGCTTAGAGGTGCTTAACAAAAGCTTGTTCAACATACCTAACCACTGTTATGAACTGAGACTCACACTAGGGGCTAACAGAGAACAGTGCCAGCCAGCAATTTCTTGTGGCAGGTAAATCAATTTTTATAAGCTGTTAAAACTTCAGTCTGCCACATTTGTAAACAGATATGGTAGCATAACAAAGTACATGACAGCTTGTAAAGCTATTACCTCTACAAAGGGGTACTTAGTTTGTGCCTGCTGTTTATATGACAGCATTAAGGGATTTACTGGCTTTCAAAGGCTATAATATCTTGTAAAACACCTTATGTTTTGAAAGGATTTATTGTGGTCTCATTTTTTTATATCACAAAAACCTGGCATTTTAACATGGGTATGTAAACTTTTTATATCCACTGAATGGGGGTGGCGGGCAATGTAGAGGCCAGCAGATAGTCACAGGGCCATAAAATGCATAACCATTGCACAGAGATAACCCATATGGGCTTGCCTGTACTACTGCATGGGGATGTATTTACAAACACAAAGACACACACACACACACACACACACACACACACACACACACACACACACACACACACATACACACACACACACACACAAACACAAACACACACAGTTGGATGGGGTACATCTGTTGTATATGTGATTGCAGGCACAGTACTTGTGGAGTATGCAAGGTAGCCATGTGTTAGACAGCATGTGTGGCCTGCTTGGTACTGTTATTGCATCAAGTGTGTATTTGTCACTATCCCTGCTATGTGTTTACAGTTAGCAGTATGGCCATATGTGGCTGGTTGCAGTTAGACAGGCACACATGTGGCCAGGAAAAAGATGGCCTGTCCACTGCATATGTTAAACCATTGTACAGTACAACACCTGATCACCTATGTCTGTCTATAAGGTGACATTCCACAGTCACAGGGGTATGTGGGTAAGTGGATTATATACTGTTGCAGCCTTGGTTTGGTTCCTTTGGTCAACTGTTTTAATGTGTGAGTGCAGATAATCTCTTATTCCAAGGGTATGCGGGGAAATCTATACATCCCCACACACACACACACATATATATATATATATATATATATATATATATATATATATATATATATGTGTGTGTATAACAGGGATGTCTCTATAAATGCTGCTGTATGTGTACGTTATGTATATGGCATCTGTAGATATATGTCAAAATTATATGTATCATTGTACTATATAGATATCTGTATATATCTGTATATATCAGATAGCAGGTATTTGTGAGGTAGAGGCAATAGAATTGCACTCAAGTTGGCTAAGTGTAGGAGCAGGCCCAGTGGGACTGTCAGTACTTACAAGGTGACTCAGAACTATCTGCACTCCAGGCCGTGATTTTGTGTGCTACAGACATTGGCAGCTGCATCTGTTTCCACAGTATAGCACTTCCTTCACATTATCGACAGCATTCCCCGGCTGTGTGCTGTAATTAATATGTGACTGGAGTACATGATGTAACACCACCGACAGGGTGACAGTCTGCATACCTCTCACTATACCTCTCACTGTCTTACAGAAAGAAATCTGGACAAAGCTATTAGTAAAGGTGGGACAAAGGCCCAAACATAGGGGCAGTTGTTTTAGAAAGGTGATAGAATAACAGGTTTAGGTTTTGCTTAGCATGAGTTTTCTGAAGGGTATGATGCCTGACACAAATGCTTGTTTTTAATTTCTAAATTCAGTATATAATGATTTGCCACTAATTTGCTAGAAAACCACAATTTTATGAACAACAGACCAAATATATGAGGCAAAACTCTGTACAGTTGAGAGATATGCCTCTCACTGTACATGTTGTGACTTTCGGCTTTTCCCAGTTAGGGGTCGCTACAGTGGAACTCCGGTCCTCTAATGACTGGCAGTAAATTTTTACATGCCGAGTTGCCGGCCCTGACGCACAACCTTCAATGAAGGTACTCCCATTCACGCATGTCTCCACACAGAAGATGTTCTAGCTGAGAATCAAACAGGACAACATCTTACTGTGAGGCGACAACGCTACCGCAGCACCACCACCGCGGTCTTCACCTCTCACTGTACATGGTTTTTTCATAATGTCCAGCATTTCACCCCATATGTCTGGCCTACTCCTCATATATTTGTGGTGTTCCAGTAAAATGTTGTATAAGGCAGTCAGTGAATAGTACTAACTACAGAAAAACATGTGACTGTTGGATTTTATATCCTTCAGATATGCTGTTCTGATGCAACCTGGTTTCATACTAGCCACCTTCTAGATGAATCAGAGCATCTGAATGTCTATCTGTAGTTTTGGCCCTGTGTCCCCCCATGTCTGAATTTGTCCAGATTTTATGCAGTAACAGATTTAGGGGTATGACAGTCTGTGAGAACACCACCATATGACTAACTCACATGCAAAAGATGTGGATACTGTCAGATTCAAACCATCAACACCATCACCCATGCTAATGTCCCTAGCCTACTGAGCCACACAGGCTGACAGGCAAGGACATGTTATTCATCACACAATCAACAGCATACAGACATACATTGTCACTTCTGCATTATATGAGACATAGAACGTGTGGCCAGGTTCTATGTCACAGCCCTGGAATTCGCTGGTCTGCTGATATATCATTGCAGATTTACTGTGACAGCAGTTGTAGGGTTACACAGATGTGTTGGTGGTGGGGGATGAGCAGCCCATGCTCTGCTGGCATGGACAGTTGTGGGACTGTTGTGTGACCGCACTGTTTGCCATTTCCCTTGCATAATATAGTGGACTTGTCAGCCATGTGGCCTAGTGCATATTATGGAGCACATACTATTGGACAGAGTACCTTCTTCACTGAGCATTGCAGTGTGCCACCCAGACATTTGCTGCAAAGTTAAACAGTGCTCAGTACTCAGTGTACATGCCCCATGAAAGTTCATGCTCAGCACGGCGGCACGCCATGCAAGTATGCTCAAACCCAATGAAACACATTCCCCGAAAGTACACAAAGATTATCAGACCCCTTACACACCCACTGCTCAACAGAGTGTCGCTGAGCTCCAATGAGCTTACAAGACCTGAGACGCACTCCCCCTTTGATGTCAGCTACCTCTTCTGTGGATAACAACATGGTTCTTCACCTACACTGATGGGATCTGCAGACACGGTTACCCATTTGTGCTATTCAGCAATTCCCATTTCATTTACATAGGCATCTGTGCACACAAGCTGGAAACAACACTGTTCCAGGCACTGCCGCCTTAGCAGCAGAACCATTTCACCATTGTAGATACTCCACACAGGGTCCTATAATACATTACTGTCACATACTAATAACTGTTTTTTACACTATTTTTTTTCATATCAGCTTGTTTGCACACTGCAACGTGCCACACAAACATACCCTGATTATTAAAAAAATAAAATTATTTTAAATTATTTTCCATATGGTTTTGGACACACAGTGGATAGTTTTTCACATATCTGTGTCTGCTATGCTATTTCTGCCCATCTCCCTGCCCTTTTGCAGCCCCAGTTTTTCTTATTGCATCCTGTACACAGAATTTTTCCATGCACAGTACGGACACCAACACAGGGTCTGCAGGACTGCCTATCTGCGTCCTGGATTGTTCTAGCTCCCTCATTTGTATGCAATTCATCTGCTTATCAGGTGACTTATATACCATGGATACTTCTGTGCAGGTGTGCTCGTGCATGCCGCTCAGCACTGTTTCCTAGGTCACACACCTGCTTACTTTCATTTAAGCAGTATGCCACAATGCCTATACAGAAAAAAGTCCATGCAGGTTTTATTAACCCCCCCCCCCGAATGTATTGGGATATCTTTTTGGGTTAACCATGAGAGGACCAGCAACTCAATAAAGACCATACTGTACTTAATTATGTAATAGTACTTCACTGGAGAATTTTAATATTTTTGAAGAACTTCACTTTGCTGAAGAAGACAGAGTAGTTTGCTGTCTCATTTCATTAAGAATCTAGTTGCAGTTAACTATTTCTCTAATGGAGAAGTCATTAGGTGTGTTGTTTGATTAGTTTTGTGATACTTTTGTCAGTAATGGCTAATGACAAAGATAACATCAATGCTCTTGTAAAGATTTAATTCAAAGCAAAAGATCTAAGGAGCTGCAGAAGTTTAGATTTATCTTTGTATACAGTAATACACAAAGGAAGGAGGCTCCTCAGAGTATGATGGGTAACCAGCCACATATGTTGTTTGTGAGGAAGTGCTATGAGAGGTTACTTCATTGGTTGTATTATTAACTAAAATCTGGATCTGTTCTTGCTCAACCTCAGGATAAACACTATCCTACTACACAAAGGAGGAAATTTTGTATTCAAAAACAATTGCTAAACTATCTCCTGCAAGAACTCCTATCCCCCACACAATGCAGCTTCTGTCCTTCACATAGTACTAGCACTGCACTTCCAGCCTTTGTAGATACTGATAGTAAAGCAAGAAATAATGGCAAACTAGTCTATTCCTCATTTCTAGACTTGTCTAAAGCCTTTGACTCAATGTGTCTCATCAAAGTTCTACTTCAGATGTCCTCACTAGGTCTACCTCAACCCATCTTTCTATGATTCAAAATCTACCTGTCCAACAGGTATCAGTAAAATGACACTTTACCCTCCCTCCATACCCCTCTGGTACACCTTTCAACTCTCAAGATTTTCTCAGACTGTCCAGGTTTTTGGCTCATATTTTTGGTTTGTTCCTCATAAAATTTGTGGTAGCCTGGCTGATCAGTGAAGACAGAAGTCTCTAAATAATGACAGACATTTACTTCAATATCCTTCAGAAAATACATACCAACACAAAACCTTTTAATCTAGCAACTTTTTAAGTTTATAAGGTCAGTAATTAAAATTTGCCACTACTGTAGGTCTGTTGTGCCCCCATTAGTTTTGGTTTTGTCCAAATTTCTTGTGCTAAAAGGTTGAGAGGTATGCTTCTCAGTTAACACTGGTGTACCACAAGGCTATATCCTTAGTCCCTACTGCCTTAACATTCTTATTAAAATCTTCCACATAGGTACAGAACAGGAGTCCCTAATACAATTCACAGATTTATCCTCACTAACATGCAAATCTGACAACCTGGCACATACCCAAAACATTATTCAGGAAGCTTCAACAGCTACTGAAACGTTGCTTTGAAACTAAAAATGTATGCTCAAACCTAAAAAAATCACTTTACTTCTTTTTCTCCAAATTCCTCATGAACAAATAAATAAAAATATAAAATTCTCTCTCTTTATAATATAACTATTGAAGTAACTTCTCATAGCAAATTATTAGAGATAATAGTGAATAATGATCTTAAATTTGACCAGCATATACAAAATTGCATACAAAAATCATCAAAAACCAGGGATGCTTTACAGAGCCACATATTTTCTCACCAATGGAACTAAAACTACACTTGCCACAACTTACATCCTTACTAACTTCCAGGTATCACAAACATCAATACTTCAACAATGCTATAATAAAGTGGCTAAACCGACAGCAAATACTCCTTTCAGAACTTCCAATTGTATAGCACTAAAAAGCCTAAATTTGTTAGAACTAGTCCATCAACTAGCATATAGACAGCTTCTTACCACGTATAACATTATGGAGTATCCATCTAATTGCCAAGCACCAAATACAGTTCTATACAACTATGTTCCCAAATGGTTATTACAATCCCATGACTAAAAATCTCTTCTGTCCATAAATCTATCAGATCTGTTGGGCATTGTCCTTACTCATACCATGTTGCTAAAGCCTGGAACTCCTTACCTGTATCCATCAGGTCAGTAACCTCAGGTCAGCATTTAGTTGCTGGAACCTGTGTTCTGAGAGACTGCCTTCCAGACTATCTGCAAATATAGAGCTGAGTATATTTTTGGTTATAGAGTTTGTTAATTGTTGCTTTGATCTCTGTTGAAACTGTTGTCTCCCTGTTCTGAGACTGATTTGCAAATATACATAGCTGAGAATATTTTTTTGGTTTTAGAGTTTGTACTGTTAGTTGTAGCTTAGAGCTCTGCAGAAACTGTTTTGTTCCACCCACCCTCCTATTTTTGGTTTGTAGTTTAAATTTGGTGGCTTTTGCAGTTGCCCGCCCCACTGTAGATTTGATCTGGGACACTCCCCCATTCCCATCTCTTTACCATATTCTATCTAATAAACTCTTTCTGCACTTGCTTTTAGTCCTTTTTAATTTAATTGCATTTTTAAACTGTGTTTGGCCTAATATTGCTACATACTCAAGTGTGCTAGCTTGCACTGCATGTGAATTGTTTTTACTACTTTCTGTAAAAAAAAACAAACTAAAAAAAAATTGTAAGCCTGTTTCCTACCTTTCCTGTAACTAGTGTTCCAGATACAGATTTGCTGTATCCAGGACTGTATGTAAGTTTCTGAGCCCCCCAAGCCTTTATGTGTTGGAGGGAAGCCTTCTAGCTTATCAGTGGGAGTGCTAAGCACTAGGAAACCTGTCTACAACATAAGGAGTGGTTCTGGCCCAGAAATTGTAGTTATTGGCCATTTGGGCAATCTCTTCCATCTGTCTCAACTTTCTGATTTGACAGCCTGCATTTGCACTTGTTTCTGTCCTATAACTCATCTAGTGCAGATACGGATTCTTAGATTTAGCACTTAAATTTGCTTATTCATGCTCAGCACTTGTTCAGAACTTGTAAGCACTAAATAAGCTACTAATTACTATAGCACTCAGTCTTCCTCATTACCTAGAGGAAAACAGTTTTTGTACTTACTTTTCCCACTTGCTTAAAGAAAAACAGCTCTTGTACTCACTTTCTTCACTTATCTAGAGGAAAACAGTTTTTTATTCAGGCATGTCCAAGGGTCAGTTCCCAATGTTCTCTCCTGTCTATCTGATGAATCTGGGCATCTTGAGGCAATGTGAGAGATGCACTTATCTAGCCAAACTGGAGGTAAAGCTCTCTCCAACCAAGACTGAACTTGACATCCATGAGGAGAAGGTAAACATTTGCACCACACCACACTCATCATATAGTCTCACTAAATCTACACCGCAAAAATCCACACATAGTAACAAAAAACATTCGCGGAGGCTCTCAATAATAATCTGTCTAAGCAACAGAGACCTCCAAAGCAGAAACTCAAGCAACCTCCATCCCCCAACACAACCCAAATGACACATAGCCCACAGATACAGTGTGCCACTCAACCACAGCCAATAAGGCAAAACAACATACCCAACACACTAGTCATAGGTGACTCTATAGTGAGGCACGCTGATGTCCCACTCACCAGGCTAAACAAGGAGAAGAGTACTGTTAGCTGCCTGTCGGATGCCAGGATCCGCCACATAACCCACGCAATCAGGTCACTCCACAACAAGTACAAATATGACTCTGTCATTGTCCATGTTGGTGTGAATGACCTGAGACATACCTCCCTGGACTACATGAAAAGAGACATGGACGAGCTCTCCGATCTTGCAGCCCAGGCAGGTATGACCATAGCCCTGAGTAGCATCCTGCCATCACCCCGAATGATACCACAGTACAAGGACAAAATTATTGACTTCAACAATTGGCTAAGCTTCTGATGTCATTCTAAGGGGATCCAGTATCTGTCTGCTTGGGATGACATGGTCAACAGACCACGATGCTTTGCCACAGATGGCCTGCACCTGTCACCCCTGGGATTCCGGATACTGGCTAAGGCTCTTGCTGCCCCTATAGTGCCTTTTTTAGTCAAGGTTCAAATAACAAATTCACCACCATAACAGGAACAGGCAAGCAAAAACTGAGGGTAATGCTACTCAATGCTAGAAGTCTAAATCTCAAAATGCACTCACCCGAGGCACTCCTTAAAATGGAGAACATCGATATATGTGAAGTGGCTGAGACCTGGTTCAAGGCTCCAGAGAGCACCCCTGCACTACCAGGCTATAACTCATACCACACTTTTCGGCCATGTAACCTGGACCGAAACACCAAAGGTGGAGGTGTGTCCATATTCATTAAGGATATCCACACCTCCAGGCTAGTTGCTCAGCATAATGCATCTGAGGTTATCCAAGTGAAACTAACTCTGGGCAAAACTGCAATCCAAATTGTAGCTTGCTACAGATCCCCCACCATGCCCCAGGATTCATGCTCCTCTTTTCTTGATGTACTGGAAAATATTAGGGTTCAATCAAACACCCTAATAATGGGCAACTTCAATTACCCCACCATTAACTGGGAAAACTACTATTGTACCAACTCCCTAGCTCAACGCTTTCTGGAATTCATAAACTCCAATGCCCTGGATCAACTTATCCACACCCCCACCAGGGGCAACAATATCCTAGACCTAGTCATTACCAACATGAGTGATCGGTAATCCACACCTGAAGTCAACTCCTCGTTGGTCTGATCCGACCATAAGCTAATCACCCTTGATATCCACATCCTGCCCCCACACCCATTAAGGAAACCACGGTAAAAAATTTCTCCAAAGCCAACTTCATGGTTCTTAAGACAGAAGTGGTGAACTTCATGACACCCATGCAGATGGACAATATAGTTACAACTGCTGAATCCTACACAAATGCACTCTATAAGCACTTACACAAGTGCATTAATCATGCTATCCCAAACAGAACCAAGATGCTATTCTCCAAAAAAAAGGAAGCCAATCTGGTAGTCCCCTGCCATAAACAAACTGTACAACAGAAGGAAGAAACTTTTGCAAAAGAGAGTAAAATCCCATGAGTGGAGGAGCTCCCTGGTCAGCCTCAGTAAGAAGCTGAGATCCCTTATAAGATCCTCCAAAGCTAGCTATGAAAACAAAATCACAAGTAATTCTAAGGACAACCACAAAGCATTCTATAGCTATGTCAAGAATGTCGATGGCAACACTCAGATCTGCTCTGAGTTACAGCACAAAGGCACGAAAATTACAAAACCAACTGATATTGCCAACATCCTGGCAGATAGATTAATTGCTAACTTTACACCCCACCCCCTCACCCCCTAAAGGGCCCATATCTATACAGGAAGAATGCAGAGTCCCTGTAATCACAACTACAGAGGTACAAGCTGCATTCTCTAAAGCCAAAAAAACAGCATCCATGGGACCGGACAACATTCCAGGCTGCGTTTTACATGAACTTCAGAATGAACTGGCTCCCCACTTAAGCACCATGTTCAATAATAACCTCACATCAGACTTTGTGCCCACTGAATGGTGCACAGCAACAGTTAACCCACTCCACAAAGGGGGAGCTACCACTGATCCCGGGAACTATCGACCTGTAAGCCTGACAAGCCTGGTCTGCAAGGCCATGGAACGCATCATCATGGAACTCATAAACAAAGACATTTGTAACCTCCAAACTCTGTATCCCACCCAGTTCGGGTTTGTGAAAGGCAGATCTTGACTCCTGAACCTGATCAACTTCTTTGAGGCAGTCACTAAAGCCGTAGATGAGGGTAAGGTGGTTCACACAGCCTATCTTGACCTCACCAAAGCTTTCAACACCATCTCCCATTCTAGAATTATAGCTAAACCCACTAAACTAGGTATAAATCCCTACATCACAAGATGGGTTGCCAACTGGCTCACTGACAGAACCCACACTGTAAAAGTTGCAGACTCCAAATCTGACCTCAAAGCAGTGACAAGTGGATTACCACAGGGTTCCGTCCTGGGACCTCTCCTGTTTGGTATCTACTTCTCTGAAGTACAGGCTAACACAGAAGGCCTCTGGCTAATGAAGTTCGCAGATGACTGCAAACTAGGAGCTATAGTCAAGTCCCCAAATGATGTGGACATCCTACAGAAGAGCCTCGCTGAGACAGATGCCTGGTGTCAGAGCCATGGCCTCAAGCTCAATGCCAAAAAGTGCAGTGTCATCCCCTTTGGTAAAAACTCTGTACACATGAACTACCACATAGACAGCAATCTACTTAACACCGAATGTGTGATAAAAGGCCTTGGGACCCAGGTGGACAGTAGCCTCTCTTTTGATAGTCACACTGCCACAGTAATCAGGAAGTCCTTCTACATGGCACACCTCATCATAAAAGGGTTCTCATCAAGGAAAAAAGTGGTCATTGTTCCCCTCTACTTGACACTCATTAGACCCATTATAGAGTACAATGCCCCTTTTGAAATGTACCTCACAAGACATCTGCAGCAGCTGGAAAGGCCACAGAAGTACCTCACAAAGAAGATTACTGGCCTCAAACAAATGCCCTACACTGACCGCCTCAAAAAACTCCAGCTTTACTCTGTAGCATATCACCTATTCCGAGGTGATCTTTACCTAACATATAAAGCTATGTCAAACCCAGAGCTGTTGGACATGCTACACCTAAAGAAATCCCAATCCCTCTGAGCTACACTCTATAGGGACCTAAACATTGTCACCACAATAAACAGGACATGCTGGAGGGATAGATTCCTGTCCCAGAGACTTCCCATACTCTGGAACATGCTACCATCTATGTCAAGCAAAGTTCTTCATTAGCACATTTCAAGAAAAATCTAGATGAATGGATCATAGGAAGAAATAGGAAATATCACCCAGGGATCACTGTCTGTGTCTCTCTTCACAGAAAATAACAAATTGGGGCAAAATAAACCTGGCCTTGTTGGCTAGGCTTAACCTTGCCCTTTGGCACTTGGGCGTACCCCCTGGGCCCTTGAACCCACCCCCTTGAACCTATGAAACTCTTCTCAATGATTTCTTCTTCTCAGCCAGCTTCAGCCAGCTTTTCTCTTCTTGTTCTCCTGGGATATACCCCTAAATATACTAATAAATAACTCACATCTTACACTTCCTCCCTTCTTCTTTTCTTTTTCTTCTTCAATTTCTCTTTGACTCTTCTTTTTCTGCTACAGCTACAGCCCTGTTTCACTCTCATATTATTGCAGTTCCTGTTGTATTAAACTACCTTACCTTTAATTTTTCTATAAACTGACTAAACTTTCTCTAAACATTAAATCATTTCCATATAAGCTGTACCTATTCTTAACTAGTGTTTTCACATTGTCTAATTTGGTATATTATTTAAACTATACATGTCTTTGTATTATTTTTTGAAGATTGTAAAATTATTGTTCTCAAACTGTTTTCTCCCAAGGCTTCCCAGCCAGACTTTTCTGGTAATCAAATGCCAATAAATAAATAAGTCTGTATATACATAAAAGTAGCCCAGCAGTGTAACATCTGATATGGTCAAACTGCGTTATGAAACATTGAACATCATGAGTTAAGTATCTAAAACAAAGACAGTCTATAAACAGAAAGGTCATGCATAAGTGGATGTTGCTTGTTGCAGGACATTTTTTTAAATGGAAATAGGATAACAGATAAGACCTATCTCTAAATCTCAAGCTTTAATTGAAGACCTTACCTTGATCTTTCATCTTGCAGATTGCAGCTTGTCACCACCATACGTGGTGGTAAGTCAGAAAGCAAGACAATTTAAATTCCTTACAGGGATGTGAATAGCCATGGTCACTTTCCTGGAAAGGGATGAGTTTCAGAATACTATGATTCTTCCAGTTTTGGATGCATTATACACCTTTACTGAAGGAATGTACCAAAGTCAGTTCGTCCAAGAGAGGCAGCTAGAGTTGTATATCAGCTGCATACTAGTAATAATGAAGACTCTCCCACTAGTAAGGCCTGCCAATAGATGCATGTATATGGGAAACAGCAAATAACCCCAATTTTAACCCTGTAGGGCATCAAACACTAATGATAAGAAACTATCTGATGGGTATATCTAGAAAGGTAGGAAGCAAGCTTGTCGATAAAAGTACCTGAAGCTTCCACAGTGCAGCTGTAGGTTGTCTAAAAGATTGTATAGACAACTATGTTTCTCCTCAGACAGTGCAACTCAGCTTAAAGTCTCAAGTCATGCAAGATGAGCTGAAGAAAGTGCATAAGAAACTATGCCTTATTGCAAGTCCCAAGCAAATCATCTGGACCACCTTTATTAAGTATGGTAACAAGCAGTTTTGTTTCCTTTTTATATACTAATACATTCTGTGATTTATGTAATCCTTTTTAGTGCACCTTCACTGAGGAACAAAGCAAAATAAGGTATGGCAGGAACAAATTGTTTTAGACAAAATAAGCCATCAAACAAGTCCACTGACTCTTACAGGAATGCTTTCATACAATCAATTAGACATTACAGAGCATGCTCATGTTGCATTATGTACTTAAAAGGGTTGACAGCCCTGTCATTACTTTATTGAATCACAGTAGGATGAGACAACAAATCACAACCTCAAGCCTAATCTTGTATAACCTAGCTTACTGAATTATGGAGAAACCCACGGGTCGCAGCAACTACAAGAAAAATAACGTTTTCACCTAGGCAAGTCTCCATAATAAAGGCTAGATCAATATCCCCGGAATAGTGCAATCAGTTGATACAGAATGGACAGTGGTGTCCAAGTCACTGATATCTGCTATGCTTAAAAAGTAGTTCCTTGGGTATGTTGTCTCAGACAGAAATTCAGCCTTCATGACATTTTACCATGCAGTGGTGTCTAGACAGCAAAAAACAATTTAACCAAGAGAGCAATGCATCTGTTCCTACTCAAATCCCATACTTCATACTATGCCATTTAATAGTATGATGATTCCTAAAAGAATAGAACAATTTCAAGGTGTATTTGAGTATCACAGAAGAACAGGCTTATTCTTTAGTCAATTAAAGATTTGAAGTCTTAGCTCTTCAGGGGCATGATATGCTTTTTTTACAGATTTCTCTAATGAGAGCTCACATTGAAAGAGAAGAATTGCATATTCTAAGATAGCTATGTTATTTGTGTATAATTGAATGTTGTTGACACCAGATGATAAAGGTCAATACATAATGTGAAAAGACATTATCAGCTAATGTTGGTATTGTCTCTTCTCATTGGTCACTCCAGAGTATAAATCTTGTAAATAGACTGAAAAGTAATTCATGGTAAAAGACAGCAGGTGTGGACTGATAGCTTATTATTCAGGAATGTGACATTCACAGAGCCAAAAAAAAAATAAATAAATAAATACCAATAACAACACTAGTAGTTTCTCGGCCATATAGCAGAGATAGAAAAAAGCCTGACTGCACTCCAAAAGCCCTAAGATCAATTAGTGGAACAGATGCAGAGGAACCACATTGGGGAGGATGACCGCCAAAGGCTTGCACTGGTATGCCCATCTTCAGGGGAGGAATGCAGACTAGCTTACTGCAATAACACCATTATGAGTAAAGTTTCTCATTTTGAATTGTAAATATTTCAAATTCTACAGTATTCCATGATGAAAGGGTTTATCACACATTCATTGTAATGCCTTGTTTAGTAGATATCCATGCCAAATAATACTGAAAAGCATTAATTTATCAAAAGTTTCCTTGTGAAATTAAAAGTAACATATTTTAACCATGACCTAAGTTTCCTAGTGAAGCTGTATGCACGTGTGTTTCACATTTTGCTTGTTTGCTCCACATTGTGAGAGGTAGTTACACATTTAGAGATGGACAGTTGAGAACTATGTGTTTTACTGTGAACTTTTACTTACAGTTGGCTCTTTTATATCACTGACACCTTGAGTCTGTCAACCCACTAATTGTTAATGGATGTGCATGTATGTCTGTATCAAAACAGAAATTTTTTGGAAGTTATCTCTAGACTGTGTGCAAAGGATAATAGAGGATAGCTGCTATATTTCAGAATAGCTAAGACCAAGAATTATTTTCAAACGCACTGATGTAGAGAAACTGAGGATAAGTATAATAAGATGAAATAGTTATCCAGAGAGTCGTTGCTGAAGTGCAATACCAACACCTGCAACTTAATGCATTTAAGAGACTTCATCTTGCTTAAATACCCTAGAAGGAAAAAAGTGAATTTATTTCATGTTTTTATTTTATTTTGTATAGTTGACTGGAAAAGTACAACTGGTTAATGCCCATTTGGAAAGGAGGTTTGGGGAGAAATTGGGGAGAAAAACTATATAATATTAAAAGAATATATAATTAGTTAATTCTTTACAAAAGAGTTTAAAAATAGGTTTAAAATAGGTTAATTGAGAATACTTTATAGCATATCTTATGATACTCAGACTGGCATTGCTTAATTAATAGCAGGAAACAGCTCGGTGCCAAAAAGTTAGAAACGTTACATTTTTAAAGCTGAATTAAGTCTTTATTCAGTGAAAACAGTGGTTAAAAATAAAGAGCTTTCGTTCATTACACTTATGAACTTCTTTTTCGAGCTGTTTCCTGCTGTGAATTATCCGTTTTGGTTGGTTTGTTTTTCTCGTTTTGAGTGATTGCTTAATTAATCATAATTTTCTAAACATCCATAAGCATCAGCAGAATTTATAGGAAAGTGTTTTTTTTTTTTCTTTCTAAATTTGTCAGGGCATAAAACATTTCTTGTTTTCAAATTGTCAAAGTTGTTCAGTCATAACAGTACCGTCTGATGAAAATCAGGTATGGTAAGAACCCAGACTGCAATAACAGCATTGGATGGCGCAGTCATGCAGCTGTAGCATTGTCACCTCACAGTAAGATGTTTGATTCTCGGCTGGAGTACCTTCTGTGTGGAGTCTGGATATCCTCCCTGTAGGTCGAGTGGGTTTTCTCCGGTACTCCAGTTTCTTCCCATATTACAGAGACCTGTATCTGGAGTGTTTCTCCCCACGCCTTTGCTGAAAATTGGCTTTGTTCCATGTTGGACTTTCCCAGTAAACAATTTTAAATGAATACATTTTAGTGTTCATTGCAGGTATTGATCCCCTTATGTTCAGCTATTATGGAGTCTGGGTTTGTTAGTCTTCCTATGAAACAACTGTATATGCTAGTCAGTGTGAAGTATCATTATTCACTATGTTTTATATCAACAGATTAAACTTAGTAAAATGGGAGGTGCAGATTGTATGAGAGCAGTTAATATCACATTAAAACTTAAACCTGTCATTACACTGTTCAGCTGTATTTTAAATTTGTCTATTAACAGCTACAGCATAAACACTTTTTTTCCCTTTTGATTTTTGCCCATAAAAGAGGTTCTTGCTTATCAAATTATTGATTCCTGGAGATGGGCAGAGTTTTTACCAGCCATGTTGTTAATGTACAATTAATATTGCAGTTCACCAGTGTACACTAAAAAAATGCATTAGAACTAAATATCTTACTTCAGAAGTGAACAGGGTAGAGCAAATCAAAGTCTTGACAGAACTGCTTTTAATAGTCTCCTGGCTGTAGTTTCTCTAGAACTGTGAATTATTTGTTTGCTTGCAGTCTTGACATGCCCTAAAGCAGGCAGTGTACCTCTTTTGTAATTGCATTCACAGTTCTGTGGGTGTGTAAAGTTCTAAATGTATCAAAGAGCAAAACTGGAAAAGGTGTAGTATAGTATTATAAGGCGTTTCTGTCTCAGGAGGAGTACTAACAGTTGTTTAGTACAACACTGAAACCTTTCTTCATTGCCAAAGGCTCTACTGCACTGCTACCCAATATATTTTAGTGTTGGTTGCATTACTTCTTCCTTAACTTCTCGAATAATACATGGAATGTATACACACACACACACACACACACACACACACACACACACACACACACACACACACACACACACACACACGCACACACATATAAAACTAAAGAACGTTGAACACAAGAATGTTGGCAAGGCAGATCTCTCCAAATCAAACCAAGAACCGAAAACACTGAGAACTGCTGCCGAGACGTGTGCTGGAGAAACCACAACATGAACCACCACAAACCTTGAATGTATATATATATATATATATATAAATGTATATATATATATATATATATATATATATATATATATATATATATATATATATATATATATATATATATATATATATATATATATATATATATATATGTATGCAGACACACAGATATGTGTATGTGTGTGTGTATATATATATATGTGTGTAAACACAAACGAAGAATCACCAATAAACAGCAAAAATAAGTCAAACTGCAAACTCAAAGGCAAGTTGAGGAGCAGGTGTCAAGAAGTAAGAAATATAATCCAAAAAAAATTTATTGTACAAATGGTGAGCACTTTCACATATAAATTGTTGCATCAGACCAAATTCAAACAAGGATGTCACATCCTTTCATACCCATTAAAATTCAAATGAACCAATCATTCATAGGCATCACCTTTAAAGCTACAATGTACTAAAAAAAATAAATAAATATAAATATATATATATATATATATATATATATATATATATATAAATATTAAAACTTATATAACTTAAAAAATAAACACTATATCTTACGAAATATATAATATATATAACAAAATATAAAAAATAACATTGTAAAACATATTAGACATTTAATACATCTATATTTATTTCCTACACTTCCTACTCCTCAATTTGGCTGTAATGGCTATATGGTCATTGTGCCCTTTACCTAAATGGGCTCTTAACTTCACAATCCAAGTAAGCTCTCTAGTTTCTGTTTTATTAGAAAAATTCCCCAACCTAGCATCTTCATATACAAGCTCTAACACCCTAAATCTAAACTGATGGCTAACCCCATTTTCTGACTCCTATCTTACTGGGACAATTGATAATGTGAAGGTCTATGAGTGGAAATTGATTTTGTTAAAAATACAGAAAATTGAGCGAGACACCAAAGATTTTGAGCTGGGTCATGTATTTATGTGGCCAAGGAGAACCAAAGTGCATACTGGGGACTCTGGACATTCATTGCATCCAGTTAAACTACTACATGTGATGATGATGACTATTTCTCAGTCTTCTTCGTCCAAGGATGACAGTCAATCCAGGGCCAGTAATAGTGTTCCTGTAATCGAACGTTTTAATGAGGTGGGACGTGTTGATGTTAATCGAGCATCCACTTCAAGTACAGCATTGGTTACTTCTCCTGCCTGTCAGTTAAATGCCTCTGTATATGAAACGCCTTTGGCGGAGGGCGGGTTTCCACCTTTACATGCATCTGGTGTGAAGGAGGATGCTGTATGGAACTGTCCTGGTGTAAATAGCAGTTCTGAACCAGTTGTTCTATTGAAAAGTGGTGAGGTGATCTTGCAACAACTTTGTTACCCCTACCCATCAGATCAAAATGTAAACAATTGATGGGGTCCCCAGAACAAAGGGGATGTTACAAGAGGAAACCAGAGAACGGGAACAATGGCAACACCATAAAAACGATATAGGAGAAATGAAGTATGACTTTGTTTGGAACATTTCACAAAGGTATATTTCTGTTTTGAACATAATGTTTTGAATAAAGGGTTGTCCTTTATTCCTGCTACTTCTTCTAACATTGCGGACACTTAGATTGACTTTAAGCTGACATTGCGTAACATACAATTGAAATTAATGTTTAATGATACAGCACTTGTTAATGCTGATTTTAATAGAGATTTGGTGTTTAAAAAGCCTAGTGTATATAATCCTCAGTTTAACCCAACCCTTGATATGTTCTATAAGGTTTGTGAGGCTGATTTTTATATTTTGATAATGAATATAGAGGTAAGAAGTGGATATTTGATAATCTTACTGCACCTGAGAGACTAGCCCTGGAAGCATTAGAGAATGATACTAGCATAGTCATTAGACCAGCGGACAAGGGGGGTGGGGCAGATTGTTATTATGGACAGTGCTTTTTGTTATGATTACATTGGTACTATGTTAAGTGACAATGATGTCTATCATGAGATTAATTTGTTTGACATTCAGGATATTACTATAAGGGTGACTAACACGCTATTACAATTTGCAACATGTGGAATTATCACTAAGGAGTTATTTAGCTATTTTGTAGTGGAGAAACCGCTAATACTGACTTTGCAGGGACTCCCCAATGTTCATAAAGATTCTCACAAACCCCCTTTTAGGCCGACAGCGGCTAGTAGTGGATGGCTTACTGAACCACTTAGTATATATGTTGAGAAACAATTGAGACCAGTGCTAGAGCATCACCCTTATATTCTATGTGACACAAAACAGATGCTACAAGAGCTTTACAAGTTTGTGAATGACTCAAACGATGTAATGAAAGGTTGTTTAATGGCCACTTATGATGTGACCTCAGTGATCCCTAATACTACAGGGATCTCTATGGTTAAAAATTTTCTAACACAATGTATTAAGTATACTGAAAGTCATATAAATCTGTTATGTGATTTACTTAACATTATTTTGTATAATAATGTATTCCTTTTCAATGGGATCTACTATCACCAGTTGTTGGGCATAGCTATGGGCACTCCCTGTGCAAATAGCTACGCCAACACGGTGATGGCAGAGTGGTAGATACATAATTTGATTTCACTTCCTTTGGCACAGCAATGCTTGGTGTTATATAGAAGGTTCATTGATGATCTTTGTATGTTTTGGAGAGGAAGTCAACTTGAGCTATTAAGATTTGTTGATCATATGAATCGTAGTTGTGAGTTTTTAAAATTTACTGGTGAATATTCCACTACTGAAATACATTTTTTGGACATTTTGATTAGTATTGATGGAGAAGGACATTTACATACTGATAGGTATGTGAAAGATTGTTATCATCCCTCCTATCTGCATAGGACTAGTATGCACACCACACACATTTTCACCAATATTGTAAAGGGACAAGCCATGTGCTGTTCTCAGTTAACTGATAGGGATAGCCATCTACATCAAGAGTTTGACAATATTAGTGCTGATTTTGTTAACAGGGGATATGATGAACAAGTACTAAGTATGGTTACCCATGAAGTCCAAATGATGAGAAAAGGGAGGTCTTTTTGGATTATATTTCTTACTTCTTGACTCCTGCACCTTGACTTGCCTTAGAGTTTACAATTTGATATATATATATATATATATATATATATATATATATATATATATATATATATATATATATATATAAACTAAGAAATGTATAAAACAAACAAGTAATAAAAGATGAATAATGTTTAACCATCACATTCATTAAATCAAACCCTGGCTTATCGAATAACCTGATAAGCTTTAAATGAACGTCAAAGTCAAGAATGAGACCCATAGGGTATTGAAATTAACGCAAACCTTTAAGAACTATATGTAGTTGTAAACACTCTTTAAAGTACGCTACTTCAAACTTTTTTTAATTTCAAAAGTTTGTGGTCAAATAATTTTAGCTTGTCAGCTAGTAAAGTAGTACTGACCTGTGCATTTACAGTGTTGTCAGCCAGTTGCCCCTGTGTTGAAGCGAGTCCAGTTTGTAACTTCATATTGTTGTTAATCTACTTGGATAAACATGGAGCACCAATAAGCCCCATAGCACTCTGTCTTTCATTTACCTGTCCTCGAAGCTTTCGTCTTCAGTTCCAGCATAGCTGCAGTGCGGTTGTTGGCCCAACGGGATAGAGTTGTTACTGCTAGTGTTAAAACTGCTGTCAACCACACAATTACTTGTAGCTGATTGATTCAAAAGTTCCGATATAGTAACAGGAGGGTTTAGCACAGGTACAGCATTGTCTCCTTGAATGGAACCCCCACGAATTTGTGATACGTCCAAAGAATCAAGCTGAGTTGCCAAAGAATCCACTCATTGTGTAAGAACGTTTATAAGAGCCATCAAACTCAAAATTTCAGTTTGAGATTGGCTAAAATACACGGACTGTTTGGGCTAATAGGTCCACCAGATGCCATAACACAAAACAGACCACACAAGTAAACTAAGAAATGTACAAAACAAACAAGTAATGATGCTCTGTGTCACAGTAGGAACAAGCCCAAAATGCAACCAAATAGTAGTCCTGATAATTTAATGAAGCGCTTTTTGTTATGATAAATACAATACCTTCCTCAGATAACATTAAATTCATTCATCCACGTTTTAATTACATATTCAAAAACCATGTGACAAAAATAAACCAACCAGCAAGATGGATATTCAACAAAGCTATGCCATTAAGTTCCTACCATATAAAGTTAATGAGATACTGTGAATTAAAAAATCTCCTCTATCATATACTTCAATGTTGAAAACCTT
>NC_056744.1:1234106275-1234108775 GCF_019279795.1 Protopterus annectens
GTATGTATATATATATATGTATATATATATATATATATATATATATATATAGCTATATAAAATACAAATGGCCAGATGATGACAAATGTAGCTGATAACATGCGCCTTTATTGATAAAAACAGTTAACCACATCTGTCCAAATCACGTGAAGCACTTCTTCAGAACTGAACATTAAAAACCAAACCATTGATGCGCGCACACATAGACACATATATGTACACGCGCACACACACACACACACACACACACACACACACACACACACACACACACACACACACACACACACACACACACACACACATACACACACACACACACACACACACACACACACACACACACACACACACACACACACACACGGGTCCACTTTTTAATTTCGAAATGCCATAATGTCGAGATTCTTAAAATCTAACCCAGAATTTCGAAATTATGAAATTACTAAATCAATAAGTGAATACAAAAAAAAACATGTTAAATAAGGGTGTTGCAGGTGGGCAAGCCCCCCTGTGCCCCCCATACCCCCTGCACTTTAAATATACTAATTCTGAGATTGCGCTACAGTGAAGAGAATGGCAATGTTCCCATTCCGAACTGTCTAGTGATCCGCATTACCATTCCCTTTGCTGTAGAGCGATCTCTGATTTAGTATATTTAAGGTGCAGGGAGTACAGGAGGGACAGCTTTTACATGTTTTTATTTTTATTTTTTTTTTTTATTAATTTCGAGATTACAAGATCTCAAGGTTTTCGGTTCAGTATATAGAACTTCGGGATTTTGTAATTTCGAAATTAAGACATGGACCCATATAGATTTTTCATATATATATATATATATATATATATATATATATATATATATATATATATAATCTCATTATCATTATTAACTGGATTTAATTAACCTCATATTCTTCTTAAAGGTACATACAGAAAAAATTGACACCCTGTAAAACCAATATGTAATATTCCAAAAACCTAAGCAAATGTATTGCAAGTGAACGCACACTGCTTATCCGTTTTATAACTACTCTTTTATAAATAGGCAAACTTTAATTTTTGCACCAGTGTTACTGAAATAATATCTTTCAACTCTGGTTTCTTTTTTGATTCCAGTGTCAGTTGCCACATTAATTCTATATATTGTATATATCTATATATCTATATATTCTATATATATATATATATATATATCTATATATCTTCTCATTCGCTCCCTTTTTGTTCTCTTTTTTTTATTTGCTCTAATACTGAAAATTTAAAATCCCCCTTTTCACAATCCTCTAAATGTTTTGCTAATGCTTTTTTATCATTATGTCATTATTATCCATCATTATTTTTACTAATGTCATATGTATGTTCATAAATCTGCTTCCTCGGAGTGTTATTTCCTATATAGAAAGAATTACATTCATTACACATAGCAATGGACATCACCCTTCAACTGTTACAATTAAAATACTTATTGGTCCTAATAGTCTTATATTAGAAACCACTTTAATACTGCCTTGACTACTTATATGGGGGTGTTGCTTGCATGACCCACATTTAAATGTTCCCGTTTTTCTTTGGGGCAATTTGCTTTCATACCCATTTTAAATTTCATAGAAAATTTTCCACCTTCTACCTTTTTTGTATACCATCTTAGGCAACCAAGTGAACACCTTAGGGACTAATGTTTTTTACTTACACAACCCACCACTTCAGCATCATAGATAAACTTAATGAGTTAGGCATAACCCCCTACATCATCAGATGGATAGTCTACTGTTTCACTGATAGGATTAATTTTGTCCTGATAGGTACATACACTTCCAATAAGAAACCTGTTACAAGCTCACCAAGTTCGCTAACTGTAAGCTGGGAGTATTCATTTAATCCACAAATAGAGTTGACATCCTACACACAGCCCTAAAAATGACAAACAAGACTAAGTGCTAAAAAATGCATAAGCATACCCTTCGGTAAATCAGATATCTTTGCAAGTTATAATATTTATAGCACACCCCTAAAAGTAGACCTAGTGGTGAGGGATCACAGATAGATAGTTACCTAAACTTTGATCACCAGGTATCTACTGTAGTGAGGAAATCCCCCTGTGTGGCTCAACTTATAAGTAAAGGAATGGCATCAAGATCAAAGGAAGTAATAGCTCTATTGTACATGGCCCTTATCAGGCCCATGAGCAAGTACAGTGCCCCCTTCTGCATTTACCTAACCAGGCACTTACACCAATTAGAATGGCTACCAGAGGTTTCTCACTAAGGAAATAGATAGTGGAAGACACATGTCTTATGCAGACCGAATAAAGGCCCCATACCTTTACACCATCTCATATTGTTTATTAAGAAGGGACTTGTGCCTGACTTACAAGGCATTCTTTGATCCAGCCCTAATGAAAATGGTACATATTCAAGAGAAAGATTATACAAGGGTAACACATTCCATGTACCAGAATCTTACTTATGACTCTAACAGAACTCGCTGGAGAGACAGG
>NC_056744.1:1234111275-1234113775 GCF_019279795.1 Protopterus annectens
ATGTCTATGCACTCTACAAACTTAAACAGGTATATACCCAATGAAGAACCTCCCTGAGAAATATGTAGGGATTTAAATATTTACCTACTCTATTTTGTTAACTACACAAAGGGAGATAAATAACAAGCAACTTCACAGGGAAATCCATGTCTTATGACAAATGGAATATATTCCCTATGATAAAACCTCCCTTAAAAGGTAAGGGTCTATACTATGTAGACACTCTGTTTAATGCAATGGCTAAAATATATATAAAGCACTAACACTTAACTAGGATGTACTTATCTCCAGGCAAAAAAGAATGAGTATGTGCAAAGAATGAGGAGATACAAACCAAAATTTGTTTGAACTAATTGTACCAGAAAACCAATAAGCTATCTCAAATAAGATTTATATTTTAAGAAAGCAGCAATATTGCAACTATCGTTGAGACCTGGTATGTTAAACGCATCCAACTTTAGTTGCCATAATAGTTCACGAGTTTCTAGTAGTATTGAGGTAGGGCCTCCTCTAATAGAAGTAGGGATATGGTCAATACCCATAAACAAAAAAGAGTGGCCAGGACAATTCACTATGTGCTTAGCCAAAGCGTTTTCGCACTTGTTGTTTTTAATGGCATAATTGTGCTGGTAGATACGTTCCTTAAACCTTCTGTCGGTCTTCCCGACATAGAAGGCTGAGCAACAGGTGCAGAAGGCCACATAGATGATTGATTTTGTACTACAAATAATCCTGTGATGTATGTCGAATTTCTTCTCCCTAATGCAAAAGGAGCTACCAGTCTTGATAAAGTTGCAAAAGTTGCAGAAACCACATGAAAAAGAGCCCATAATCCTATTGTGAATTTCCTGGACTGAGCTCTTTTGCAGTAGTTCCTTGATGTTCCTGCCCCTCTTAAAGACTGTTCGAGGTTTTTCTCCTAGTTTTTCAACCAACATGGAATTGCTGGAGATAAAATACCAATTCTTAATCAAGATTTCTTGGATAGACTTAGAATTAATATTAAAGGTAGTGATGAAACTACATGGATACTCATTTGGTAGAGGATCCACTACAGAGGTAACAACAAACCCTGTGGTTGAAGTTATTGAGGTGTCCTGAACTTCAACCAGGTCTAAGTCTGCTATAAGCGAATTAGCCAAAAGAGGTTTGTAAAAGCCATTGGCTCTTTGTTTCTACTTCAGAAATCAAATCTTCGATTAAATTTAGGGGATAGCCGCGATTCAAAAACAATCCCTTCAGAAATGTGCATTCCGATGAAAAATCAGATAAGTCACTGCACATTCTAACCACCCTCACCAACTGGCCTTTCACAATAGCTCTTTTAAGTTTGAAAGGGTGTGCGCTGGTGTAGTGCAGGAAGGAATTGACATATGTGTCCTTCCTAAAAATGACTGATTTTAACTTGGTAAGCTAACATCAAGGTTGTCGATCACATCGGTAGCAAAACTCTAAGTGAATTTAAGGAATGTTGTTGTTTGGTTCAAAAATTCTACAAACTCATGTGCAAGTTCTAAATTACCTTTGAAAAGGATAAAAGCGTCATCAAGAAAACGTGTATAATAAACTAACCTCTCCTTCCATACAGGGTTATTGAGGACGAAGTGCCTCTCCCAGTAAGCCATAAATAAATTGGCTACTGAAGCCCCGCAAGGTGAGCCCATGGCCACACCTTGCTTCTGAATGTACAGTTCTTTTTCGAATAAGAAGTTGGATGACAAAACAATATCTAGTAATTCAGTAACATTGTTGATGTCATTTCTAGGGGCCCCCAATTCAGTCAGAAGCAAATCAACCCATTCTGTGGCTTCCTGGTGTGGAATGGAGATATACAAATCGACTACGTCGATAGTAAGAAAGTTGGTAGATTCCTCCAAGCAAATATCGTTCCAAGTTGCTCAAAAATTACCAGGAGTCTTTACAGATACTGGGGATGGATTCTAAATATTTTGAGAGCAAGAGATCAATATATTTGGAACAAGGGTAAGATAACGAAGATCTCCCATCAATCAATGCCCGCATAGGTGGATCCCCAAGGTTTTTATGTACCTTAGGTATCCCAAACATTACAGGAGTCTTTGGGTGCAAGATGTCTATATAATTTAAGGTATCTAAATCAATTCTGCCGTCAATGAATAGGTCCCTAAAGTAGCCCCTAATTCTATTGGAACTACCATTCATTTCATTTAATGTAGAGGCCTCATACGCTGGGGAATCCAAAACCTTGAGCATTCTCTCTACATAATCAATCTGTTCAAAAATGGCCAACCCGCCCCCTTTATCAGGTTTAATAATTCTGACCGAAGACGCACGTAACTTAAGGGCCATAAGTTGTTCTTTAGTGATATTAAATTGGTTGGCCATGGGGGGTAAACCTTGTCCATATATCTGATGTCTAATTCACATGCGCTCTCGAAAATTTTCAATCCTACATGTAATGGGGGGTTAAAGACACTAGGAAGTTTTAAGCTATCAGGCTTACTCCTTGTGGAATCATTAA
>NC_056744.1:1234116275-1234246275 GCF_019279795.1 Protopterus annectens
CTCGAAATACTGAAATGTCGGATTTCAGTATCTCGAGACTATAAAACCGAATGTTGAAAATAGCAAAAGTTCATAATGGTGAATTTGAATATCTCTAATTCGCGATTATGGACTTATGTTACATTGTTTGTGTTGCTGGTGCTTGGTGCCGTGTGTGGATCTAGGTGTTATGCCAGGTGCTGATATGTTTGATGTGTGTGTGACTGACTGGAGAATGTGCTTGTGTGAGTTTACTTTTGTTTCTTGTATGTGCGAACTTGGACTTAGTATATATAACTAGGGGGGTGTGCGGGGTGCAGGGATGCTTGCCCCCCCCCCCCTTCTTATGTGGGTATGAGTTGTGCATGTTTGTAGTTTTGTGTTTTAAATTGTGATGTGGGTGTTTTGGTGTATGTGTGGTGTGGTGTGTACAGTTTGTTTGTGTTTTTGAATTTCGCGGTTTTGTAGTTTCGGTGTCTTGTGGATTCAGTTTCATGGTCTCGAGATACTGAAATTTGATGTTTCAGTATTTCGAGATTATGAAGTGAATCCATATATAATTATATATATGTATATATGTATATGTATATGTATATATATATATATATATATTTATATGTGGGACCCAGACACTTGCACAAATTTTACTTTCACCAAAAGTCAAATTCGCACTCACACATACCCAAAATTGCTGTTCATTGAAGCAGCAATTTTGGGTATGTGTGAGTGGTGTTCTGTTCTCACTGTGGTGCGAGTAAAGGAATATTCCTTTACTCCACTGTAGTGCGACCTTGGAGTGAGAATATTTAAGTCGGGGAGGTGTGTGGGGCACATTTAATTAGTGGTTTTGTTTTGTTTTTTTTCACAGTTTAATGGAAGCGCTTTTTCGATTAAAGTGCTTTCGTTACATTGTGATCGGTATATATGGATTCGGACACTTGCTTTTTCCATATCAACTCTGAGACTTCACAATATGAGGAAAAGGGCACATCCCCAACCCTATCATTATGCTAATCTTGCACCATTGTCAACAGCTTTCCTGTCAATGTAATTAAAGGGAGTCAGCTGGAACCATTGAAACAGCCCACTGACTTCAGTGTCTACTCCGCTGCTTCAGTGTAAGCACTATTCAACAGCATTTTGGTGATCCAAGCCTAATTCTTTTAGAATTGTTGGTGTTAATTAAAATAAATATGTTGTGCTGCAGGATGCAATTTTGAATGTAATGTACAACGGATCCTGTACCTGACACTACAACATGAGATGACTCAGTTAGGTAACATCAGACCTTTGCATATTATATTTCTCTACTGGTTCTCTTTTTTGCTGTACTTCATCTTTTATCCCAGCTCATTGCAAGGTGATGATGCAATTTACTGTATTTTAATTTTATTTTTATTTTCTGTGGTATGACTTTAATATGTCATTGCTATGGTGATTAGGGGATATACAATGTTACTTTTTTTTTTGCTGAGTTTTTTCACTGGCTGTGTCCCTCCCCCTCATTGTTTTAATTGTTTAAGATGTAGTTTATTCTATTATTTGTGGAAGAAATTGTGTTTAAAGTGCTGTTTCCATAGGGGTAGCTGAAGTAAGTTTTTTTAATTGTTTGAAGTAGGAATTTTAATTTGTAAGTTGGCCTTTATATGTTCTCTTAAACTGCAGTGGAGTTCTGAGATGCTATTATAAATCAGTGGCCAACTTCCGATGCAGCTGAAGTACTTGTGGGTCATGATGAGGTTAACATTTTTCTTTTTAGTTATTTTCTATTTCTTTTCCTGTTTTTTTTTTTTTTTTGCTAATTTTCATACCCTGTGTCTGCTGATCATTACCCCCCCTCATGACCGATGAGCATATTTGTTCCCCACCAGAAGAGCTGGTTGAGAAAAGTCATTATTTAGGCAGTCCACACCACCCTAAGAAGAATGAACAGTAGGTTCCCCAGTGTCTAACAAGGAGATTGGAACAGGTAGTTTTATTTTGGGAACTAATTTTTTTCTTGGCATCATTAGACGATGTAAGGAAGAACCTGGTTTTGTGGTCAGAGTATGATTTGGAAGTAAATAGCAGAGGTTTGAGCTTTTAGCATTCATTAAGTAGTAATTGAGAGTATTGCAACATATGAAAATCTTTGCAGTGGCTTAGTTCTGGTAGACTTGCAGCAGAAGAGATCAAGGGGCAGTCATCTGCATATTGAGTTAGGGCTACCTGTCCAGTAGTTTTAACTAGAACATTTATAAATATCTTTAATAGTTATGTGCCTGACTCGGATCTTTGTTAAAAGGTTGAGTAGTTATTGTAAGCATTACATTACTTGGCACACTGACTTCTGTTCTCAAGCTAGCTGTTGAGCTTTGAGATAGAAGATCTTGACAAGCCAAGTTTGAAAAGTTTAATAGTACTGTCTGTGATACAGAACTGAATCCAGAAACATTGATGGGGCATGTTCTTTTTCATTTATGTTATTATACAGTATTATTGTGTATGTTCCATGGTGGGGATGGAACACACATTGTATTGTGAAATGTAGGTCATTATTAAGAATATATTGATGCAATTAAGAGTAAACACTTTTCTCAATGATTTTTTGGCATCGGTGGAAGAAATACAGTATATGTATAGTGAGGTAATTTAGTGGAGTTGACCCCTTCATGCAATGGAAATTTTATTACAGAAGGATTTCATTGATTTTTTTTTTTTTTTGTAACTTCGTTCATTTGGAAAAGTTGCATTTGGTTCCACTTGTAAAGGCTCAAAAGTGGCTATAAACGTGTTCCTGTTAAATTTGGATGTATTTCTTATCAAATTGTAGGGGATATTTCTGAACTTTTTTTCATAGTTTCTATTTATTTATTTATTTTTTTATTTTTTTATTTCTACATGTCTTTTTGGTTTCTAATACCATGACGGGAATGGACCCCATTCCTAAGTCAGAGTACGATTAAAGTTCATGAAATTAGTATTATTTCACTCTTTGATGTTAGCTAAAAGTGCTCTTCGCAGTACCCACAATGTCCCCAGCAATGACTCCTTCTGCAATTCATACGGTGTTACATGAATTGGTAACATATCTAAATATGATTGTAAATTCTTTTTTATAAGATCAGTTGCTCTTACTACTATTGGAACTGTCTGGGTATCTTTCTTCCACATGGCTCTCGTTTCTGCCTGCAGATCAAGGTATTTTATGACTTTGTGTCTCTCTGTACGCAAGACACTATAGTCACTAGGTGTGGCAATTTCAATGATCAATGCTACTTTTGCCTTCTTTTCTTGGATCACTATGTCTGGTTTTTTAGCATCTATCTTTTGGACTGTTGGTATTGGGTATATTTCTAACAGTGTACATAGTGTAATGATAACTTAAGTAATCTGATGCAGTTCTTGCTTGAGTTATGTTCCTTGTTGGTCTGTTTGCTATTGAGTGTGAGGAATTTAGGAGTTGTGTAAAACAGTATCGGAAGATGGTGGTGTCATTTCTAAGGTGATCAGCTAATATTCAGGATTCCTAAAATGAGCCTCATGACTTGAGTTTCTTGGGTAATATAGTATGATACCAAAAGGAAGGAGGTAAGAGAGAGGGGTATTGCATTGGATAGACTAGGATAAAAAAGATCAAATGCTATGCTAAGAAAATAACTTCCATATCCTATTTCATCCAGTCAATCCAATCCAACTACTGGGACAGAATTTGAAGCTACCTAAATTCCTTGGAGCCATCATGGCAGATATCTCTAAGAATTACAGCTCCAAAGAGCCCTCAAGATCTAGAAATGATATTTAGATTCTAATTTTTGGGCAAACATATGCAGCATATACCCTGCTGCTGATGCACACATTTCATCTACAAAACAATGTCTGAAAAATGCCATAGAAACTGAAACAGATCTTCTAGAAAGAGCTCTTTATTAACCACTTGAACAGAGTTATTTTGGAGATATTCTGTGGGCTTCTGACCTACCTTGTTGGGAGCAACTGGTATGCACAATTGGTCTTTCTTTATTGTTTTTGTTCTATGAAGGTAAAGCCAGAGTTGGCTATATAAATCCAGTGTGTGCAGTCAATACCTTCTTCTGTAGGAGTGTTACCGGAAGAGGACAGGTAGATGAATGAATTGGTTTAAATTTGTCTCTGTTGCTATCTTGGTAACAAAGATGGATTTGTTCTTAGCAATAATTTGTCCTTGTGGAAAACCAAATGCAGAAGAGTGAAGACAAAGCTTATAATTCTAAAATTCTCTTAGCTGAAGTGGTGGCTGCCAGAAATAAAGTCTTCCAAGACAGGAACCTTAGTTTGGCATAAACAGGGCTCTAGGTAAGATTCCAGCACAATTTCCAAGTCCCAAGGAGTCATAAGGTCTTTTATGTGAGGACTGAAAAGGAATGTCCCTTTTAAAAAAAAAAGTTCATGCATATTTTGTGGGTTGCTAGAAATTAATGATAAAAGCCATAGTGGAAATAGACAACTGTGCATTGACTGTATGATAACTGGATAACGCACTATTAAAAAAATATATATGAATTGGAGAAATTCTGGTATAGGAGAAGATAAGAAATCTATACCTTTTTTGATAAGCACATAAGTACTTACTTTTATAGACCTTACAAATGCATTATTTTAGGGATGCTGATCAAATGTGAACCACTCTTCACAATAAGGTAGGATGCTTGGACATCAATGGAACTGAAGAAATCATGCAGTCAACCTGAGACTCTGTTGAGTCTTCCCAGATGTTTGATGAAGAAAATCTGGCTGTGGATCTCATAGGTGTGGGTGCCATAAGTAAGGACTAAACAAGGGAAAACAATTTACCTTGCTAAAACTGGGTAATGAGGAATAATGTGGCTTTGCATGCTGAGGCTTTCTGTAGCAATCTAGTGATTATGATGAGAAACATTACAGGACCCCTCTGGCTACTGACAGACTAGCACATCTGTCAGTGACTGGCACTTTGGAGGGATTAGAGTGAAGTACTGATATATTTTGTGTTGGGCACGGAGCTACAGGCAGACAGCAAGGCTGTGCCCAAGAAGTGAAGATTTTTGGTGCTATTGTGGGGGTTGAGAAACCACTTTTGGAGCATAAGGATGTACCTGCTGAACTTGTTTGCTAAGCAGTTAGCTTTCCCCAGGATGTACAGTGCAATAAGAAAGTGGTTGAAAGCTATCACTCGCTGCCATATCCCCATGGCCTCTCTGCAAAGGGGGTAAGATTTCATTTCTCCTTGCTTATCTACCATGCTACTGACATATTGGCTGACAGCAATGATCCTAATCCTGAGGTTCAGAAATTCCCATAACATAAGAAACACTGCTCTCATCTCCGGGATATTGATATTAATGTTGGCCACTGCTTCTGTCCATGTCCCTTGGATCATCCTCACTCTAAAATGTCCTCCAACCCAGAGAGATGGTGTATATGGAAACTGTTGCTGAAGGCATTGGAAACACAAAGGACCTTCCCATGGTTACTTTTGGAAAAGTCAACTACCAGTTGATGTCAGCAAAGCTGAGTTATGTGTACATTTATGGTGAGGGGATCTGATAATTGGGACCACTGAACACTGGACATTCACCTGAGAATTCACATAAAGAAATGTGCATGAAAAAAATATCATAACGGTTGTTGCCATCAACCCAAAAACTCTTAGGACAAAGGAAGCTGGAGGGGTATCATGATCTAACAGGTTCTAAGTCATGTTTTGAGTGGCTGATTCCTTTTGGAAGGAAGGTTCACAATACAGTTTTTTTTTTAATCCAGATGACATCCTATCATGACCTTGGGTTGTGTAGATAAGATGTGTGTACAGAGCTATAGAAAGTAACTTCTGAAAATGAGGCTTCCTGATTGTATCAGTTTGAAGCCAATCATCTATGTATGGAAACACTTGGATCCCTCATAGATGCAGATGGGCTGTGACTACCATCATATACTTGGGAAATCCTAAAGTGCTGTGATGAGAGAGACGTGCAGGGAACTGAACTCTCAGGCTGAAGAGCAGACACCATCTGGATGATTTAGCAAGATTGACAGGCAGACATCTTGAATGACTATTAAGCACATCCAATTATTTACAGTCAGGCCGGGCAAAATTGCTTGCACCATGGCTATTCTCAATGGAATCTCCATGATTTAGGCTGCTAAGTTCCATTCTCTTTTTAACACTTTTTACTGGTGGAGTGGGACATCTGGAAGTAACTGTGATTGACAGGGAGGAGATGTGTAAAGAATATTATATAGCATCTGGACAACAGTATCTCACCCACATAGCCTAATGAAGAGATAACTGGCCCTCAACTGCCTTATGAGGGGGAGCAGTCAGGTAAGTGTTTGGGGATGTTGGGATTGCTTGTCTCAAAAGGGACCTCAAAATCCCTGGTTTGGCAGACCTTTACTACCTATTGATGGTGTCCATTGTAGGAGGCATTTCTGCCTATCAGTATGGAGGAAGTGGAGGGGGGCAAAGAGTTGCAATTAAGGTTTTCGGAAGCATAGGGAATTGTGCATTTTGACTCCTGTTTTAGGATCTTTGAGGAGTTCCAAATCAGACACCTGTGGCAGACAACATCTTCTCTCCTTGCTCACACAATAACAGTTTGTATTTCACCATAAGACTGAACAAGCAGATCTCTTTACAAGTGAGTTGGTGAAGGATGCCTTGGAATTGTCAGCAAAATCACAAATGTGGGGCGAGCCATGACACTGCAGCGTAATGCCTGTCCCTGCTGTTCTAGTTGCATTGTCAGCTGTATTATAAAACAGCTATATTAAGAGATTATTGATGTTCAACATTTTTTACTCATGTGAGTCATAATCAGCTTTTTAGATTCAGGCAGTAGTGTCTTTTTTAGAAAGTCTAAAGCCTGTTGTACTAAATCTCTCTTGAAGTCAATCATATGTGTTGCATAATGCGGCACTCTCAGATCAAAGGTAGCTGAGACATAGGTGCACTTTCCTAACCTCTCTAGTACTAATGACTCCTTGTTAATAAGATTAGCAGCATCATCTGACAGCTCTGTCATGTTGTTTGTGGTTTCAGTCATTCAGTTAGCAAAGTCCGCTTGGACAAATGCTAGCTATCCTTAGAGGAAATACTTTATTTGGCTTCCTGGGAATAACGTTAGTGGAGTCTCATGTCTGCTATGCTGTTCTGGTGTCCAAATCTTTAAGATCTATGCTGTTCTGGAGGCCAAATCATTAAGATAGCTAGCAAGAGGGACAGCCAAGAAGATAAAGGGACAGTCTAATGAGCCTCAGATAACACTGCCTCATCCTGAAATGAGTGTAAGTGAATCAAGACTGACTCTGCAAATTATTAAAGGATTTTGCCAAAGGTGGCATCTCCTTTACAGGCTTATGGGGAACCCTCTTGACCATCCAATTTGGTGTTAGAGGTAAATAACTCCATGTAAGAGTTCACATGCCTCCTTTGCATTTTCTTTTCATGTGAATATACAGAAGGGGATGCTCCAAATCCCCAGAGAACACAGACTGAAACTGTGCAGGTTATCTGAGGCTTTTCATTCTGCTCTGCCATATGGTCATCTGATGAGATGATTGGTGAGAGATTAATTGATGCCAAGGGCGCTAGAGCCTATACAAATGGAAGTGATGCAAGTGTATTTGAAGTAGAGGCGATAATCCTTTCCATAACACTGAAGGTTGTCCTTGAGTCTATCAGCATAGGAGACCCTAGACCTGGCACTGCATCCTTCTCAAATGAAGTAGACATAAATGGCATCCAGGGAAAAAGCCCCAACAGTGACAACCTGGATAGTCCTGAGATGGAAACTGGAGCTGCTGTATCAAAGCTTTAAGACTCTGACATTGAGAACTTCACCAAAAGATTTGGTGCCACTGATTTTGCCAAAGACTCAACACTGAGCTGTATGCTCTGATACTTCAACATCAAAGATGCTTCAGTTGTATTCAGTGAGTTGGCTGAGTAATTGTCAGTGTTGATGTGGATTTTGTGACCCACAAAAACACCGGTTCCAAAATGGTAGGTTTGAGAGGTCTCTCATTGGAAGTTGCAGCTTGGCTGAAGTTTGCATTTAGTTTTTACTGATTGGTTTTTCAGTGTGACCTTCTCACTTATTGTTTTAGTTTGCCATTTGGGATATTTTGCAGTCACCCTAATGATAATGAATCAGCTGGGTATAACAACCATGTGTTTCTTATGCTTAGTCACTCTACTTGTGCTGTACTGATGAGGTCATAACAAGGCTGAAATATGCATAACACAGTTAGTGGGGTTTGGCTTTATTTGCTTGAAATTGTCCATTAAAATGACAAAACAAGTTACAGGCATTCAGAATCACCAATTAGCTGAAACACCTGGTATTCATAAGGGCAATTTGCATATATCCCATGTGCCTCTGATTGAAGAGGTTTGAGAGGTCACTCATTGGAAGTTCTGGCTTGGCTGGAGTTTTCAATTAGTTTTTACTGATTAACCAGTTTTTCAGTGTGACCATCTCACTTATTGTTTTAGTGTATTTGGGATAGTTTGCAGTCACCCTAATGATAATGAACATCAGTTGGGTATAACAGCCCTGTGTTTCTTATGCTTAGTCAAACACTCTGCTTGTGCTGTTCTGGTGAGGTTATAACAAGACTGAAATATACATATCCGGTTCTACCTGACAGCTCCAGAACATCGACAATGCAGAAGACCAGGTAAGTGTGGATATGACGGTCTGTGGGGATAGGGGTGGGTTAGTTGTTATTGTGGTGTGGTAGAACCACATATCCACAGCTAGTGTGGTTTGGCTTTATCGGCCTGAAATTGTCCATTAAAATGATTAAACAAGTCATGGGCATTCAGTGTTACCAATTAGCTGAAACACCTGGTTTTCATAAGGCTAATTTGCATATATCCCATGTGCCTCTGATTGAAGAGGTTTCAGAGGTCACTCCTTGGAAGTTCCAGCTTGGCTGGAGTTTTCATTTAGTTTTTACTTGAGTACTAGTGAAGAAGCCAATGTGGGCCAACCCAATCCAGCCTAGAAACTCAGGTGGATGCGACAACATTTGTTGTACTCCTGATAGGAACTGGCAAACCAAAGGGAAGAAGTTTGTGGAGGATGTGAAGTCAAAAAGTTAGACAATTCCTCTTCTGAAGAGTGTTTTCATACTGACTTTTATGGAGACTTCTCCTGGATTACTATAGGCTATGAACTTGTCAGAGCCATAGGAGAAGTTACACACACAGAAACTGGCCTCAGAGCTACATGTGCAGAGCCTTGCCTTAGAATCCTTGGAGTTGAAGATGGACCCCCTTCTTCAAATTTTCTTTATTGAGCATCTGTTCCTTTTCAGTTTCTTTTTCTTTATGTTTTTTCCAGATTGTCTGAAGTACTAACCAGAGTTGCTGGATGGAGGAGACATTTTAGGGTAAGCTTATTTCTTCCCTCTGATAGGGAGTGAGGCTCAAAGGCCCTATATATGACAAAATCCATGAAAAGAAGGGCTGGTCCCAGGCATACAAAACATAGATTGTGGTTGTCCTGGGGTAGGTTTTTGTTATTGCACTGTCTGCACTTCCTGAAGCCTATGTCCATAAAAATACTTATCAGCAGAATTTGTCAATAAATAGTCTAAAATAGAGAAACTATAATTATCTAATATAATGGGAGAAAAGAACAATGAGAAGGCATTAGGTCTGCTGCCTAATACTATAAGGTTGTTGAGGAGATTTTTTTTACAAATGTGACTGCAGAAAATGTTTTAAAAATGGCTATACAAGTCCTAAATGGAGAATATATAATACTAGTAAATAGTAGCAAAAATGAAATTACTGGGAACTTAACTGAATAAGACACATATCTGTATGATTGCCAATGGCAGCAAATGAGAAATGACAGCAGAAAAGGCACAAGGGAATCGCGGAATATTTTTGGAAGGAAAGGGATGAAGGAGCACTATCGAAAAGCTCCAAGTTCTGGCAAGTGTCTCATTTCCCTAGTAGTCTAATCTGATAACTGGATAATATAGGATCAGTTATTGGAGAGAAAAAAACTGTCAACAGATGCTACTTTTATTTTCTCTAGTCAACACATGCCTCCCCTTATTGGCAGTCATAAAATGATGTGAACATAAGCTCATTAATACCTTCATTTATTTGATTTATATATCTCTTAGCCAGGAAATTCTGACTGGATCAAAAGTTTCCATTTCAGCAGGAGCCTGGGGAAAAAGCTCTGAGAAAGTAATTAATGGTAGGACAAGAACATTTTGAAACTCAGTATGTCTTTTTTAACAATATTCATATACAGCAATATAATTCTTAAAAAGAGTAGGGTCATTGCATGTTTTAGTTAAATCGTTTTGCTTAAAAATTGTGATGCTGTTCAGAGTGTAGACTACAGTCAATCAAGAAAAACAAATTTGCTCAAGATTTTGGTTTAGTAGACTGAGGTTATAGAGGAGCAGTGGTGGTGCAGCGGTAGCATTGTTACCTCACAGCAAGAGGTTCTCCTGTTCGATTCTTGGCTAGAGTGCCTTCTGTGTGGAGTCTGCATGTCCTCCCCGCAGTTGAGTGGTGTTTGAAAGACATGCATGAATGGGCGTGCCTTCGCTGAAGGTTGGGCATCGGGCTGGCAACTCTGCACCATAAAAATCTACTGCCAATCATTAGTGGACCGGAGTTCCGCTGTGGTGACCACTAACCGGGAAAAGCCAAAAAGACAAACAAGACTGAGGTTATAGATGGAGCAGTGAGGGAAGATGGCACAACAATAAATCATATGGAGAATAGATAGGTATAGAGAGAAAATAGGCAATAATTCTTCAGAATGGAGTATAAGAAGACTAGAAAATCTAGATTGGAAAATAGAGACTGTTTAGTTCAACCAGGAATAGCTCAGGACCAGAGCCATGACTTACATCCATCTGTGACACTGCCAGCCCAGCCATCTGAAATTTTGTAGATAGTCATGTGTCATTTGTGAATATTAATATGATTCATATCCTTGTCTTACAAATGTAAGAGAACTATATGGTATGTGTATATTAAACTACTGGTGCAGGAGTGTGTGTTGAACTGTATATATGTACTGAGTTTCAAGACTATAACCACAGTGTACCCTGCTGGGAAAGAACAGAAATTGATATGAACTCTATGCCTGTGCAAATGTATGTTTTAATTGTAGAAGCTGGAACATACAGAGTTAACTTGCAAAACCCCAAGAAAATAAGTGGAAATTGTTTTATGATTCTGTTATCTCTGTTTCAGCTCAGAGCAGACACAATGTATGGAGTTAGAGTTTTTCCAATTGTCTTGAAACAGAAATAATTATTAAGTTTCAAATATAAAGCCTTTTTATTGCCCTCTGACTTCCTAGCAGCTGTGCATCTGAGGGATAAGTATTTTTCACAGAGTAATGTTACATTTTAAGTTTCTGTTAGCCTGGGAACTGAAGGCAGGTGACAAAGAGTGATGGTATCCCAGCTAACCCAGCAGTAATGTGTATTATTAATTTAAGAGTTATCTCAGAGAGTGAATCTGTGCATTTTGTATTTGTCTTTGGATCAGGAAACATCCTCTCATCAGCACTTGCTTTGCTAATAGTAAGTAATCACGGTGCAGTAATCTCTCTTAGACATAGATAGGAATATAGTAAAAATGTGTTTAGATGGATTCTGTATTTATTTGAGACTGTCCTGAAATGCTGTTTTAAAATATTTCCTGTGATTCTGAACTCTGTAGTTACTGTGTTGAGTTATTGAGTATTGTTTTGTTTTTTTTATTATTTATTATTAAATATATTTAAACCTTTTAATTGTAGCTGGTTTGTTTAGAGATATTATTGCTCTCAGAGTACTTGCATATGTATTTGGTGACACTGTATAGGCCACTCCTAAATAGCCTTAGTCTTGGTCGCACTTACCATATGATTAATAGTAACATTACACAGTAAGACTGGGCACCCTTTGGTAAGGGCCTTAAAAGTAGTTGCTAAGAGCTGGCTGGTAGCAGTGATAACTAACTTAGTCTGGGCAGAAGGGGGCATAGCTAGTAAACCTGTCCCAGCCTTCCCCAGGAGTGTCCGTGGGTTTGTATATAAGTCAAATCTCAAAGTGTGTGTGTGTGTGTGTGTGTGTGTGTGTGTGTGTGTGTGTGTGTGTGTGTGTGTGTGTGTGTGTGTGTGTGTGTATTAGCTACTTGGGCATGGACACGAAGCATTGGTTGGACAGAGGGTGCTGAAAGTCTTAGCTTGGTCACTCGGCTGAGATCTCAATCCTATAGTTGTGCCAATGGGGAGTCTTATTGGGGATCTGGAGAAAAAGGAAGAAACCAGCCCCAGACTGACTGATTTCTTTGTGCTCTTAAGGGAAATTGCACTTTACTCCATGTACTTGGCATCCTCCCAATGTAGCACTAGTGAGGGATGTATTATTTTGCACACGTCAGTGATCTGTTTCTGTCAACCAAATGGTATAGATCAAACAGATGTCAGCATCTGAGCATTTTGCATAAAACTATGTAATTTATATTCTGTGATAAGGTAAAATATGGTTAAAGTCAGCATCTATAAAGTAAACAGAACTTAGTCAGCTAAACAGATGGTTGAAAGGTGTGTGAGACCACCACATTACTTGGAGTTGGGATTATGCCTTTCCCTATTATTTTTCAATCTCAGACTTAGAATAATAATTAATCAGAATAATAATTAAACATTGGGTGTGAGACCCCTGCAAAAAGCAATGAGTTTACTTTTTTCCTTTTGTTTTAGTCTTACATGCATAGCAACATTTCAACATTTTTATTGACCTTTTGTTTTTTATAGGTGCATAGGTAGGCACTAGGCTATTGGCCCTAGGGCATAATTAAGCCTAGCCATAAATTTTGTGCTATAGCACTCCCTCCCAGGAGGTTTAGTTACCTGCACCCCTGTTGAGCAGAGCCATAGAAGTGATTTCCCAGGGTGAATTTCCTGTTTCCCATCCTCTCATGCAGATTTCTCTTAAAGAGTGCCAACAAGGAGCTCTGCCTTACATATATAGGGACCCTGTTCCAGAGCAAGGGGAGTCTCTGGGACATGAATCTGTCCCTCCAACACATCCTGTTTATTGATGATGTTAGGTTTATGTCCCTTGAGTGTGCAGCTCTGGTGGATTGGGTTTTCCTTAGGTGGAGCATTTCTAGCAATTTGGGGTTTGACATAGCCTTGTATGTCAGGAAGAGATCACCCCTGAGTGGCACGTACGTGACCGAGTACAGTCTGAGGTTTTTTTAGCCTCATGGCATAGGGCATCTGCTTAAGGCCCTTTATCCGCTTTGTGAGGTACTTTTGAGGCCTCTTCAGCTGCTGCAGATGTCTTGCTAAGTACATCCCAAATGGGGCATTATATTGAATAATGGGTCTAATTAGTGATGAGTACAGGGAGATAATAACTTCCTTTTTCCTAGATGAAAACCCCTTTGTGATAAGGTGGGCCATGTAGAAGGATTTTCTAACCACCTTAGCAATGTGGTTGTCGAAAGAGAGGTTACTGTCAGGTCCCTTATCACACTCTCTGTGATAAGTGGGCTGCCACATATGTTGTAGTTCATAGGTACTTGGTTTTTCCCATAGGGGATAAAAATGTTTGAGGCCATGGTTTTGTCACCATGTATTTGTATCTGTAAGACCCTTTTGAAGGATGTCAACGTCACTAGGATTCTCTATTTTGGCTCCCAGTTTGCAGTCATCTGCGAACTTTGTTAGCCATAGTCCCTCAGTGTTTGCTTGTACTTCCAAGAAGTAGATACCAAACAGGAGGGGACCTAGGACTGAGCCCTGTGGTACACCACTAGTCACAGGTTTGGAGTCTGATCTAGTGTTTCCTATTCTCACTGAATGGGTTATATCCATGAGCCATTTTGTAACCCATCTTGTTATGTAGGGATTTATATTTAGGTTGGTGAGTTTGTCTATAATTCCCGAGTGAGGAATGGTATTGAAGGCCTTTGCAAGATCAAGGTATGCTGTGTAAACCACCTTGTCCTCATCTATTGCTTTAGTAACCATTTTGAAGAAGTCATCCAGATTTAGGAGACATGACCTTCCCTTTACTAACCCAAACTGGGTGAGATCCAGGGTTTGTAGGCTCCCAATGTCATTGTTTATGAGTTCCATGATGATGCGCTCCATGGCCTTGCAGACGAGACTCATCAGGCTGATAGAGTGGTAATTCCTGGGGTCAGTGGTTGCACCTCCTTTGTGGAGTGGTATGATTGCTGCCATGTGCCACTGTATGGGCACATAGCCTGAGGTGAGGCTGTGGTTTAACATGGTATTAAGGTGAGGGGTTAATTCATTTTGGAGCTCATTTAGCACGCAGCCTGAGATGCTATCTGGTCCCATGGATGCTGTGTTTCTTGCCTTGGTGAGTGCTGTTTTCACCTGAGTATCTGTGATTTTAGGGGCAGCACAATCTTCTGGTATGGATATGAGCCCTTTGGGGGGAGAGGGTGAGCTGAAATTTGCACTGAACCTATCTGCCAATATATTGGCGATATCAGTTGGTTCCGTGAATTTTGAGCCATTATGCTATAGTTTGGAGCAGATCTGAGAGTTGATATTGAGGTTTTTGACATAGCTAAAAATGCTTTGTGATTGTCTTTGGTGTCCATTGCATTTTTTCTTTCAAAGCTCGCCTTAGAGTTTTTTATGAGGGTTCTTAGCTTTTTGCTAAGGTTTGTCAGGGAGCCCCTCCATTCTTGGGTTTTTATTTTTTTTTTTTGCAGTAATTTCTTCCTTTTATTATAGAGCTTGTTTATGGCTGGGGTCCACCAGACTGGTTTCCTCTTTTTGGAGGAGTGGGTCTTGGTCTTGTTCAGGATAGCATGGTCCATGCACTCATGTAAGTGCTTGTAGAGTGCTTTTGTGTAGGATATAGCAGATTCAGTCAGATTAACATTCTGCATGGGAGTAACGGAATTTGCCACCTCTGTCTTGAGTAGCATAAAGTTCGCTTTGGAGAAGTTTTTCACCATGGTTTCTTCTGGGATGGGGTGGTATGTGGATATCTAGGGTGATGAGTTTTTGGTCTGATCTGACCAATGAGGAATTTACCACAGGTGTGGCACATTTGTCCCCCATGTCGGTGATGACCAGATCCAATATATTTTTACCTCTTCTGGGGGTGTTTACAATCTGGTCCAGAGCATTGGAGTTAATGTACTACAGGAAGCGCTGAGAAAAGGTATTAGTACTTTTGTAGTTTTCCCAATTGATGCTTGCGTAATTGAAATCACCTTGTATAAGGGTGTTTGGTTGGACTTTCATGTTATCCAATACCTCAAGGAAAGCGGAGTTAGTGTCCTGGGGCAGGGAAGTTGATCTGTAGCAAGCTACAATCTGAATTGCAATTTTGCCCATTGTTAGTTTCACTTGGATGTTCTCCGAGGCATCATACTTTGCAACTAGTCTTGAAGTGTGGTTATCCCTGATGAATACGGATGTGCCTCCTCCCTTTATATTTTGGTTTGGATTTTGCAGCTGAAGTGTGTGTTAGGAGTTGTAACCTGGAATCTCTGGGGTGTTCTCTTGAGCCTTGAACCAGGTCTCCATTACTGCACAAATATCAATGTTCTCCATGTTAAGGAGTGCCTCGAGAGAGTGCATTTTGAGGTTTAAACTCCTAGCATTTAGCAGCATGACCCTCAGTTTATTATCGCTAGTACTTGTTACGGTGGTGGATTTGTTTTTTGCGCCTTGCCTAAAAAAGGCACTATGGGGTTGGCAAGAGCCTTAGCCAGTATCCTGAATCCCAGGGGTGACAAGTGCAAGCCATCTCTGGCAAAGCATTGAGGCTTGTTGAGCATGTCATCCTAGGCAGATACTGGATCCCCTTTGAATGACACCAATAACTTTGCCAATTGTTGAAATTTATAATTTTTTCTCTGTACTGTGGTATCATACTTCGTGAGGGTAAGATGCTACTCAGGGCTAGAGTCATAACTGCCTTGATTACATAATCTCTTCTATGTCCCTTTTCATGTAGTCCAGGGAGGTACGTTTTGGGTCATTCACACCAACATGGACAATGACAGAGTCATATTTGTACTTGTTGTGGAGTGACCTGAGTGAGTGGGTAATGTGGTGGATTCTGGTGCCCGACAAGCAACTGACAGTGACCTTCACCTTATCCAGCCTGGTGAGAGGGACATCGGTGTGCCTGACTATGGGGTCACCTATTACAAGTGTGTTAGATATGGTGTTTTGCCTTAGGGGCTGTGATTGTACAGCACACTGGTTTTTGTGGTTATGTGATGATTGCAATTTGTTTGTGGGTGTAGGTTGCTTGCGTGTCTGTTTGGAGGTCTCTGTTGTTTCTGCAGCTTTTTATTTAGAGCCTCCAAATATGTCTTTATGTATCTATGTGTGGGGTTCACATTTGGATGTATGGTGGGTCTATGTGTAGTAGGTGGTGTGCTGCAGGTTGCTACCTTCTCCTCTTGACTGTCAATTTCAGTCATGACTGGAGAGAGCTTTGCTTCAAGTTTAGCTATGTAAGTGCATCTATCGCCGATTTTGGTGTCTTGTGGTAGGAGGAGAGGGTTGTCTGTGTACATGAGGCAGTTGTGACATTGGCTCAGGATGCCCAAATTCATCAGGTGCACAGGAGATCTCACTGGGTGCTGGCTCATGGACATGCCTGAATGGGTTAAGGAACTTGTTTTTGGGGAGAGTAATTTGACTGTTCTCTACAGACAACTGTTGGGGATCTAGTATTATAGCTAATATAGTGTTTCTGACTCTTTTTGCGCCAAGTGCTAGTCTAAAAGTACTGATTTCAATGCTAAAACTGGAAGAACTGGCTAGTACCAATGGAAAAACTGAAGAGCAGACTGAGTGGAGCCGGGGATAGTTTAACCATAGCTAACCGCCGCTGCACAGTGCGGAAAACTGCGCAAATCCGGTATTTATATCAGAAAGATTAAAGAGATAGAATTTAGCTTGAAATGGCCAATAAAACTACAGTTTCTGGGCAGAAACCACTCCTCCAAGGACAGGTAGGCTGTTCAGAGCTCCCCACTCTCACTGGTGAACAAAGAAACTTCCTTTTTGCCCAAGTAAAGTATGGCCAACACAAAATCCCAAACACAGTCCAGGTATCAGCAGGTATCTGAAACTGGACTTTTCTAGCTTAGTAAGGTGGGAAAACAGCAAGTTTTTTTTTGTTTTTATTCAAGGAAAACAGTAGAAACAGGTAACAAACAACTTTTACAGTGCAGTAATGGCTGTCGCACTTGAGTGGGAAGCCAGAGACAATTAAATAATACAATTTACAGCAAAAACGACTTTAAAAAAGTGCAGACACAAGTAAATGCAATTTTCAGTGTAAAATGAGCATTTTGAGAAGCAATAAACAAACGAGCGTTTAGGCGGAAATAGCAGTAAACAGCAAGAAAAACCAAAAAATGGTACTTAAACACTCCAAAGTCTCTCCTTTTGTCTTTCTGGTGTTGTAGGTCTCAGCAGGACACCTGGGCAGGATCTGCTGAGCTTATACAGACTCAAAAAACATGCAAATGCAGTTTTTATATCAGAAAGATTAAAGAGATAGAATTTAGCCCAAAATGGCCAATAAAACTACAGTTTCTGTGCAGAAACCCCTCCTCCAAGGACAGGTTGGCTATTCAGAGCTCCCCACTCTCACTGGTGAACAAAGAAACTTATTTTTTTGCCCAAGTAAGGTATGGTCTACACAGAAGCTCAAACACAGTCCAGGTATCAGCAGGTATCTGAAACTGGACTTTTCTAGCTTAGTAAGGTGGGAAAATAGCAATTTTTGGGGGTTTTTTTTGTTTTGTTTTTTTCAGGAAAAACAGTAGAAACTGGTAACAAACAACTTTTACAGTGCAGTAATGGCTGTCACACTTGAGTGGGAAGCCAGAGACAATTAAATAATACAATTTACAGCAAAAACTACTTTAAAAAAGTGCAGGCGCAAGTAAATGCAATTTTCAGTATAAAATGAGCGTTTTGAGAAGCAATAAACTCCAGAAAATGAGCATTTAGGTGGAAATAGCAGTAAACAGCAAGAAAATAGCAAGATTTTTTTTTCAGGAAAACCAGCAGAAACAGGTAACAAACAACTTTTGCAATGCAGTATATTCTTTAATATACCTATATATATATATATATATATATATATATATATATATATATATATATATATATATAAATACATACAAATACAATACACATTGTATTTTTTCTATTTAATATTTATGCATACATGCATGTGTGTGTGTGTGTGTGTGTGTGTGTGTGTGTGTGTGTGTGTGTGTGTGTGTGTGTGCGTGTGTGTGTGTGTGTGTGTGTGTATGTGTGCATGTGTGTGTGTGTATAGATAGATACATGTTTTATTTTGGTTTCAACAGTTGCATAAGGATACTGTTGTAGTCTTCCATAATCTGTTTTTTTTTTAAACACGTCATTCAAATACTGTTTTGTGGCATTATATTTATTCCTGTAGCAAAGGCCTGTAGTCATGCCATTACCACAGCTGCATTTATATCATTGCTCATTAGACATACTCGGTTTGAAATAGAATTACAGTTTGTTGGAACAGAGTAGTAGCGACTGCCTCAACTGTTGATGTGATGGCAAAAAAACCTGGACAACATTATGGGTAACATGGACAGCATGTCCAGCACATAGTGTGATATACAGTCACTCTGTACACACACACACACACACACACACACACACACACACACACACACACACACACACACACACACATACAGAAATATATATCAACTTACAAACATTTAAGTGATCGGCAGTGGTTGCCCCATGTACAGGGCTTCTTCACACTTTCAGGAACTTTCATCTTGCTATACATTCAAAATCATCATTTTTTAATAACTTGATAATATTTTTGAACCAGAATGCTGAAACTATTTGCACATTCAAGTGAACTTAAGAAAGGATAAATGTTGCACTATATAACAATGGTAAGTTAGGTTAAGTCATTTTTCAAGTGATTTGTTCTCTCCCTGGTTTTATCAAACTCTACATCTTAGAACGTGATCACATGAATCTTGAGTTATAGCAAGCAATCAGAAGACTTTTTGATGACACAGAAAATTAAATAATAGCTGTAAGAAAAGGTGAAAATATCCTTGTTCACATGGATTAGAGAATGACTGAATATCGCCAGGCAGCTGAAATTAAATTCCTAAAGTATCAAATGCCAAAATCACATGACATCAAGGAACAAAACATGGTCACTGTTTTCCACATCAAATCACTGCTGGTTCTGTTTCAGAGTGTATGTGACAGCAATCATTCTTTTGTTTTGGGAGATTTTTCTCTACTTCATGTCTGTGTGACCATACAGTTGTCAAGTTCACATTTTGCTTGTGTGTGTGGGAGAGGTGCTTACCCCCCAGCAAAAATTGTTACAACTGGAGATCCTCCTTGGTATTTTGGGCATTTCTTTTCAGCATTTTTGTTTCTTATTGTCTTGAAAGTCAAGTTTTCATAATGAAAATATTATGAATAGTTTGTCCTAAATATTCATTTATGTTCACACAAATAATTAAATCTTTTTTTCCATTTATTTAAAATGTTGGATACTTATAAGACAGAGGAATTAATTTATCCCATACAAATTTAAGTGATCTAATTGCATGCATATAAAAGTTGAAGAAGGATATAGCATCCTCTTCAATAGTAACAATTTTCATGAATGTTGTGACCTTGTCACAGTCTTTTGGCATTTTGTTTTTTTTTTTTTTTTTGCATGTAAGGGGTTTTGGAATTAAATTTTACTGTTAAATTGGAGAAAGGACAAGTCATGCACTATATGATAAATAAATTAATTTTTCAGCAAAACAGGCAGAGGTAATTAAGTTTTAAAATAATGTGTACAAAATGGATTACCCAAATGAATGCTTAATGTGAATCCAGTGATTTTCAGCGACACTAAAGAGGTACTGTACAAAGTTTAGACAATACTGCATTTAAGGGAAACTCAGACTGAAAAACCTTCACTTGACAGCACGCCTGCCTAGTCACTTATGTGTTTAATTCAGACTGCAGTATATTAAATTAAGATTGCAACTTTCCATTAATTTTTGCAAAATATTTGTTTTTTTGTAAAGTTTTCCCCAAACATTTAGTAGCCATCCATAAAGGAGATTACATTGAATTGTTGCACATTGTTTAATGCTTCCAATTATCTTAAAAACAGCGGCAGGGTTAAGAGTAGCATTTATGAAAAACTACCAGGATTTTGCAATGCACTTTACTAAATGTTTATCCCAGGCAGAAAATGTCAAACTGAAAATACAGTAGAGTGCCCAAGCGCATGGCTGCCTTTTCCCCAGGATTAAATTAAAAGTGGCACTTGTCTTAGCAAAAATTAAATTAAGATTATTTCAGGACTGCATGAAACAATACTTTCTTACAGAAGTAGAGCTAGATATTTTGACACCCACGCTTTCCCCACTGAACTTTCAGTTAAGCAAAAAAAAAAAAACTAAAACTTTTTAATCTGTAACAAAACTACTTGTTATACAATTTCTGGCTCAGTGACCTGCCGCTCGTTGAACGCTAAAGTTCTTCAATTCTAAATGCAAATGCATTGAAGAACAATCCACTACTGCCGATTGTACCCCCCCAACACTTTTTACCTGGGGCAACTGTCCCCTTGGTCCACCAGAGTTATGTTACTGCTTTCTATGATGAATGCAGAGAAGCTAGTTGATACTATCATCAACACATAAATTTATTAGAAGGAAATTACAGGTTGAAAATACTGAGTGCTTCATCTTGATTATTTGATAACTAATTATTCAAACCCAAAACATCTGTAACCTTTTCAGGTTAATTATCAAAACAGTGAAACTTTGCAAATCACTACTAACATTTTTTCTACAGGGACAAATCCCCCCTTAACTCAAAATATAGAGACAGCTCCCACAATATACATACATACATGTGTGTGTGTGTGTATTTATTTGTATCTGTGTGTGGGAAATTAATTCGTTGGTATCTCTACCAGATTTTAATCAGCTATACCTTTATAGAAGATACATTGACTACCTGTTTTTTGTATGGAGGGGTACTGATAACAATCTTCATTCATTTATTAATCAGATATCTAATAGTATTCCTTTCCTTAAATTTAAAATTTCAGCCATTGGTAAGGTAGTTAACTTTCTAGACATACAAATCACTTTTAATTCCAACACACTTTCTTGGACATCCTCTATTTATAGGAAAAGTACCTTCAGAAATAATTATTTACACTACTCCAGTATGCATCCCCAGTTTATTAAGCACAACATGGCTAAAGGACAATATATTAGACTTTCCAGAATTATTTCTGATGTCTCCTTCTTTTTAAATGAATGTCTTATTTTCACTAAATTCTTATTAGATAGAGGATACCCTAATAGCTTGTTACAATCTATCTTTACAGAGGTTAAATCACTAAGACACATCAAGTTTCCTCCCATTATATTAAATGGTTTTACTCCTAAACACAGCAATGTACTTCCACATCATAACTATATACCTCCCACACCTGCAGGTCTCTCTCCTTCTCAACATTCTCCTACACCCACCAACACTGGAACCGATAGATGTTCTTCTTTCCCCATTCCTATATGTAGAGACTCTAATGCTATTAAAATAGTATTTTACAATAATTGGGATATTTTGACCTCTAGTCAGGATATCAACTTTAAGTTGGGTTCCAGTCCTGTTTTTACACACAAGAAAATTAAATCTCTACAATTAATGTTAGAAAATAGAGATAACCCCTTTTTAGTATCTCCACCAGTTGCTCGCCAAATTCAAGGTATGGTTCACTTGTAATAAATGCATAGTTTGTAAATGGATCTTCACTGGTAGTAGTTATAACTTTAAACACAACAATTTTTAGTTGAATTTAAAGGCTATTTTGATTGTAATTCTATGTTTGTTGTATACGCTGCTATTTGTACCACCTGTTTTTCATTCTATATTGGCAAAACCATACATAAGCTCTCTACCAGAATTAAAGAACACCTTACAGCTATTAGAAAGAGCGATCCTAATAATGCATTAGCTAAACACAGCATTTCTTGTACTACCCTTACTGGATTTAATTTCTTTGTATTAGACTATGTACCTTTATTTTTTGGAGACAAAAACACTTTACTGGAGGTTAAAGAATTACATTGGCAACTTTTGTTAAATGCTGAAGCCCCCCCCCCCAGGCTTAAATGAACACTTAAACATTAGATGTGCTTTAAAATGGAACTTCTAACCTTAAGCAGTTATTCCTTATCTGGTATTACTTAGGGATTATAATTTTCTATTACATATTCATGATTTACTGTACATTAGTTGAATATTCATGCTTCACTGTTCTCATGAATATTCATGTTTCTATAAGTATGGCTCCTCATTGATTCTATTTGTTTGATGTCACTAACTCATTATTATTCCTTATATATTGACAGTTTCAACTGTAATTTTATACATTCTGATGAAGTCCAGCACAATAAAACTGGATGAAAGCGCTAAAGATTGACTCTCTTACTTTTATTTTAGTAAGTTCTGTCTTCAGAAGTTTTATAGTATATATATATATATATATATATATATATATATATATATATATATATATGTAAACTCAGAGATCATGTCAACTTAGACAAAAGGGTAAAGGTGAAGGACTTACAACATTCATCTTCTCACTCTTCTCTGAGTCTAGCTGCCATGACAGGATACTAGTCATCTTCTAGTTTCAGTTGCCTGAGTGTTGATCACTTACCCGGTGATAAAATGTATGGCCTGTAGAAAAGTAAATGTCCGTTACAGAAACTTGTACTACATGAAGGGCAATGAGAATGGTACTCTGTGTCCACTCCAAGGTATTCTGTGTTTCTAACATCCTTATATGATAGGTGAAGAAAAATAAAAGTATGAAACTTCTAAAAAAGACAAGAAATAAAATTACATAGGTACATGCATACATAAATACATACTTACAAATATTTCAAGCATGGACATTAATGCCCTTCTAGCCTGCCAATATACCAAAACAGCTGCTCCCATAATACGTGTCCAGGCTGTTCTTAAAATGTATCCATACTGGTGCTTGCTTTAATGTAACTTGGTAGTCTGTTCCATGCATTAGCTGCTCTCTCTGAGAACCAATTAGTACACTTTGCATTCCTATAGAATCTTCTACATAGATTGTCTGCTGATTTTCTACTACTTTTTGATAACCCCAAGCATTCCCAGAGGTAGTTCTCTCTAAATGCCATATATACCTGAATAAGGTATCTTCTTAAATATTTACGAGACATTGTACAAGTTTAGATATTTTAGTCTTTCATAATAACTTAAATTTTCACATCCGTGGATGCCCCTTCTGTATTTCTGCTGTACTCTTTGCAGTTTACACATGCTTGTTTTCTTATAAGGTTTTCATATTGTTATTCCATACTCAAGGTTGGGTCTAATGAAACTAACAAAGATGTCATCATTTTTGTTATTTCCTAGACTTTATAAATTCTTCCTACAAACAGTGAAAACAGCGTAAAGACATAAAATATAAGCTCAAATAAAATTTCTCTTATCAGGCAACTGCACAGTCAATCACAAACCAAGACTGGATTGTTTAGATAGGTCAACACTGAAACATATAGTTGGAAAGATTCTACCGCTGCATTTATTTTTAAAGACTACCTAAGACCCCTGTTGGAAGTCCTCATGAGATACCAGATCAGTCCTACCATGAAACTGAGTCTGTTGGGAGAAGGCTTTTTAACTAAGGGAGAGCCAGTGAAGAGCATAGGCTCTCTGCTATTAACTAAGGGAGAACCTGTATACTTCATTGATCAACTTGCTGCTAGCTCTTAAGACTAGCATGGTTGGAATTTAAACAGGGACCTCACCCAATGTAGCAAGGTAACTTTCAGAAGGGCAGAAATGTGAATCCTGACAAAACATATGATCAGAGGCTTGGGGAAAAATAGGAAATGTACCAAAGTGAATAATGATTTAAAGCAAAAGAATAAAGAGAGTGAGAGAGATAAAGAGACAGCGAGGGAGAGAGAGAGAGCAACAGAGAGAAGAAGGTTTCCACAACAATTAAATTCCAACTACATAAACGTTCTCCAAGAAAAAGAAGTCTGCAAAGTCTTAAAATACATAACATCTTAGTTAACAAGCCAATTCCCATGCAAAACGATGTATGCATTTTTTAGAAGGTTTCATCACATGAAAATTGATATCAAAATATTAATGCTAAGCTATATTGAAAAACTTGTAGTGCAATGGAAGTCTGACCTTGAAATGAAAACAAAAAAAAAATGATAGACTGAGATGTTTGCAACTATCTACTATGATTTGACAGCATCACATACATTACATCAGTAGACAGAGTGACCTATGCTGCTAAATCTGGTGAACTGCTGGGCTGATAAAGAGTGAGCCAAGTGGCATTTTGCTGTATAGAGAAATGATTGCAGTGTGTTATACAGATAATAGGTGATGTTTGTTAACTTCATCTGTACTGCTCATTCACAGTGTTTCCACTGATATTTTAAATCGTTTAGTAGATTGTAAAAACTAGCAAAGAATGCTAGAAAATTCACAGTAAAAATTGCATTTCAGAATAGCTTACCAACTAAATTTCCAAATGCCAAGTGCCAACATGCAGAAAAAAAAAGAATAAACATGCAGGACAAGAGCAGACCTGAAACATCTTTCTCCTCTTTTAAACTTCTTTTTTGCAGGGGCAAACCCCTCCTCACCCTCAAACTTGTATATACTAAATCTGAGATCACATACCTTGAAGAAAAGGGAATATTCCAAGAAATGGCCATCTTGGACTTGGCATATATTTTTTTCAGCCTCTGTATTCGCATGTCCCGACAAGAAGACATTTTCTGAGCATTCCCGCTGGCAAATGAGACCCAAAGGATGTAGCAGTAAGTTGTGAACAGTGAGTAAGAGACTGAGACACCCATTCCCTTTGCTTTTTCTCAGTTGAATGGACAGTGATATTTAATTTAGCTTCTCGATTGCATGGTGTGCTTATACAGACTACTACATGACAGAGAAAACCAGAGTTGGGAAGAACTAAAAGTAGGACCATTTATAGAAAATATTTAAAACAAAATGTACACAAGTTTTACACTAAGCTATGTTGCTTAGATGACTGAAAAGGAATCCCACCAAGAGGAACTAAGTAGTGGGGATATCTGTAGCATTGCCCATATTCAGGCTTGTATTTGGGCCTAGTGTTTGTGGAGGCTGTGTGTCTGAGCACATATTCAGGGACAACTTGGTTTAGCCAAAGCCATCAGGCATTTCAGTGAGAGAGAATTGTTTAAGGTCATTGGCTGACTGAGGTCACCTGGACTACATCTTAGACTAAGCACCTCACTGGTTCTTTTGACCTTTTTTTCTTAAAAGTTGTCTGAGGTTTCAACTTTCTGTTACCTAAGAAGTTAAGTTATGAGTGTTTCTGCCATTTCACACTGAGCTAATCGAAGGAAGGACACTGAGCAAACTCGGAACTATAATATATAACATTAAATATCCTGTTTTTTTTTGCTTATTTTGTTCTTTATTTCTTTGTTATTTATAGCACATTGTGTACTGTATATTTTTTCTAGCTAGTTTCACTGTGTGTGAGGTATTAACTGGAATTTGTCCACTTTTATTAAGCATGTTGGGTTGTTTGTTTCTGATAACTTGTTGCAGTTAAACTCTTTTTCTAGAGGCTCCTTTAGCTGTTTAAAACTTTCATTTAAAGCCTCACTGCTGCTTTTCTGCTACGAGAAACATTTCTGCTTTTATAGTTGGTGGCTTTGCAGTTGCCCGCCCATAGTGTAAATTTGATCTGGGACCCTCCTCTCAGTCTAGTGTCATTACCTCATTCTACCCAGTACAGGGAGAACATTTGAGAAGGCCAATCAGCTTAGTTTCTGCTACTCCTTTCTCTCTTTCCACTAACACAAAAAAAAAATTCTAAGCTTGTTTCCTTCCTTTCCTGTAGGTAGTCTAGCCTGGATATAGATTTGCTGTGTCCAGGACTATTTGTAGGCTTCTAGGCCCCCAAGCCTTTCTGTGTTGGAGGGAAGCCTTCTAGCTTAATTTTGTTTCTTAGAACTAGCCAGTTTTTTGTTTCAGCACTCGTCTGTTTCTTTGAGCTCAGCACTTGTTCATAACTTATTGTAAGCACTAAATAAGCTACAAATTACTACAGCACTCTGCTTTCCTCACTGTCTAGAGGAAAACAGTTTCTAGTACTTAACAAATAAGCACCTATCCAGGCATGTCTAAGGGTCAGCTCCCGGTGTTTTCTCCTGTCTACCTGATTAATCTGGGCATCTTGGGGCAATGCAGTAATTGCCTCATGTACACAGACAACCCTCTCCTCCTACCACCCAACACTACAACCTGTGAGAGATGCACTTATATAGCCAAACTGGAAGCAAAGCTCTCTTCACCCAAGACTGGACTAGACAGTCAAGAGGAGAAGGTAAACTCTTGCACCACACCACACTCAGCACATAGTCCCTCAAAACCTACACCACCAAAACACACACATAGAAACACAAAACACATACCTACATTCACGGAGGCTCTCAGTAAAAACCTGCCCAAGCAACAGGGACCTCCAAAGCAGAAACACAAGCAACCTCCACCCCCCAACACAACCCAAATGACACATAGCCCACAAACTCAGTGTGCCACTCAACCACAGCCCATAAGGCATAACAACGTACCCAACACTCCAGTCATAGGTGACTCTATAGTCAGGCACACTGATGTTCCACTCACCTGGCTAAACAAGGAGAAAGTTACTGTCAGCTGCCTGTCGGGTGCCAGAATCCACCACATAACGCGTGCACTCAGGTCACTCCACAACAAGTACAAATATCACTCTGTCATTGTCCATGTTGGTGTGAATGACCTGAGACGTACCTCCTTGGATTACATGAAAAGGGACATGGAGGAGCTGTCCGATCTTGTAGCCCAAGCAGGTATGACCCTAGCCCTGAGTAGCATCCTGCCATCACCCAGAATGATACCACATTTGTTTGTGTCTTTCGGCTTTTCCCGGTTAGGGGTTACCACAGTGGAACTCCGGTCCGCTAATGATTGGCAGTAGATTTTTACATACTAGCTTGCCGGGCCTAACACACAACCTTCAACAAAGGAACGCCCATTCACGCATGTCGCTACACAGAAAACACTCTAACTGAAAATCGAACGGGCAACGTCTAACTGTGAGGCAACAATGCTACCGCAGCACCACCACCGCAGTAGAATGATACCACATTACAAGGACAAAATGATTGACTTCAACAATTGGCTAAGCTTCTGGTATCAGTCTAAGGGGATCCAGTATCTGTCTGCCTGGGATGACATGATCGACAAACCACGATGCTTTGCCAGAGATGGCCTGCACCTGTCGCCCCTGGGATTCCAGATACTGGCTAAGGCTCTGGCCACCCCTATAGTGCCTTTTTTAGGCATGGTTCAAATGACAAATTCAACACCTTAACAGGTACAGGTAAGAAGAATCTGAGGGTATTGCTACTCAATGCTAGAAGTCTAAACCTCAAAATGCACTCTCTCGAAGCACTCCTTAAAATGGAAAACATCGACATCTGTGCAGTGACAGAGACCAGGTTCAAGGCTCCAGAGAGTACACCTGCATTACCAGGCTATAATTCATACCACACCTTTCGGCCACCTAACCTGGACCGAAACACTAAAGGCGGAGGCGTGTCCATATTCATTAAGGATATCTACACCTCCAGGCTAATTGCTCAGCATAATGCATCCGAGATTATTCAAGTGCAACTAACTCTGGGGAAGACCGCAGTCCAAATTGTAGCTTGCTACAGATCCCCCACCATGCCCCAGGATTCCCACTCCTCAATTCTTAATACACTGGAAAATATTAGGGTACAACCTAACACCCTAATAATGGGTGATTTCAACTACCCTACCATTTACTGGGAAAACTACTCATGTACCAACACTTGTGCTCAACGTTTTCTGGAATTCATAAATTCCAATGCCATGGATCAACTTACCCACACTCCCACCAGGGGGAGCAATATCCTAGACCTGGTTATTACCAACATGGGCAACTGGTGCTCCACACCAGAGGTCAATTCCTTGCTGGTCAGATCCGACCACAAGCTAATCACCCTAGGCGTCCACATCCCTTCTCCGCCCCCCATTAGGGAAACCACAGTAAAAAATTTCTCCAAAGCCAACTTCACACTTCTTAAGACAGAAGTGGCAAACTTCACGACACCCATGCTGATGGACAATAGAGGTATGACTGCTGAATCCTACACAAATGCACTTTATAAGCACTTACATGAGTGCATGGATTGTGCAATCCCTAACAGAACCAAGATGCTATCCTCCAAAAAAAGGAAGCCAATCTGGTGGTCCCCTGCCATAAACAAACTCTACAACAGAAGAAAGAAACTGTTGCAAAAAAGAGTAAAATCCCATGATTGGAGAAACTCCCTGGTCAGCCTCAGTAAGAAGCTGAGATCCCTCATAAAATCCTCCAAAGCTAGTTACGAAAACAAAATCACCACTGACTCTAAAGACAACCACAAAGCATTCTATAGCTATGTCAAGAATCTCAATGGCAACACTCAGATCTGCTCTGAGTTACAGCACAGTGGCACTAAATATACAGAACCAACTGATATTGCCAACATCCTGGCAGATAGGTTCACTGCTAACTTTACCCCACTGTCATCCCTTAAAGGGCCCATCGCTATACCGGAAGAATGCAATGTTCCTGTAATCATGGCTGCACAGGTAAAAAACACACTATCCAAAGCCAGGAAGACAGCATCCATGGGACCTGACGACATCCTAGACTGCGTTCTACATGAACTACAGAACAAACTGGCACCCCACCTAAATACCATGTTCAATCATAGCCTCACCGCAGGCTATGTGCCCACTGAATGGTGCACAGCGACAGTTATCCCACTCCACAAAGGGGGAGCCACCACAGACCCTGGAAACTATCACCCCATTAGCCTGACGAGCCTGGTCTGCAAGGCTATGGAACATATCATCATGGAACTTATAAACAATGACATTGGTAATCTCCAAACGCTGGACCCTACCCAGTTCAGGTTTGTAAAAGGCAGATCATGTCTCCTAAATCTGATAGACTTCTTTGAAGTGGTCACTAAAGCCGTAGATGAGGGTAAGGTCATTCACACAGCCTATCTAAATCTCACCAAGGCTTTCAACACCATCACCCACTCTGGAATTATAGATAAACTCACTAAACTAGGTATAAATCCCTATGTCACAAGATGGGTTGCCAACTGGCTCACTGACAGAACCCACACTGTGAAAGTAACAGACTCCAAATCCAACTTCAGATCAGTGACAAGTGGAGTACCACAGGGTTCAGTCCTGGGTCCTCTCCTGTTTGGTATCTACTTCTCTGAAGTACAGGCTAACACAGAAGGTCTTTGGCTAACGAAGTTTGCAGATGCCTGCAAACTAGTAGCCATAATCAAAACTCCAAATGATATGGACATCCTACAAAAGGGCCTCGCTGAGACAGATGCCTGGTGTCAAAGTCATGGCCTCAAGCTCAATGCCAAAAAGTGCATTGTCATCCCTTTTAGTAAAAACTCTGTACCCATGAACTACCATATAGGCGGTAGTCTACGTAACACTGAAAGTGTGATAAGAGACCTTGGGACACAGGTGGACAGTAGTCTCTCCTTTGATAATCACATTGCCACAGTAGTCAGGAAATCCTTCTAAGTGGTACACCTCATCACAAAAGGTTTCTCATCCAGGAAAAAAAGCGGTCATTGTTCCCCTCTACTCATCACTCATTAGACCCATTTTAGAGTACAATGCCCCTTTTGGTATGTACCTCACAAGACATCCACAACAACTGGAAAGGCCACAGACATACCTCACAAAGAGGATTACCGGCCTCAAACAGATGCCCTACGCAGACTGTCTCAAAAAACTGCAGCTTTACTCCGTCGCATATCGCCTACTCAGAGGCGATCTCTGCCTAACACACAAAGCTATGTCAAACCCAGAGCTTTTAGACATGCTCCACTTAAAAAAATCCCAATTCCTCCGAGCTACATGCTGTAGGGACCTGAACCTTGTCACCACAATAAACAGAACATGCTAGAGGGATAGATTCCTGTCCTAGAGACTTCCCATACTCTGGAAAAAATCTACCTATCTATATCAAACAAAGCTCCTCATTAGCACTCTTCAAGAAAAATCTTGATGATTGGATGAGAGATAGGAAATTCACCCCGGGGATCACGTCTGTGGCTCAGCTTGACAGTGGCACAGGAAAATAATTTTCTTGGGTGGCAAAAGCTAGGGTACCTTTTGCCTAGGTTTATATAGGCCCTAGGACCAATAGTCTAGTACCTACCTGCGAACATATGAGCACAAGTCATACTTTTCTCACACGTAAAGGCATAGCTCACCATTATTCACTTCACCCCCCCCCCACACCACCATACTAATACCTAATAAATCTATTCCTGTCCCTGTCACTAGCTATAACCCTACAACTTATCTTCAAAACCCCCTCTATTTAGCACTATCACTACACAAGACAGGTTCAAACATGTACCATGTGCACCAACATAGAACAATAACTGTCACTGTTACTACACAAGACAGGCTCAAACATGTACCATGTGCACCAACATAGAACAATAACTGTCACTGTTACTACACAAGACAGGCTCAAACATGTACCATCCGTACCATCATAGAACAATAACAATCAATCTATCCCCTTACCTAACCCCTAACGTAACCCAAGCCTTAGTAAAATAGTATACACACTCCTAACCACTAAATAATCTGAAAGTTTTGGCATTAAAGAAAAATAACCCTTCTTACCTTCTTATCTGCAAGCACTATACTCCTCATACATACTGAACAGCAATACATTTGGCATATTTACCTATTCCAGAACATGTTAGGTAAAACCATCAATCAAATATAGATAGAATAATAGATTGGTAGACAGACAGACATATAGATAGATATCAATATAGATACATGCAAAATAATATAATTAGTGCTGCATAATATCACAGTATGGAAGATCATTCACCAGTAATCTAACTTCACAATTCTTACTGTAAAATGCACATAAGCCAAAACTTAAGCTTGGAGAATACAAAACACAGTTTTTTTCCCCCAGAGCGAGCCCCCTGTATCACTTACAACCAATGCGACTTTAATATACCAACTTTGAGATAACACAATAACAGATAAACAGTGATATATATTTCTATAGTATACACACACACACATATATATATATGTATATATATATATATATACATATATATATATATATATATATATATATATATATATATATATATATATAGGTCTACCTTCTTTCCACGAAAGCACATTTCAACAAATCCAAGTTGAGTGACTACTTCTCTGAAACACCATTCCATTGAAAGCACTGACTGCCAAAATCCTTTCCCTGTGAAAGGAACCACTTGACCACCATGGTGAACTTTGCCATTTCTTCAGAGTAGTGGGATCTCAGAGTTGGTATATTTAAGAAAGGGGGTGTGGGGGCATGGTGGTCAAAGCCCCCACTTGGGTGAGTTTAGATTTGGTTTGTCTAGTTTTTTTCCATGATGGCCAAGTGGTTCCATTCACAGGGAAAGGATTTTGGCAGTCCATGCTTTCGATGGAACAGCATTTTGGAGAAGTGGAGTCTTCATTGAAATGTGTTTTCATGCAAAGAAGGTAGACCCATATACGGACACACACACACACACACACACACACACACACACACACACACACACACACGCACATATATATATATATATATATATATATATATATATATATATATATATATATATATATATATACTGGTCTACTTTGATTCACTGAAAACTCATTTCACTGAATTTCAACTCACCCTCAAAAAATTGCTGAAAGCTCAAATCACTGAAAACTCAATTCACTGAATGTGAATACTGTTGGCCAAATAAAACATATATTCCCTTTTCCCCACTGTAGTCTGAGTCTAGAGTTAGTATATATAGTTGGTGGTGTGTGGGCGGCACAGTTCCCCACCTATTTAGCCAACTTAACTCAAAATGGAGAACATCGACATTTGTCTGGTAATGGAGGCCTGGTTTAAAGTGGCAGAAAGCACCCCTGCGCTACTAGGCTATAACTCATTCCACACCTTTTGGCCCCGAAACATGAAACGTAGTTCCATAGGTGGTGCTGTCTCCATATTCATAAAGGATATGCACACCTCCAGACTAGTAGCCCAGCATAATGCATCTGAGATACTTCAGGTACAACTAACATTGGGTAAGATGGTGATCCAGGTCATAGCCCACTATAGGTCCCCAACCATGTTCCTAGACTCTCACGTCACATTTCTAAGCACCCTGGAATCTATCAAGGTCCAACCCAATGCTCTCATACTAGGAGACTTCAACTACCCCTCCATCAACTGGGAGGACTACTCAAGCACCAATACACTGGCCCAACGTTTCCCGGAATTCATCAATTCCAGTGCTCTGAACCAGCTCATTCTTACCCCCACTAGAGGAAGCAACATCCTTGACTTGGTTATTACTAACATGGGTGACTGTTGCTCTACACCAGTAGTCAATCCCTCCCTGGTCAGATATGACCATAAACTAATCACCACTGAAATCCACATCTCACCCACACACCCCCGCAAAGGTAACCACCTTGAAAAACTTCTCCAAAGCTGACTTTGGGCTCCTTAAAGCAGAGGTGGCTAACTTCATGGAACCCATGCCAATGGAAAATATATGCATGACTACCAAATCATGCACCAATGCACTGTACGAACATGTACATAAATGCATGGAACTAGCCATACCCAACAGAACCAAGACGCTATCCTCCAAAAAAGGAAGCCAATCTGTTGGTCCCCTGCCATTAATAAACTCTACAACAGAAGGAAAAAACTGTTGAAGGAAAAGGTGAAGTCCCAAGACTGGAAAAAACTCCCTTATTAGCCTCAACAAAAAGTTGAGATGCCTCATCAAATCTTCTAAAGGCAGCTATGAAGGCAGAATTGCAGCAGACACTAAAAACAATCACAAAGACTTCTATAGTTATATCAAGAACCTCCACAGCAATAGCCAGTTTTGCTCTGAGCTACTACACAATGGTACCTCCTATACTGAGCCAGCAGATATTGCCAACATACTGGCTGACAGATTCAGTGGCAACCTTACCCCTCTCTCCCCCCCTAAAGGACCAGTCATAATACAGGAAGAATGCTAGGCACCAAGCATTACTGCAGCACAGGTTAAAGCTGCATTGTCCAAGGCCAGCTTCCATGGGACCCGATAATATCCCTGGCTGTGTTCTGCATGAACTACAAAGTGAACGGGCACCACATCTGTGTGCCCTATTCAGTCACAGTCTCACTTCAGGCTTTGTCTCTACTGAATGGCGCACTGCTACAGTCATCCCTCACCATAAAGGGGGAGCAACTAGAGACCCTGGGAAGTATCGCCCCATTAGCCTGATGAGTCTGATATGTAAAGCTATGGAGCGCATCATTATGGACCTCATTAGCAAAGATAGAGGAAATGTCCAAATTCTAGACCCCATATAACTTGTGAAAGGGAGATCATGCCTGCTCAACCTGGTTGACTTCCTTGAGTCAGTCACCAGGTCTGTGGATGAAGGTAAGGCAGTGCATACAGCCTATCGTGATCTGGCCAAGGCCTTTAATACCATTCCTCACTTGAGAATTATTGATAAGCTCACCAAACTAGGCATCAACCCCTATATCACTAGATGGGTTGCAAAGTGGTTCACATATAGATCACACAGTGTGAAAGTAGCATAATCCAAGTCAGACTGCTGACCAGTCATGAGTGGAGTCCCACAGGAATCAGTTCTGGGTCTTCCCCTGTTCAGCATCTACTTTTCAGAAGTCCAGACCAACACAAAGGGAATCTGGCTGACCAAGTTTGCAGATGAATGCAAGATGGGAGCCATTATTAACTTCCCAAGTGATGCAGACAGCCTACAGAAAGGCCTGACTGAGACCAATGACTGGTGTCGAAACCATGCCCTGAAGCTTAATGCCAAAAAATGTGTCGTCATCTCCTTAGGTAAAAACTCCCCACTAATTACCACATTGATGGGAGTCCACTGAACACTGAAGGTGTTATAAGAGATCTGGGGATGCAGGTTGACAGCAACCTCTCCTTCAACCACCACATTGCCACTGTGGTCAGAAAGTCCTTCTATGTGGCACATCTCATTACCAAGGGTTTTGCATCCAGGAAGAAAGAGGTCATCATTTCTCTCTACTCTTCCCTCATTAGGCCAATCATTGAGTATAATGCCCCATTTGCCATGTATCTCACTAGACACCTGCAACAGCTGCAGAGGCCACAGAAGTACCTCACAAAGAGCATCCTAGGCATTAAACACATGTCCTGCACGGACAGACTCAAAACACTCCAGCTATTCTCCGTCTCATATTGCCTACTTAGAGGCGATCTTTGCTTGACTTACAAAGCCATGTCTGACCCAGCTCTGTTAGAAATGCTACATCTAAGGAAATCCCAATCCCTCCACACCACACCCACCAGACACTTCAACCTCATTACCAGACTACCCATGCTTTGGAATAGACTTCCCATACATGTCAAACAGAGCACCTTGCTGTCCCTCTTCAAGAGAAATCTGGGATAGGTAATTGAAAGTTCACCCCGGGGATCACTCCAGTGGCTGTACTTGATAGAGGCACTGGGAACTAATGTCTGGCTGCACGATGACAAGACACTTCTATGGGTTAGGCTTGTAAAGGCTCCAGGGCCATTAGCCTAGAACACACCTATGAACCTACTTAGGTTTCATATTTATGAATCTCAATTCACTGAAAGCTAACAATATAAAACCAAAAGTAGGTTGGAGGGCTACTCCCCCCCACACACCCCAAATATGGTGGGATGAGCCCCCCTACCCCCCCAACTATATATACTAACTCCAAGATTGCACTACAGTGGGAAAAAGGGCATATATGTTATATTTGCCCAACAGTACTTACATTCAGTGAAATGTGATTCAGTGATTTGGTGTGAGTATTTTGAAATTCAGTGAAATGTGTTTTCAGTGAATCAAAGTAGACCCATATATATATATATATATATATATATATATATATATATATATATATATATATATATATATATATATATATATGGGTCTACTTTGAAAGACCGACACGCTTCACCGACACAAAAATCACTGACGCCAGATAACCGACAACACACAAAACCGACAACGCAAAACACCGAACACCATAACACACACGGAACGTAAACAACACACTACACTACATAGCATAGCCACTAGCCCTAACCCAAACCCTAACCCTAAGGTCCGACACTATCGCACACTTCACCCACCTGCACCCTAACCCTAAGTCACTTAACCCACCCCTAGCCCAAGGTCCGACACTATCGCACACTTCACCTACCTGCACCCTAACCCTAACTCACTTAACCCACCCCTAGCCCAAGGTCCGACACTATCGCACACTTCACCTACCTGCACCTTAAACCTAACTCACTTAACCTGTCCCTAAACTACAGTCCCTCACTATCACACACTTACCTTACCCGAACCCTAACTCCGACACTAACACACACTCACCTTTCCCACAGCCTAACCCGAAATCCCACAATATCGCACACTTACCTCACTGCTCCTAACTCCGTCACTGTCGCACACTTACCGGGTTGCGATCACACATTACCCTTGTCGGTCTTTCCGCTGTCGGCAAATCACCCTGTCGGTAAACTTACCTGTCGGTCGTTTGGTCTTCGTTTTCCGCGTGTCGGGGAATCGTCGGTTCGGTCTTTTAAAGTAGACCCATATATATATATATATATATATATATATATATATATATATATATATACATATATAGGTTTACTATAAGAAGACTGAGTGTGCCATCAAAACAAGTAATCTTGAGATGAGGGTATCAAAAACACAACATTTAAGATAACTAGACTCAAAAATATATCAAATCATGAAAACCCTTGCCACTGCAGACTCAGAAACAAGCAGTAACATCGGTCCTGCAAGGGGACAAGACTTGAAATCACTACTGAGGGTTTCAGTATGTTTAGATTTCAGTGCTCTGATCCCGACATTGCCTGTTTTAATAGAACACTCATTGATCTTTTGATTGTAAATCATATGCACACTTATCTGTATCTGACTCTGTGCCTCTAAATATATATATATATATATATATATATATATATATATATATATATATATATATATATATATATATACACATATACACACACACATATATATATATATATATATACACACACACACACACACACACACACACACACACACACACACACACATATACACCCATGTATGGATATAGATGCAGGAGTATAGTAGTTTGACTGAATCACACTTCTCTGACTCACAACTGGCAGACAAAATCCTGACTAAAACACATTTGACTGAACAACTTTATTACACCAAACATGCAATATAAACTTACTTTTGGCATGTGGCAAAACCCCCTGCACCGCTACACCCCTTAATAACTTCACATTCACACGACAGTAGCAGAATTAGAAAAAAAAATACTTGGAGTGAAGCAATGCTGTTACGCAAACGGATGCCATAGAAATCTTCACTAGAGCAAACATACCTTAAAAATGTTTTCTACAGTGTGACAATCACCCCTATGTACCCCCCAAGCTAACTCCTGAGACACACAGCTGTTAAGAAAAAATGAAATAAAACAGAGTGAATCACTTATTCACTTTGCAGTTTTTAGTCAATCATAATTCAGTCAAATGATTTTTTCAGTCAACTTGTTCAGTCAATGTGTGTATATATGTATACACACACACACACACACACACACACACACACACACACACACACACACACACACACACACATCCTTACGGTTTCACTTTTAAAGCTCGAAATTTCAAATAATTGATCCTCTCATTATAGAAGACCAGAGGATCGAAGATTTGAAATATTGAACCTAAAAAAATGTAAAACGTGAATACTTATTTCATGTTTTTGCAGGGGGGCAAGCCCCCCCTGCACCCACACACCCCCTGCTACTTAAATATACCAACTCTATGATTGCATTACAGTCCAGAGAATGGTAATGTTCCCGTTCTGCACTGCACAGCGATCTCCATTGACAAGGCTAGATATTTTAAACCTTCGATCCTCTGGTCTTCGATAATCAGAGGTTCGATGATTTCAATTTTCGAGCTTTAGAAGTGAAATCATTCTTATACATCTATGCAGATACATGAGTGTGCATGTTTATTTAGCTGTTTTTTTTTCTTTATTTGAATGCCAATCAGACTTTTCCTCTGAAATTAAAGCCTCTGAACATGTTTATTTAGCTGGAAAAACAAGCAAAGAAACAAATGAATAGGATCTTTTTTCCTGTGATGGATATTTTAATTCAGTTGTGGTGCAGTGGTTATTATTGCTGCCTCACATGTATTGATCAGCTGGTTCTGTTCCCATCCGGGATGTCTTTTGTATATATAGGCTACATGTTATGCATGTGTTTCACTGAATACTTGTGGTTACCTCCCATATCCCAGTAACTTGTGTAAATTCCATGTAGATGAGTGTGTGTGTGTGTGTGTGTGTGTGTGTGTGTGTGTGTGTGTGTGTGTGTGTGTGTGTGTGTGTGTGTGTGTGTGTGTGTGTGTGTGTGTGTGTGTGTGTGTGTGTGTGTCTGTAATGCATACTTCTGATTTGTTGCACTGCATACGATTGTCATGCTCAGTGTAGATGGTGAAGCTTGACAGAATCACTATCTCCATTTGTTTAAAGTTACTTACCTGCCATACTATGACACAAACTTCTTAAGATTGTAGCTGTTCCCACATGGGGCATTTACTAGCCACAGCCTTCCACTTGTACACCTATATTAAAACAAAATGGAGACTTCAGTCTCAGCAGGCCAATATGTTGCATCAGCATTTGTGAGACAGCCTTGTCTAAAATTAATTTTCTTACATGAAAAACCCTTCCAGATTAATTGAGAAATCTTTAAATTTCCCCATCTGCAAATGTAAGCCATTATATTCTTCAGTATGTCAGAGAATGTTAACTGTATGGAAATGAAAGGTAAACTTTGACTTTAGCCTCTTTGCATGCATGTAATATTGCTTGCATCTTACAGTGTTATATCATAAATATAATGTAGAATTCTCATTACATGTATTATTCAACTGGACGATGCACTGGTGCAGCGGTAGCATTGTCACCTCACAGCAAGAGGTTCTCTGGTTCCATTCTTGGCTGTGGGTCCTTCTGTGTGGAGTCTGTATGTCCTTCCTGCATTCATGTGGGTTTCCTCCGGGTCCTCCACTTTCCTCCCAAGTTATAAAAGACATGCATCTGGAGCATTTCTCCCCCGGCCTCCACTGAAAATTGGTTTTGTTCCAAGTCGGACTTTCCTGATTAACAAATGTTAAATAAATATATTCAATGGTATGCCTTATTTGCACTCACGACAAAAGAAAGGTATTTTCAAACTAAGTATGTTTTATACACTTTTTTCTTTCACTGTTATATTTTGCCAGAATTGTTTGCAATTGAACTTTACATCTGCTGTAAAGAATGCCCCTTTACATTAGTCATGTTTGTCAGTAGGTGACCTCAGCAGCAGCTGTCAGTTACTTCAGCTGTATAATCTATTTTTTTTAACTATGTATATTTTTCTGTATTGATCATTGGTCATGGTGAAAATGGTTTCTGGATTAAATGATCCACTTGCTTAATAAGATTGTCACTTTAAATGTTGAAAAATACACAAATGTATCACTCATTCAACTAAAATGCCAAGACTCACTGCAATATGGTTGCTTGTCTTTGTCAAGCAAATTACTTTTGTGTAAAGATGTTGGAAAGCTTAGCATTAATAAACAGCTCAATTACATCACTGGAATGCCATCAGATAATGATATGACCTGCAAGAATGAAGCCTGCATGGTTACCTTTATCACTAACCAATATCACAATGGTTAAATTGCGAGTGCTTTTCAGCGTTTCAATGCCAAGCCAGCTGCTTCGCCATCTAGTTACTAATAATGGTGTGGAATGCACAGAGTAAATAGCATATCCATGCATTTATATTACATTTATTAGATTCTTTTAATCAAAGCAATAAATACAGAAGAGAAGAGAAAGCAGGCAAAATATATTTGATTAGATTAGCAATTTTTACAACTGTATTCTATTCAATCTATGACTTCCAAATTTTATAATGAAGACCCAGTGCATAGCCAACTGTTTACCACGTATGACATTTGAATTATTTTTAAATAATTTGATAAATAATAAATAATATAATACAATAAGTATACGTAACATAAGATGTGCTACAAATTCAATTTTAAAAGCTATGATATATTTATCATTCATTGGCTCTCTTTAAGAATGCCAGACTGGCTAACTTTTATTAAGTTAAGTCACTGAGCTTTTCATTTCATGTTTTTTTTTCCTCTTAAGTTTGGAAGACTGGTATACAAATTCAAAGTTCCTGCCTACATCCTTGTAATAGACCCTAAATAGACAGAAAGTGTACAGTAGCCAAAACAGAGAAAAAGTTTACAGTAGCATGGAACAGGCATAGTGATGGGAATACTTTATTTGCTAAACATGGATATTTTTGCAGTTTCTAAGGTATATTGTTCCCTTCCTTGCATCTATGCAAAAAAAAAAAATGACTGTTGCTAACACCAAGGTTATGCTACAAAAACATCTTTTTTGAGGTAAGTCACTTCCTGGTAAGTGAAATATGGTACTAGCCAAGTCATGTCATCTAATTCAAAATATGTGCATTTTCTGTAATCTACAGGGCTGTGTTATTTATTCTGATCAACATGCTAGAACAGTAGGAGACATGGGCAGTATAAGGGTAGACTTTTACAGCATTCCAAGTTCAAAAGCTGCAGCTTTATTCAAGCAGTTTAAAGTCTGCATTTTGATAAATAAAAACATTTCCATCTGCTGGAACTCATCTATAAAATCATCTGTGGTTTATTTTGCAGCACATAGCACAATGCATGCTTTCAGTTATGGCACTACATCTTTCTCTTCCAGGAAGTAAAATTATTTAACTTTTTTTTTTATATTTACTTCCAGCGGCTTGTTGGAATCTGTCAAGGACATAATAGCAGTTAATTCTTGAATTAATATTTCCCTTGGGGATCAGTTTTTCAACATTGTTATAAACAAGCTACATACTTCCACCCATCCCTGTAGCATAGTCCAATATGCTGACAACTCAACCCTTATACATGCAGTCCACCCCTACCAACATTTCAAGAATTCACCAAATATGCTTTCACTGCTACTGAAACTTGGCTAAAAGATATAAATCTATTTTAAGTACTAAAATAAAAAGATTATTTTATTTATTTATTTTTCATTTGTTTACCGGGGAAGTCCAACTGGGCAGAAGTTTCCCATTTTTAGTGGGGGCCCAGGGAGAAAAGCTTCACATAGTACAACATGGTACAAAAAATTCAAAACAGTCAATACAAAAAAATTCCTTTACAGCCTGTGGTCAGAAGGAAAGAAATCCCCCAGACTTCTCGAACAGAAATGCCAGTGGGTGACCTGACATTGCTCCATTTTCCCCTCCCATTTCGGCCGGTCCAACGACACACGTGGAGTCGGCAATACACAGGGAGAAAACGGAAGGCTTCTCAGGAAGAAGCACAATTAGAATTCCAGAGGAAGTCATTGAAACCAGTAAATCGGAACTTATAATAAACTTATCCAGACATGATTTAACGAATGAAGAGAAAGCAGTTTTAAATAAGGGATTATCTTTTATCCCTTCACAGTACATAGATGTGGTAGATTTGATTATTGATTTGAAATGTTTTACCAGGAATTTAACATTATCTTTACATTATAAAGACAATGACAATGGTGTAGATGATGCTTATGCTTTTAAGAGGCCTTCCTCCTACATACCTTTGATGCATCCTTTAATTGATAGCTTTGAAAAAGCATGTGAGAGAGATTTGTTGACTGCTTTCCAACTTAATCAACAGAAATCTAAACCAGAGTTTTATAATTTAAGCAAAGGAGAGAGACAAGCCTTGAAAACACGTGAGAATAACTCCTCTATTATTATTAGACAAGCAGATAAGGGATGAGCAGTTGTATTATTAGATGCTGATTTTTATAATGTGACTATAAACAACATGTTGTTAGATACTGAGACATACAGATGTTTAACCACTTCTCAATTGGACACATTGATTAAAAGGGTATACGATGATCTCTATGACATGTTGATGTGTAACATCATAGATGAACAATTGCATAAATATTTATTGAAAGAGAAACCCCTTGTACCTACATTTAGAGGGTTACCCAAGGTACACAAAACTTTGATTAACCCCCCTTTAAGACCGATTGTTTCTAGTAAAGGATGGCTCACAGAAGCCATGTCCATCTTTGTGGAAAAACAGTTATGACCTGTAGTAGAGTCTACTGACTCTATCCTCAGAGACACACAACATTTTCTAGAGACTTTAGTGACATATATTGAAGATGATTACATGAAAGATGATGACTTTATGGTAACGTTAGATGTCGCATCACTTTTCACTAGTATACGCAATGACATTGGAATTGAATATTTAAGGTTGTTTTTAATACAGAAGGGATTTACTAATGATAACATTATTAGAATCACAATGTTAATGGATTTAATATTGAACAATAACGTCTTCACATATGATAAGAGATATTTTTTACAGGTGACGGGTGTGGCAATGGGCACACCTTGTGCCAATTCTTATGTTTGGTATTGGCATATTGGGAACACACCTATATCTTAGAGCACATGTTTTTTTTCAAAATACATTAAATACTATAGACGTTTTGTAGATGATGTCTTCCTCATTTGGAGAGGAGACCTTTTGACATTGAATGATTTCATTACCTATATTAATGGCACCACAACTTTCCTTCCTTAACTGGTAAGAATTCGCAGACGCAGATTGAATTCTTGGATGTGTTATTAAAGAAGTATAATAATACAATTACTACAAAAGTTTTCAAGAAAGACTGTAGAAGGAATGCCTTTCTACACCGAGATAGTATGCAGCCAACACATATTCATCAAAATATAGTTAAGAGTCAGGCACTTAGAACTTCTCGCATAATCAGCAAGGATAATGTGTTCTCTGAAGCGATTTTAGACATGAAGACAGAATTTGTAGCAAGAGGTTACCATGAGAAGGATTTACATATATTACAAGAGGTAGAATGTAATACAACAGGTCAACCTTTTATAAAGAGAGTTAGACATACACAAACCAGAAAAACACAAAGTTCTACTAGAACTCCGAATAGATTCCTTATTCCGTATACAAATAAGAATAAAAAAATAACACAATTGATTCAAAGGAATTGGAACATATTATTATTGGATGAAGATGCCAAGAAGTTAGCTGGCACTGTTCCTAGTTTTTGTTATAAGAACACTAAATCTTTGAATCAGATTCTATGCTATGAACACAGAAGTCAGAGATCAAAGCCATCTATCAGAAAAGGAACCTTTCCTTGTCATCATTGTAATCAATGTGGATACATAGCCAGTACAAATACATTTCTACATCCAGCTACACACAAAAAATATGAGTTTCAATACTATGCAGATTGCAGAACTAGGAATGTTGTTTACCTCCCTACTTGTCAGAAATGTCATAGTTTTTATGTAGGTAAAATGAACAGAATGCTACGAGAAAGAATAAGAGAACACATATATGCCATTAACAAAGAAAATGATAATAATGCGATAGCCAGGCATGTTATCAATAACAACACTTCACATAATTTTAAATTTTTAGTCTTAGAATTCATTACTACCACAGTAAGACTAGGAGATATAAGTAATTACACTGAAAAAGAGGAAGGGAAATGGATTATCAGGCTACAAGCTGATAGAGGCCATGGTTTGAATGAAAGGGTTTCTCTTAAACCCTTTCTAAAAGATCACGCTTTAAAACACTAATTTCTTGTCAGATCCCTTTTTTTAGTTTTATTTTTTGGTTCTTATGCTATTATTGGAACTGTGAAATACATGTTTATTTTTTAGATATTTCATATATTCTTTAACACAGATATTTCTTGTATATAGAAGTTCTATGAACATTGCATAAATAGTAGTTATATATGCATTATTTATCTTATTTTATTTTTAGTTTGTTTCATGAAGCTATGATGTTACCTACTTTTGCTTATTAGAGTTCTTTGATTATTTAATAATATATACTACAAATGCAGGATTTTATGAATATAGATACTTTAAGAAGTAATTGATTTTTAATTGGTTGATTATTTTTAATTGAAGTATTTAAGTAGATTTGTTTCCCATGGTTTTTAGAAAGTCTGATGAAATGTTTTCCACAAACGTGAAAGCGCTTACTGATTTTGCAAATTAAAGAACTTTGTTTTTGAACTTTTGGTCAGCTTCGATTGTCTTGGTGAACCAAACTTTTGTTTTTTCATTCAATGCAAAAAAATACTTACAAAAAGATTCAAAAATATTTAACATGTTCATAATGAGGTATATATACATATTACACAGAAAGTAGTAGACAGGTTAATAACATGAGATAGTAACGCACATTGGAGTGTAATATATTATGCAACTATGCAAATATGTAATTATGCTCTTCAGTCGTATTCTATACTGAAATGAAAGACAATCCCTGGGATTCAAACTCTGTGTAGGCTCTGCAAGAAGCCTATATGGAGTTTACATATTGTATAGTGGTGCTTGGTGAGTGGCAGCACACAGATGATATTAATGCTGTGTGGTGAGTGTATGCTAGCTTTCATGGCGGGCAACAGTGTTGCTGGCCAGAGAGCCATGTATGTGAAAACAGATACAATTCTGTTTAAAGTAGAGCACCTACTGTCTGCAGATTTGCATAGAATGACACAATGATCACCAGGGTTTCACTGATAACTGTCAATCTGTTAGTGCAACACATCTGCACAAAGGTCAATATAATGCAGGGACATTTAACCAGAAATAGGGACATATCTGTCATAGATTTCACAGAGAAATGTGATAAAATAAAACTTAAACATACCTCACAACCTCTATGAGCCAAAAATCTGGACAAAGCCATAAACAATGGGGGGGGGGGGACAAAGGCCCCAAAATAGGGACAGAGTTATAATATTGCTCTTCCAAACTTAGAAAGTTGATGGAACAATAAGTTGTACAGTAGCATGAACTTTCTGAAGAGCATGAAGTTTGAAGCTGAAATGTCTGTCATCAGTTTTTTTCTGATTTGTTTTTATTGAAAAGTTTAACAACAAAACATTAATATATGATAACAGAAACATTATAAAATAAACATACATATATAAAAGAACAATACTAAACAACTAAAATAACTATTTACAATGTTATCCACTATAAAACAAAGCTTTTTAAACAGAAAAATAACTATGATGAGTAATTAATTAATTACTAAAGTATTTTATTCAGCAGTACTTTAAAGTTCAATCATATATTATATGAAACAGTCATTCTAGATGTTCTTGTCTTGATTGTGATAAGTTCAAGATGACAGACTTCAGTTGCCAAGTATACAAATTCCTCCAAAGTAGGAGTAGTCTGATTTTTCCAGTTCTTAGTTATTACTTTTCTTGCTAATATTAAGATACTCCATAAGAGAGGGTATTCTATTTTCATAACACAAGTAGGAAAAGGTATATTAAATAAAATAAGAGATTTGGTCAACATGAATGTATCATTAAAAAGACTGTAAAAAATAATTCATATTATCCTAATATTCTTTAAGTTTTATACAATAGTAAAACATATGCTGACAGTCAACTTTAAAATTTACCAAAACCATGTATTAGACAAAGCAGGAACAACTTCCAGTATAGGCAATAGAGGCAACAGTAGAATTAGTCAGCAAATTTTATTGAACAATTAAAAGATGAGCACTTTCATTCTATTTTAGAACTTCATCAGAACTAAAACTGTAATCCAACACAGGTGTTATATATTAAAATCCATGAAACATGTGACTATAAAACACACACAAAAAATCACCCTTAATCATTTAGCAGTCACCATAATTGATTAACTACCATTAAAATACTTTAACCTCAGAACAGGATTCAAAGAGCAAGTATCATTCAACCCAGGCCAATACATGTAATTCAGCCTAAGCTACCACCTAAGCTCACAGACATCTAAATGTTCATCAATAACTTTGCCTGGCAAATCTTTAATAATTTGTTCTAAAACACAAAAATAAAATTCATGTGAATCAAATTCAGCAATGTGTTTATATAGGGCATTTTTTTAATGTCAAGTATATGCCCATATATGTGATTTTTTAATTTTCTAGGTGTCTTCCCCACATAATATGCAGGACAAGACACACATTAAACTAAATATACTACACTTTTCAAATCAACCGGATAATGGCCTTACACCTTATACATAATTCCTCTAATAACAAAAGTGTCAACCCATGTCACATACAAGCATTGGGAACATGACCCGCATTTAGATGTTCTATTTTCTCTTTTTTGTTAAAATAACCAACACCTATTTTATTCATTGACTCAAGATAGTTTTTGAATGTCTTGTTCTTTTGTACTCTATACAGGGCTTACCACCTATATTTTGCATTAAACCTGGTTCCAACAAAAACAAATTCCAATTTTTTTATAAATTGAATCTGCTATGGATTTATTATCCAGAGTATAAGTAGAAATAAAAGGTTTGTTGTTCCCAAAATTACCCCTCACATTGTTTTGTGTTGTTTCTCCATTTTGAATAGTAATATTTGAAAGAATAGGTGCAAAAATACCTGATTCTCTTTTTATTATTACTTCTTCTTTAATATTAAGAAATTCAATGGAATAACCCCTGTTAATGAAAATGCTTAGTAAAATATCACACTCTTTAAAAAACATATCATTCTATTCTGAGGTTAATCAATTATGGTGATTGTTAAATGATTAATTGTGCTGTTTTTATTGTTGTTTTATGGTCATGTTTCATGGATTTTAATATATAACGTGTTGGATTAAGATTTTAGTTCTGATGAAGTTCTAAAATAGAACTAAAGTGTTCAATTTTTAATTGTTCAATAAAATTTGCTGGCTAATTTTACTGTTGCCTCCATTGCCTATACTGGAAGTTGTTCCAGCTTTAGCGTTTAGTTAACATCTCTAGCATCCTGTGTCTTTGTCTTTGTTATACAACAGTTCAACTGTATGTGGTGTGATAAAGGTTCTGTTAAAGAACTTCCAAGAGAATATCCTCCATCTTTGTGATGAAGTTGTTTGTTTTTAAGATTGGAGTATTAGTTTTTTTATTATCTTCACTTGGCAATTATTATTATTAACAAGTTTAAAATAGATTTGTCTGTAACATACTGTTGATTTGTTAAGTACCTTATATATTTTATACAGAAGTTTTTTTTCCAATTATATTCTGGTGCATGAGAATAATGAGTAAACCAATCAATGTAGGAAAGAGTTTTTAACTATTGGTTGCATTAATCTTATATTCAACTAATTGTGTACAGTTTTGAATTTTTATCCACATATCTTTGCTTAACTCAAACTTTATGGTCAACATTTTGTAGCTTCCATTATCAAGTAATTAATACCAGTATAACAGGTTTTTATCTTTCAGCATAGTCAGTATTATTAAATTAAAGTTATTATCATATTAATATAATAAGAGTAAACTGGTTTGTTTTTGTTTTCTGTAAAATAGTCTTTTACTAACCAAAGAAATGTATTATTAGCTATTTTAGTATGATATGGTCTTGTTAAATTTTTGGATTTAATCCATTTGGCATTATAATTGTTGTTTAACCAAGAAATTATTGTCTTAATGGAGGACAAGGAATGTAATAGTAAATCTTCAATACCACCTGATGTCCAGTCAATGATGATTTAAAGCCAATCTATGCTTATTAGGAACCATATAAATCTATGAAATAAATAATTATGTTATTGTATATATTTTTTTTGCAGTGGTACGGATAAAGATTGTATCATGCATAGAATTTTAAGAAGGATAATCATTTTCCATAGTGAAAAAATATTCCATTTATTAAGAGTTTGTTTTATGGAATTTTAGTTATTATAATCAAGGGTTGTTGTATCTGTGATATTATCAAACAAGATTATGCCTAAGGAAGTGACTTTATCATCTTTCAATGTATTTATATAATTTCTTATCTATTTTATTCATATTTTAATTAACAAGTAGTATTTTAGTCTTATTCTCATTAAAACTGAGTACCAATTTATTATGGAATATTTTTATTGCTTGGAATACTGCAATAAAAAAAGAATTGTAATCAGTCAAACAATAGGATGTCATCTGCAAATAATTGTGCTTTGGGGATTAAATTGATAATTGTTAGTATGCCTTTAATGTTTTTATTTGATCTTAAATAATTTGAAGAAGGTTCCATAACTACAGCAAAAAGCAATGGGGACAAGGAACAACCTGTTTAGTACCTTTAGTGATCATGATTGATTGGGAAGTATATGAGCCTATCTTAATGTATGCAAAATAGTTTTCATATAGAAGCTTGATTAATTGTAAGAAATTGTTTGAAAAACTACATTCCTCCAATACTAATACTAAATAGTCCCAGTTAACTGAGTCAAATGCACTATTGATATCCAGACTAACCAAATTAGCTCTTTTTTGAATGATTAGTGTAATCAATTATTGATAGTATTCTCCTGATATTATCATAGATGTTCCTGTCCGTTATAAACCCAGTCTGATCATTATTTATCAACACTGGAAGAAATTATTTTATTCTAGAGGCATAGATTGCCAAGAATATTTTAAAGTCTACACTTAGTAATGAAATTGATCTAGATAAATAACATTGTGTTGAGTCATTGTCAGGTTTTAAAACTGGGGACATTAGGGTATATTTCCAGGATGGTGGTACCTTTGTAAGTCCTTTAACTATTGAAAATACCTCTAGTAAAATGCTTAAAGCATCCTTAGAGATTGTTTTGTATTGCTCAGGTATTATACCATCATTTCCAGGTGCCTTATTGGGTTTTAATTTATTAATAAGAATTTTGTGTTCATATATTGATATTGTTATTTGATCCTCTAACAGTCTATTGTCAGTATATTTTAATAAATATTTTAATTAGATCTGGTGTATTCATTGTTGGTTTGTGTTAATTTTATTAAAATGAGACCCGGAAACATCCAGAATATCTTCTAATTCACTAACCTTTTTTACTACAAGAGGAATATAATTCTCTAATATGGTTAGACTTAACAATGATTTTTGTTGTAGTAGTCAACTTATGTATGAATTTAGGATTTATGGAATAATTAGTTATTTTAATCTTTTCTAAATGTATCATAGTTTTACGTTGTAAAATGTCTAAATATTTATTGTTTAAGCTATTCATTTCTTCTGTTAAGTTATTATTTCCTTTTTTGCTATCTAATTTTAATTTATCAATTTTCTCCTGTAAATCAATCAATACTTTCTCCCATTGTTTCCTTTTTTGCATACCAACTTGTAATTTTGCCAAATAGGTGTGTTTTTAAAGAGTCCTATACAAAAATCTCTGAGGTATTACCTGTATGATTAATTTCAATAAAAGTTTGAATTTCTCTATTAAAGATTTCTTTAAAGTCATTTATATTGTTTATATATGCAGGACTCTTCTTAACTGGAATGTTATTACTAGAATTCAGCGATCTGACAATGAGCAAGATACTACTTTAACATTATCTATTCTACTAATGATATAATTGAAACATGTACTCTATCTATTCATGCTTGTGCCCCGTGCTGTGAGAAATGTGTAAAGAAGAATTAGTCTGATACTGAAAACTCATTTATATCTCTCATTATATAGATCAGTGTACTCCATCAAAGCCTTGACTGAGGCAGGTTTCTTTCTTTTACAGTAAGTGTTGGTATCCTTGCCAGATCAAATACAATTAAAGTCATCTGAAAAAATAATGTTATTTATATTATTTCCCCAAACTGTTGTTTAACTGTTTGCATTCCTAATTCAGGTATCCAATAGACATTAACAAAAGTATATAATTTTCTTTAAATCTCTATAGTCACTGAAAAAAAACATACCTTTTTCATCACTAAATATATTCAGAATTTTAGGTGGAGGCGTTGATTTTTTTCCACAAAGTACCCACCCCTCTTCTCTTTATAATGAGAGGTAGTCAATACATAATAGTGTTTATAAACTTGATCTCCTAGACAGGAACTAGAATGGCAGTTTACAAGATTTAACTATGAATGGAAAGTAACTCCATATAACACTGTATTATAAAGTAAAGCTTCTTTTATTCGAATACAGAGTAAGCGCTTTCACCATCAGGCTTCTTCAGACTACAACACTTACACAAATCATTAGCTTTATATATTGATGTAAATTAATTAAATCAACTGACGTCTGTGTTACCTATTAACTTTTAAAATAACGGAACACAGGAAATATCTCAGTACATAACGAGCATATACAAATAAATCAAGCCTAATCTCATTCATCATAAAAAATACATAATAGTAACCCTAGCTACATACATTTACACAAAAACATTAGTTGAATACAATCTTATATTTCTTTATAATGCGACTACCATATATTGAGCGTATTCTGACTATGATAAAAAATCTAATAAACGTCCTAAAACTCACACAAATAAAAACTAGTAATATCTGTTAAAAATAACAATAATGCAGGGAATAGCTTGATGGCAAACATGAACATACATAACGATCTAATTGCATTAATTAGTAAAATAACTAAATACTATCCCTGACTCCATACAGTTACACGAAAGTTATAATTGTAAACAATTGATTAACATTTGAGGAAGCAGGGTACAAAAACAATTCAGAAGGATGTACTCACATCAAGCCTAATTGCATCTAACAATAGAGTACTAACCCTAAGTGTATATATCACTAACTTCATATATACTATCAAGCACTTTAACTATAAAAAACTTTAAAACCTTATAAAAATGAGGATGCTATATTAAAAATAGAGCAGAAAATTAACTGTTGTAAACTACCTATCACTACAAAGGGCATGTAACGCTATACCTGTTTAGGCTTAGGAAGTCTTCTTTTCTTTAATATTGGCTTTAGATTCACTTTATCATTCAGTCCAGGATACTGGTCAGCTCTACAACGTATAATCCAACGTAATTCACACTCTTGGGTGAAACTATCCATGTCTCCACCTCTAATATTTGGTCTTGTAACTTGTATGACACGAAAACTAAAATTATGTGTACTACCCATGCTGTTACAATGCTTTGCCAATGCATTGTTGTCTGAACCTGTACATATTTGATAGAGATGCTCTCTAATACATTCTATAAATTGTCTACAGGTTTTTCCAGTGTAAAACACTGGACAGAGTTGGCATGTCGCAAGATATACCACATTGGTACTGTGACAGTTTGCTCTGTACAAAAAGAAAACTCCCAGCGATTTTCAATAATGACATAGCTACGCCAACATAGTTATTATGGCTGAATGGGAATGCAATTCCCTGTTTCCTTTAAGTGAATTCCAACAGTATGTTGGTTTCTATAGGAGGTTTGTAGATGACCTCTTCCTAATCTGGAAGGGGGATGAGCTACAATTAGTAGAATTTGTAACAAAAATAAACAGTTTGACACATTTTCTTAGTTTTACATCCAGTTTCTCTAGAATACATATTTCCTTTCTGGATGTTGATATCACCAGACTACAAAATGGCATGTTACATCTGTGACACCAGAGAAATACTGCCAGTCCAGCTATCTGGAATTTTGTGAATAATTATATGTCACTTGAAAATATTAATATGATTTATATAGAAATGTGACAAAAGAAAATACTGCTAGCCTAGCTAGCTGGAATTTTGTAAAAAATTCTATGATATTTGTGACTATTACTATGATTTATATACAACTGTATATTATGTAGTAAGCTTCAAGAATGTAACCACTGTGTACCCTACTGGAAAAGAACAGAATGTTTTATGATTGTGTTTATCTCTCAGTTTCACTGAAGGAGATAGGATGTCTAGAGCTAGAAGTTTATTTCTATTGTCTTGAAACAGATATAATTACTAAGTTTAAAATGTAAAGTGTTTTTATTGCTCTGTGACTTCCTAGCAGCTGTACATCAGAGAGGTAAGTACAAATGATAAGTGTAACTAAGAGCAAGACTATTTAGGGGTGGCCTGTACAGTTTCATCAAGTAAATATGCAAGTACCCTAAGAGCTTAAATATCTCTATACAAATGTTGGTTTCTGTTAGCCTGGGAACTGAAGGCAGGTGACATGTCATCCAGCTGACCCAGCAGTAATGTTTTGATATTAATTTGAGAACTCTGTAAGAGACTATACATTTTGTATTGACTTTAGACCTTGGACCTTTGGACCTGGAAACATCCATCTTTAGCACTTTTGTGTCTTGCTAATAGTAAGTAACTAGTGAAACATGACTGATTTTAGATATGGATAGGAATATAGTGAAGGTTAGTTTAGATGTTTTCTGTATTTGAGACTGTCCTTCAATGTTGCTTTAAAATATTTCCTGTGATTCTGAACTCTGTGTTTACAGTGCTTGTTTGAGCATTGTCTTGTTCTTTTATTGTTAATTATTAAATATATTTAAACCTTTTAATAGTGGCTGGTTTGTATAGAGATATTTAAGCTCTTAGGGTACTTGCATATTTACTTGATGAAACTGTACAGGCCACCCCTAAATAGTCTTGCTCTTAGTTACACTTATCATTTGGATAGTAGTAACATCACACAGTAGGATTGGTCACCCTTTTGGAAGGGCCTTATAGTAGCTGATAAAGAGCTGGTTGGTGGCAGGGATAACTACCTTTTAGTCTAGGCAGAAGGAGGCAAAGCTAGTAAACCTGTGACAGCCTTTCCCATGAGTGTGTGTGTGTGTGTGTGTGTGTGTGTGTGTGTGTGTGTGTGTGTGTGTGTGTGTGTGTGTGTGTGTGTGTGTGTGTGTGTGTTTGTATATAAATCAAATATCAAAGTGTGTGTGTCAGCTACTTGGGGAGGGAACACGAAGCACTGGTTGGACAGAGGGGTACTGGAGGTTTTGGCTTGACTGCTCAGCTGATATCTTAACCCTATAGCTGTGCCAGTGGTGAGTCTTATTGGGGGTCTGATTAAAGAGGGAGAAACCAGCCCCAGACTGACTGTGATCTATGTATACTTTACTGTCTGTGTACTTGTCATCCTCCCAATGTGTACATCCCTCACTGGTGCTAGTGGTGAGGATTGAGGCTGTTTGATTACTGGGCTAATGCAGGGGTGTCACATCTATTAGGGATCTGGCATGCAAATGCAGTAGGGTGCAAATTGTGAAGCTGTGCAAAATGATATTCCTGAATATGAGTGTACTCTTAGCAAAGGTCTCCAGCAAGGTGAGCACAGGTAAAAGATCATGGAAAACATTACAAGACCCAACCACAATCATGAACAGTATATGAATAATACCACCAGTAAACCCACACATCTGACATATATTTAATGTAGAATGATAAGAGATGAGTCTGCACACACACAGTTGGACAACTATGATGATACATCCATACTCTGAGGGTAACCATGCACACTGTCTTGGCCCTATAATATCTGGAGGTGTAAGGAGGGACATTGGTATACCTTTATGAGACAGTATGGGCAACACAGGCTAGTTGCCTTGTGTGCATGGCCTATATATATTTATATATTTTATATATATATATATATATATATATATATATATATATATATATATATATATACATATGGTGTGATCTGCACTGTCACAAATGATATACATGCCACTGATGTTGTGAAACACCTGTGTATGTAGTATGTGTTTAAGCATAACAGGTAGCATGCATACATCTGGTGTAACAACTTGATTGGTGTTCCACATCATCGGACAGTCATGTATAACCCACAAAAAGAATACCTATGTATGGCCAATAAGCTGTGTGACAGCGCACTGTGACAAAGGTGATACACTTCAGTTACACATTACCGGAAGATGTGTAGGGTGGTACATGAAGAAAGATGCATTGTACACTGTTATTGGTGTAATGAAGGCTGGGAACCATGAAGATATTATGGCCTCTGATGTGCATGCCCTTCACATACTCAGCACTTGCTTTGCATTCAAGGTAGTAGTCAGCACTCTGACTACATTGTGGTGGATGTACCAATTACCATCTACCCCAGGACATGGTTCATATACCTATTGGTCTGATTATAGAGTGCGATATCCACATTATACTTGGGTGGTGTATTTGTTTCCTGAATCAACAAATCCCCCAATTTTTCTTGTCAATGCAAATGTTGCCATGGATGTGGCAATTTTTGGAATGTATTAATGTTGTCTGTATTATACTAATATAACTAACTAAGGCTAACACAGGAGGACTATGGCTGACAAAGTTTGCAGATGACTGCAAACTGGGGGCAATAATCGACTCGCCGACTGACACAAGCATCTTCCAAAAAGGTCTCACAGAGACGGATAACTAGTGCCAGAGTCATGGCCTAAAGCTAAATGCCAAAAAGTGCATAGCCATCCCCTTTGGGAAAACAAAGTGCCCACAAATTACCACATAGGTGGTAATCCATTAAGTACGGAAGGAGTAATTAGGGATTTCGGGACCCAAGTAGATTGCAATCTCTCCTTTGACAATCACATTGCCAAAGTGGTTAGAAAGACATTCTATATAGCCCACCTTATCACAAAGGGGTTCACATCTAGATCAAGAGAGGTCATTGTGCCCCTCTACTCATCACTCATTAGGTCCATAATTGAATACAATGCCCCATTTGGGATGTACCTTACCCAACACCTGCTACAACTAGAAAGACCCCAAAAGTACCTCATCAAGAGGATCAAGGGACTCAAACAGATGCCCTACGCAGTTAGGCTAAAGAAACTCCAGCTCTACTCAGTTGCTTACTGCCTACTCAGAGGCGATTTGTGCCTGACGTATAAAGCCATGTCCAACCCAGAATTAATGGACATGCTCCACCTCAAGAAATCCAAATCCATCAGAACTACATGCTCCAGTGACTTAAACCTCAGCACAGAAATAAATAGAACATGCTGGAGGGACAGATTCATATCCCAGAGGCTCCCCTCACTCTGGAACAAAATCCCAATCCATGTCAGACAGAGCCCCTCAATGACCCTCTTCAAGAATATGTATATATATATATCTTATTTCACTGAAAGCTAACAATATAAAACCAAAAGTCGGTGGTGGCTATGCCCCCCACACCCACCAACTATATATGCTAATTCCAGGATCACACTACAATGGGGAAAAGGGCATATATGTTTTATTTGCCCAACAGTGCTTACATTCAATGAAATGTGATTCAATGAAATGGATTTTCAGTGATTTGAGCTTTCAGCGATTTGCTGTCAATGTTTTGAAATTCAGTGAAATGAATTTTCAGTGAATCAAAATAGACCCCCTCAGACAACACTTTATAGTTGATGACATCAGCATTGTCTGTTCAAGAGATTATAATAGTGTCCCACATGGGGGTGTAAAATACTTTCTTTAATGTGAAGCAACAGCTCACACACACAGTTCACTGCAATGAGAACAGCACCCCTACCTATCTAAATACACAGTGTACAGACCACAGTATTTTATGCAAGTGCCACTTTACAAGTCTGACTTTTAGAACAGTGCAGGTGAACGTATAATAGATGACATCAGCAGGCCATGTAGGCGACAAGACATTGGATGTGCTACATGAAATGGATGTGTAGTCATCTGCAAGTATCAAAATACTGTCAGTGCATGCCATTGGAGTAGTAACTGTGGGATACTCAGTCATACTCATCTGTCTAGACACACATACCCAGTTGACTGCAGTGAGAAAAGAACCCTTACCTATTTAAGTACAAAGACTACAGAGCACAGTACTTTATGCAAATGCCATGGCACAAGTCTAACTTTTACAAGAGTGCAGGTGAACTTATAGTAGATAACATCAGCAGGCCATGTGGAAGACAAGATGTTGGGAGCCCTGCATAGGTTCATAGCTTCATAGGAGGCTACTAGCCTAACTGCCCTAGGGTATTTACAAGCCAAGCTGTGTTAAAGCACAGTACCCTTATTAAGCATAGTTAGATGTTCGTTGTTAGCAGAGAGATTTGTGAGCAGCAAAAACTGACCCTGTCCATGAGGGACATAGGTGCCTCCCCAGAGGTGACTTTATAAACACCCAACCAGTAGTCAAGGTTGTGCTTGAACAGGGTCATTGAGGAACACTGCTTCACATACAGTAGGAGCCTATTACAGAGGAGTGTAAATTGTTGGGGTATATATCTGTCTCCCCAGAATGTTCTGTTTATGTCACAGGTTAGGTTGAGAACCCTGGGGCAAGTTTTTCTTCTCCCATTTGATTTGCAGATGTGCATCATTGCCGGTAGGGTCTCAGAGGGCTCTGTAGGCCAGGCATATGTTACATCTCAGCAGCCTGCATGATACTGAATACAATAACAGGTCCATGTATGTCATGTTTTTAGGCTGTGGATTCTCCCAGACACAAAACTGTGTTTTCAGTTGCTGCAGGTGTCTTGTGAGGTACAGACATAAGGGAGCATTGTATTCCATTAGTGGTCTGATAAGGTAGAGTACAGCAGGGATATGACCACCTTGGTCTTGGATGTGATATCCATATGTATGATATGCAGAATGCAGGATGTGTGTGTGACCACGATGGACACAGTGATGGAAGTGTAGATTGCTATCAACATGCATTTCCAAGTCTCACAGCACTGTGTTTGGGCTTAGATGGATGTTATGTATATCATAATTAGCATTGGTACTTCATTGGCAAAGGGGACAATGAGGCATTATATGCTTTAAGGTCCAGTGCTTAAGTTTACCACCAATTATTTGTGTGTGCTAGTCCCTTCTGCAATATGTTACCATCATTCAGGGACTCTATATGAGTGCATCCAATTACCACTCATCTGAAATCTTGGTAAACCACAGTCCATCTATGATTGCCTGTGCTTCAGGGAAGTAGTGTGCAAACAGCTGAGGGTCCAGCACAGGTCCTTGTAGTATTCTAAAATAAGAGGCTAGTGGTGGAGGTGCACTCCCCAACTTTGAGAGTGGGTGTTCTGCAGTGAGCCAGTTTGCTATCCATCTACTACTGTACGGCTTACTTCCCTCATGAGAAATCTTCACTATGAGACCTGAATGGGGATAGTGTCAAAGGCCTTGAATAAGTCAGCATAGGTGGTATGTCCTGTCATCTATCAACAAGGCATTTGTGGTCAGTATCAAAGAAGTTCACAAGGTTCAATAAGCAAGATCTAACCTTGACAAAAATAAAATGGGTTAGGTCAAGTGTGTTGAAGGTCACCTATATCCCTCTGGATATGGTCCATGCTGATTCCTTCCCTAGCCTTACAGATAAGGCATTTTAGATGTATGGGTTAATAGTTGTAGTTCTGCATGTTACCATATTGATGTCCATTACATATCACACAACATTTGATATTACATTATGTAGTGTGGTTGATGTATATGTTTGGAAAAAAAGTACTGAGACACAAGGATTGCAGTGCTTGTTGGGGTGGCAACACATGGCTCTACTGTAAATATGTGACATAGTATGAGATAGGGCCTTCAATTTGTAATATTTCCACATGTGATGTCATGTTGTACATAATAAATAGACAATAAACAGCAGTAATACATAATAATATTTAGTTTTCCATAGCATGGCAGGCAGCGAATTGTGCAATGGTTAACAAAGTATATTTGCATGTGTGATACACATCTGCCCATAGCTGAGCAGTGCACAAATGTGAGCTGCATTGCTAAAGTCTGACAGTTAGTACTGAGTCTATGAAATACACCTGCTGCTTGACAGACTCTGTGACAGCATTTGTTAATGCACTGATGCATTCATTTCTGGGGCCAGATGGAAATGGATTCAAATCCAGGTGTATCTAATACTTTGAAATACTTTTAATTACTCAGTAATGTTTCAGTGACATGAAATGTTTATAGTAAATGTGTTGATGTGTGTTGGCATAGCACAATGGTGTTAAGTGGCATGCTGCCGTTCACAGTCGCTGCACATTGGAGTACAATGTGTAACTCCAGGCTAACATGGAGTCCAAAAAGTGAAGGGATCCACTGCATTTACAGGAACTTATGTGTGTTGTGTTTAATTCTATTTTTTGAACAGATTAAAGTGGTGAAATGGGGCAGATAGGAAAGTGGTGAAATGGGGAGCAAGCAGGGGTTAGAAGGAAGGGACAGCAGGACAGGAATGTGCAAAAGGGAAGTAGGATATCACAATAGCTATCCATTTCTTTAACAGTGTAAACTGAACATATGTGCAAAATAATACCTGAATTTGGACTGTCATCTCCAGAGAGAGAGGTGACCAGAACACAATCATGTTGTATAGCCAATTGGACCAAATGCAGTGTGTCAAGAAGACGGATGTGCAAAATAAAGAGCTATGTATAGGACGATTTTTTTTTTTGTGGGACAGGTGCCCATCTAATTTTTATTTAAGAGAGAGAGGAAAGTTGAGGAAGGGACGTAGGTATGTCTGGGTCAGGTGAATGAGGTAGGTGAGGAAGCAATTGCAGACAGACAAGACAAACAAGCCAAGACAGAGGGATGGTGATGGACACAAAAAGTTGGAGGACACCATGATTGGGGTGAGGGTGGAGAAATTCAGAGCCCACTGTTGTCAAGCTGGATGATGGTGAGAATTAACTCCTCACCTCACTGGACTGTCATGAATGTCAACTTACTCCACTGTTGGCTGGCATGCTTGATATCTTGTCCTCCTCCTAGTACTACACAAAATGTTGGAGAACAGACTCTCCAGCCAGCATAGGCATGCACCAATGGTGTTGCACACCACCCTACGCACCATCCCTGACAACTCGGTGCAGATGATAAAATCACCATGTCTGCCACTACTCCTGGAAGGTACCACTAAACCAGCATCTGGGGCAGGACTACCATAGGGTGCAAGCAATGCAGGGGCAGCAGAGGCAGTGTTGCCAGGTTTGCTCCCAGACATGCTGGGCATCGGTGCTGGAGCTGGTGGAGGGGGTAGGCGGATCCATTGAAGCTGGCCCACCCTACTTTTTTGGCGGAGCATTTAGTGGTGTGGTACACATGGATGACCTGGACAAATTTTGATGGCACATAATAAAAATAAAACAATAAAATAAAAAAATAAAATAAAATAAAGCAAAAATTATTTTTACAATAACAAAATGAAATAAAAATGAAATAAATCATAAAAGAAAATATAACAAAATAAAAAATAGACAAAATTATTTTTCTAAGCAATATAAAATAAAATAAAAATTGAATAAAAAAGAGGGATAGAGGTTTGGGTGAGAGAGAAAAAGAGATAGGATTGGTATCTTCATATGTAACATACAATGCATTAATACAATTATTTAACTCTAACATCTTATCTTTTACATTAAGTGTACACCTCCTAACAGATGCACATTATATTACAGATTGCAGCAAGTAATCCTTGAAATGTGTATATATTGCACACAGGCTTGTTCCAGTAATATAATTTACAGTTTACAGCAGGGCATTTCTACCACTGGTATAAAGGTTTCAATTTAATAAAAATGTTATTGATGAAAGTATTGTATAGTTGTGAGGTGTGGTATTTGAACCCACAACCTCTGACTAAAGTCTAATATTGGACTCTTTCAATTGCTTTGTGCTACAGTCTAATGCATGTATACTTGCTGTTACAGTTGGGGTGTGCATGCTCAATTTGATACAACTGTATAAAACACTAAAAAAACACTATCTTTAACTTTTAATGCTACAATAATACTACTCTTCTGCATACATACCAAATGCTTCCCTCATTCTTGCCAGTCTAGCCGCATAGGCTCTGACAATGCACCCTGATCACTGGCAGCTGTGGAAAAAACAGAACAGAAAATAAGACCATTATCAATACCAGCCTTCCTATATTTAGCTTTTTAAGTCTTACAAGTATTCTCTGTAGATGATGCTTACACAGGTGTGGGATGTCCTCAGTCCTAAATTACTCAATCCAGCAGTCAAGTGCATCTCTCTTCCTCCTCCATTGGTCATTATAATGAAGCCTACATAGCTCTCCAGTGCACAGGATACTGGTGGCACTGGATACAGCCTGGGCTAAACTATCTCAAGCCTCAGACTTGCACTGGGAGCCAGAATAGTCCTGTTGCAAAAGCCTTTGGTTGCAGTTCTTAACAAGGAGTCCAGTGAATATCCTGGACTCCTGCATACCCTACCTCTGATCCTTAAACCTGGCACCTTCCCCACAAATGCCTTCCATGTCTGCCATGGATCTAGAGTGATGGAGATTGATCCTTTCCACCAATTCCAGTTATTATATTTACTGGAATGCATACACTGGCACTGTGCTCACCGCTTACATTCACAAAAATGCATTGCTCAGGAGTTTGCACTCCCAAGAAATGCACTTTTTTGATGGTAAGTGGAGAGCAGCAGTGCCAAGCAGTGAGGCATTACATAAATGCAATTGTAATTGCAAATGTGAAGGCCACACCAGTTCAGATAGCAGAATTATACTTACAGAAATATAGTGACCTTATAGAAGTTCTAAACTAGATTCTCTCTTATCTTTAATTCTTTTTTTTTTTTTTGCCTTTATCTCCCCCTCACTTAAATTGTTTCCCTCTTATAATGTGACACCACTTGTTTTTAACTTACAAGTCGAGGTTGTCAATCTCCAACTATTCCACTTAAGATTATAGTAAAAATCTATCATCACAACCCTTCCTCTATTGGAAGTAGTAATTCCCAACTTTCTCTATGTTGAGAAATTCCCTTTAGTGACAATCAAGTGTATATATTGTATATAGTTAGTTAAAATTAGTTTTAATGATACGGGTACATATTCTTATAAGTGTTAGCTCATGTGCAATTGCACTCTCCTGAGATCTGTCTGTATCCCTGATACTGGCCAGGAACTCTTCATTGGGTGTTAGTCGTGGTTTCCTAGCAAGCCCTCCTCCAGTAACCATCTGGTCACATCCCACTACAGCTGCTCTCCTGTGGGGATGTGATCATGTCAGTGGCCCTGTGGTGCAACTGCTCATATATCCTGCCATGACCACCCATAGCATTCATGTCAGCTACTAGCTGGTGTCATATTTACAGCCTATGTGCCATATCTCTCCATCCCCTTTCCAGCAGAAAAGCACCATGTTGCCTAAAGGCATCCACAATTGCCTGGTTCTCAGCATCGGTGAAGGGGGTCTCTGAGGACTAACTTGCCTGGGTGGCATAGTCCTAGGTTTCCTAAAAGACAACAGAAAGATAATACGCATAACTACAAAAAAAGTGTTTATAGAACAAGCAGAAAAGGTAACCACTCAGTATTACCCACTGGAGGAACATAAAATAGTTTAGAGATGTGAAACAAGGAGACTAACGAGCAACATATACTTGTTTGTGCCATATCATTAACTCATCTTTGTTCCCTCCTCCAAATGAACAGTGTACCCTTGTTTCTGCCATAACATTAACTCAACTTTGCTCCCCCCAAAAGAACAAGAACATGACACATTTTCCTAACAAACCATCTTTGAAATGCTAAACGTGCTATCAAAAGAACTGTCCCTGAAATATTTGTATACATTTATCACACAGCATTCTATTTTCATGTATTGGCAATCATGCATACCTCTGAAATGTCTTGGCAAACATGACCATGCCATCACTACACTTCTAACTAATGCATATAGATAAAGGTTATATAAGGTAATATAAAAGTTTATATTACTACAACTCAGGAATTCCAACATCCCATAATGAATTTTGTGTTTGTCCCCAGATTTTTTGCAACATGTGAAACCAAAAATTTAATTTATCTTGCAACATGCTTGAAATGTAATGCATTATATATAGGTTTAACTAAAAGAAGACTGGCAGACAGGATATATAATCATCTATATGATATAAGAAAGAGGAATGAGATCAATGCTCTAGCGAAACATATAGCAGAAAATAATGATCATAATTTTAGCTTTAGAGTTTTGCAAGTAGTGACAGAGAGTCCGAGAGGTGGTGATAAGGGAAACCATCTTGCCAATGTTGAGTTAAAATGGATCTTAAGGCTAAGTGCACATTTAACACCAGGCCTTAATAATCAGATTTCCATCAAACCCATTCTTGACAATAGGAAATATTGATTTCCCTTGTCGTTTCATGTCTGATTATCCAAATCAGTTTTGTTTACGTTGGGTTTTTTGTGTTTAAGTTGGTTTGATGTTGTGAGAATATAATTTTTATTTATTCATTCACAGCATTTTTTGTTGTTGATTTTAAGTTTGATATGGATATATTATGAATGGGGTTTTTATTGCCATAGGCTCCAGAGACACTATTTATATTTTTATAATGATTCTAAGCACACCAGGTCCTTTACTGGTGTCGTTAATATGATTTTTTGTGTTGTTCTCAACACAAAGATTTTTTGTTAGTTACCTATATGACTTACGCTATGTATCCATGTCAAGCCAGATGGCCTTTAGTTTTTGCTTAATTTATATATTATATTATGTTTTGATATCATATGCACTACTGTGCGATCAAATACAATTTTTATTTTTGAGGTAGGTTGGTTCTATTTTATATCATTTTATTTCATCCCATTTCATTTGATTCAATTTAATTGTGTTGATATTTATATAGTAACCGGAGTTTGATCTCCTTCCTGTTGGTTTCTGTCATTCTGTGAGTGACTTCCTGGTTGCAAAAGAAGTTTCTGTATGCAATCTTTGCCATGGTTGATTTGCGTCTGTTATAATAACCTGCCAATAGCGATCTCCATGTTTGTCTGCATCACATCTATTTGTTTTTATATATTAATATAGAAAGTAGAAATATCAATTGATTATACCAAGATATTATTATTGTTTTTATCACTTGAACCAGGCTTTTGTATGTTTTTATATCCAATTCAAAAGTGTTTTAGAAATATATGCATATATATTGTTATTATAAACTTCATAAGGTTTCTTGCAATAGTGTTTCATATTTATGTCACATTTATTTTAGAAAAACAAAAAGGGATTTGCATTTACGCTAGAATAGGAAGTGCTATTTGAAAGCTTAAAAGTCATGGTAGCTATAGCAGCTTTGAGATTTCAGGCAATTAATTGCCCGATTGAATAATTGTTTGATTGCTTAATTATTTAATGATTTAATTTTTTTTCAGTGCTGTATTTAAGAAGATGAGTTTTTAGTTGTTTAATATCTGAAGAAGCGTAGAGGTGTCCACGCGAAAGCGCTCATTTTATTTTTATATTTTGCTGAATAAACTGACTCGTTTCATCTACAAGCAGCCTTTTTGTATTTCCTTGGGATCGTGGTGAGACCATCAGTTTCTTTGATTCATTTGGTTATCTGTTGTTCGTTTTTTGACGGGTGGTCTCTTCAGTTACATAGTCGCATCTTTTTGCATTATCGTGATATATAGATAAAGGTGTAAAAGCCTTTGCTTCAGATTTTGTTAAATACATTACAGCATATGCAGTATGTAGCTGACAAAATGTTAGCATACCTTCTGAAGTTCAGTAATCTTCTGTACAGATAGATCCCAAAGAAATAGCTTTATCTGCAGTCTTCCCAAAATAAGCAACGCTCCTCACCATCAGTTTGCCTAGCTACACAGTTGCCTTTTTATATGGTGTAGATTCATGGTGGTTGGCACAGTAAAGTTATAAATGAGGTGTGAACTCATTAGAATTGCTGAATCCCAAAAAACTAGATCTGTGTAGGACATGTAATCATAGTGCAGGCCCTCCCTCAGAGTTTGTTTTTAATGGATTGCAACTGTGAATGATTGGTGGTTGGGAGAAGGAAAACACAACAGCACTGCAGGCTGCCTTACTTCCACTGGGTGTGTCAGGTTAGATTTACAAAGTATTGAAAACTTCACTAGACACAAATGGAAAACCAAATAAAAAAATGCCAGTGTATGACTGAAGAAAGAACTACAAACACCTTATGTTATGCATTTCGTCCACTTTAATAATCATAAACTTCATCAGAAATATCCTCCCCACATGGTAAATCATTTAAATACTAAATGAAACATCACATGTGATCTGAAAGACCAATAAAATGTGTAAAATACTTAATCCATTACATCAATCTGCAGTATATAAAAAATACATAAAAAAATACATCACTTTTCTTTGAAAACTCTTACAATAAGATGTGCTTGCACCAAAAAGTGCAGATACTCATCTATAATGAATATATTGTATTGTAACTATAACCTTTGTGCTTGTAAAAAGCACTTTATATTGACCATGTCGTTCAGACCAGGAAGTTGATCTGCATTAAGTAAAATTTGCACAAGGTTTCTTTACATTCCAAATTAACTTTGAAATTCCCAGAAAATAAAGCTGTGTTCAGAAGGTGCACTGGAGTGAGAGATCAAATCCAGACCTATGCAGAAATTGTGTACTGACATTTTCTAGTGTGTATGTCATAGATTGCATTTCAACTACTTCTCCCTTTTTACTTTTTTTCTTTTACTTTTTTTTGTGGGGGGCACTGTTTGCGTGATGCACCACTTTGTGCAAACAAGGGAACTGGAGAAAATTGAATATCAGGTTTGGCTGCACTTATCTCATTTGCATAAAGTGTAGCACTGCATAAACTAGACATCTGGTCAGACAGGACTCAGACAGTCAAAAATAGAAACTAGATTCATTCAATTAATACTACTGGGCATTGCGCAAACCCACTAAGTGATGCTGTGTGGTGGTTAACAAGACCTTAAGAATGATTAGTAAAATAGGCAATGTCATGTAACTAGTCCTGTAGCAGCAGGTGCAATTATAGGGCTGGAGTACAGATGGCCCTGGGTGTGCAACCTTTGTTTTGCTGTTGTAACTATGCAGTTTATAGCAATGAACTGCAACACAGACAAGCAGTTACTCAACCTTCTTGTGGTAATGGGTGTAAGTGTTGGAATGCCATGTACATTGTCTTAGGTTTGAATACATGCTATTCCATACAGTTTTACTGTTGTTCCACTTCCCATTATAGTCACTCTCACTTATGACACCTGACATAGTGGAGCTGATGTTAATTATGTGTATGAAGGCTGTGACAGTAATATTGTGTCAGTTATATCTATGTATTATCACATTTATTATCTATTATTTTATTCATTATTATGTATGACTGTGGGTATTATGTGTACTATATTCCTGTAAGTATATTTCTGCTATCTGGACTGGCATGGCCTTCACATTTACTTAACAAACATAAACAACTGCCTGTACATCTAATAACCTGGAAATTGCATCTGCAATTATGTAATACCTCACTGCTTGCTACTCTTGCCCTCCACTTACCATCAGGTGAACACGGTGCTTGGAGGTGCGCACTGCTGAGCATTGTGTTTGAGCAATGGTAAGTGGAGTGCAGCATTTTCAATGTGTGCACTCCAAGTAAATGCAATGACTGGAGTTGGTGGGAAAGCATCACTCTCCATTTCTGTAGATCCATTTCAGACATGGCAGGCATTTGTGGGGAAGGTGTCAGATTTAGGGCACAGATATTTTTATTAGACTCCTAGTTAAGAACCATAGTGCCAGGCTTCTGGAGAGAATATTCTGGCTGCCAGTTTAGGTCTGAAGCTTAGGATAGTTTAGCTAGGGCTGTAACAAGTGCCGCCAATATCCCACACACTTGGTGACCAATGTAGACATCACTACAATGACCAAAGAAGGAGAAAGAGGGATACCATCGACCACTGGCTCAGGGAATTTAGGACTGCGGACATCCCACACCTGTGCAAGTGTCAACTACACAGAATAATTGTAAGACTGAAAATCTGAATATAGGCAAGATTGGTATTCATAATTGTATTTTGTTCTGTTTTTTCCACAGCTGCCTATGCTTTTGAGGTAAATGCCCAAACCCATGGGGCTTGACTGGGGAGGTTGAGGCAAGCATGTGGTATATATGCAGCAGAAGAGTAGTATTATTGTAGCATTAAAAGTTAAATATAGATGTTTTGGTGTTTTATAGAGTTGTATCAAACTGAGCATGCAGATCTCAACTGTAAAAGCAAGTATACATGCATTAGTTTGTAGCACAAATTAAGAGTCCAGTATTAGAATATCAGATTGAGCATGCATATCTCAGTTGTAAAAGCAAGCATGTATGCATTAGCACAAACCAAGAATACAGTATTAGATTCTAGTCAGAGGTTTGTGGGTTCAAATACCAAACTTCGCAGCTATGCAATACTGCTAATTATATTCCCTGCTGTAAACTGTGGAACATGCATATGTGCAATATATGCACATGTCAAGTAGTACCTGCTGCAATCTGTAGTATAGTGTGCATGTGTTAGGAGTTGGTAGTCTTAAAAGTAAAAGATATCTGTTATGATTTGGTTGTCTTGAAAGTAAAGAGTCAAATAACTGTATCCACATTGTATATCACATATGAAGGTATTGATTTTATCTCTTTTTTTCTGTCATCCCAACCTTTATCTGTCTTTTTTATTTTATTTTTATTTTGTTATTTTATTTTTTAATTTTATTATGTATCATCAGTCACTAAATTCTCCACAGCACAGCTGCCCCCCTCTCCACTGGCTCCAGCACTATTGCCCTGCACGTCTGGGAGACAACCTAGCAGCACTGCCAATGCTGCCCCTGCACTACCTGCCCCCTCAGGTAGTCCCACCCAAAAGCTGGTCCAGTGGTTCCCTCCGGGAGCAGTGGCAGATGTGGTGATTTTATCACCCATGCTGGATTGCCAGGGATGGTGTGTAGGGTTGTGTGCCACACTGTTAATGCATACCTACGCTGGGTGGAGAGGCTGCTTCCTCTCATATTGCACTATACCATGAGGAAGAGGAGAAGACAAGCACTCCAGCCAGCAGTGAAGTCAGGTGACAGTGATGACAGCTCAGTGGGTGAGGACTCAATTCTCACTGACACGCAGCTTGACAACCATGGGTTCAGAAAGTCCCCAACCTTGCCCCAATCATGGTGTCCCCCAACCCTTTGTGTCCATCACTGTCCCTGTCTCATGCCTTGTTTGTATTGTCTGTCTGCAATTGCTTCTTCACCTACCCAACCTACCTCACCCAGACATTCCTACATCCCTTCCCCAACATTCCTCTCTCCTTACAAAAAAAAAAAAATAATAATTGTCCCATACAGACTTGATTTGGTCCAAGTGGCTATAGAACATGATTGTGTTGTGGTCACCCCTCTATCTGGAGATGACAGTGCAAATACAGTTAATATTTTCCACATATGTTCACTTTACACTGTTAAAGAAATGGATAGCTATGGTTCTGTCCTATCTCCCTCCTGCACATTCCTGCCATGCTTTCCCTTTGTTCTTCTTCCTACGTGCTCCCCATGTTACCACTGTTCTATCTACCCATTTCACATCTTTAAGGCATTTTCGTGTGAAGGTGCTCATTGTTGAATGTATTCGATACATCTGTATTCGAACCCAGTAGCATCAAGTCCCCACAGGAATGTGTCAATGCATTAACATGTGCTGCCACAGAGCCAGTTAAGCAGCAAGTGTATTTCATAGATTCAGTACTAACTGTCAGACTTTAGCAATGCGACTCATGTTTGTGCACTGCTTACTTACATGAAACCATGTGTATCTCACATGCGTATGCACTTTGTTAACCATCAGACAATCTTGCTGCTCACCGTGCTATGTAGATGTATATATTATGTTGTATTACTGCTTACTGTCTATTCTCTGTGTATGACATGATATTACATGTGTAAATATTGCAAACTGAGGGTGTATCTAACAATATGTCACATATTTACAATATATTCATCTGTTTCCACCCCCCAAGTACTGCAACCCTGCTGTCTCAGTACTGTTTCCATGCATATATCAACCACAGTACAAAATGTAAAATCAAATGTGTGCACATCAGTCTAACATGCAGAACTACAACTATTGACCCATATGCCTAAAAAGACCTATCTGCAAGGCTATGGTAAAAATCAGCATGGACCATATCCAAAGGGACATAGGTGACATTCAACATACTTGACACTCCCCATGTTGTTTTTGTAAAGGATAGATCTTGCTCATTAAGCCTTGTGGACTACTTGGATACTGACCCCACAGACCTGGATGAGGGATAACAGGACATACTGCCTATGTTAACTTATCCAAGGCCTTTGACATTATTCCCCATTCATGTGTCATAGTGAAGATCTCCCATATGGGAATTAAGCCATACAGCAGTACAGAGATAGGCAACTGGCCCACTGACATAACATACACTCTCAAAGTTGGTGACCGCACCTCTACCAATAGCCAGTTCCCATTAGAATACCACAAGGATCTGTGCTGTGTCCTCAACTGTTTGCAAACTACTTCCCTGAAGTGCAGACAATGGTAGATGGCCTGTGGTTTACCATGTTTGCAGATGACTAGTAACTGGACGTGCTAATATACAATCCCCCAGTGATGGTAACATATTACAGAAAGGGCTGCCACACACAACTTATTGGTACCAAACCTCACAGACTGAACCTTAAAGCATACAATGGATCATTGTTGCCGTTGGCAATGAAGTACCCCTGCTCATTATGATAAACATAGCACCCCTCTAACCTCAAACACGTTGTTGTGACACTTAGGAACACATGTTGATAGAAATCGACACTTTCATCTCTGTATCCATAGTGGTAAGACACCCATTCTGCACATCATACATATGGACATCACATCCAAGATCAGGGAGTTTGTACCTCTGATGTACTGTACCCTTATCAGACCACTAATGTAGCACAACACTCTCTTCTGCTGTACCTCACCAGACACCTGTAGCAACTGGCAAAAACACAGGGTCTTGCCTCGGAGACTCCAGGCCTCCAAACATGACATGCATGGAAAGACTGAAAGACCTGTCAGTGTACTCAATATCATGCAGGCTGCTGAGAGGTGACCTATGCCTGCCCTACAGAGCGGTCTCAGACCTAGTCCTACTGGAAATGCTGGACATCTGCAAATCAAATGGGACAATAATAACTTGGCCCAGTGTTCTCAACCTAGCCTGTGACATAAATATAACATGCTGGGGAGATACATATCTCCCCCAGTGACTCACATTCCTCTGTAACAGGCTCCCACTGCATGTGAATCAGTGCTCCTCAATGACCTTTTTTAAGTACAACTTTGACCACTAGTTGGGTGATTGTAAAGTCACCTCTGGGCTGGCACCAGCACCATGTCTCTCATGGACAGGGCTAGTTGGTGCTACTCAAAAAATCGATCTGCTAACAATAACCATCCAACTCTGCTCAGTAAAAGTACTTGTGTTTTTACACCTAGCCTTCTAAGCAACATGGGACCATTATGCTAGTAGCCTCCTATGAACATATGAAGCTATGGGCCTGTGCAATCTCCCAAGATTTTGTCTCCCACGTGGCCTGCTGATGTCATCTACTATAAGTTAAACTGCAGTTTTGTAAAAGTCAGACTTGTGCCTTAGTGCTTACATAAAGTACTGTGTTTTGTACTCTATGTACATAGATAGGTGTTCTGTTCTCACTCCCACTGTGTGTGTGTGTGTGTGTGTGTGTGTGTGTGTGTGTGTGTGTGTGTGTGTGTGTGTGTGTGTGTGTGTGTGTGTGTGTGTGTGTGTGTGTGTGTGTGTGTGTGTGTGTGTGTGTGTGTGTGTGTGTGTGTGTAGACAATGATCCAATGGCATGGATTAACAGAATTGATACTTGTAGATGCCTACACTTCCATTTCATGCAGCCCACCCAACATCTTGTCTGCAGCATGGCTTGCTGATGTCATCTACTATAAGTTCTACTGAAATCTTGTAAACATCAGACTTGCGCTTTGGTGCGTGCATGAAGTATTGTGCTTTTCAATCTGTGTAATTAGACTGGTAGCGGCTCTGTTTTCACTGCAGTTAACTGTTGTGTGTGTGTGTGTGTGTGTATGTCTAGACAGAAGAGCAGAAATGTGTATCCCATGGTATGGCCTGACAGTATTTTGATGCTTGTAGATGCCTGCACATTCATTTCATGCAGTCCATCCAACATCTTGTCTCCCACATGCCCTGCTGATGTCATCTAATATAAGTACAGCTGAAGCCTTGGAAAAGTCAGACTTGTGTCATGGCGCTTCGTGAAGTACTCTGCTCAGTAGTCTGTGTAACTAGATAATGAATAAAGAATGTGGTGCTACCCTAATGGGTTAAAGTATAATTCAGAATGATTTAAAGAGTTGGCTGCTTTATTTGATAGACACGGCATCGAATATAGGTATTTAATAGTAGAGTATAATGATGCTTTGATTAATGAATTATCTGTTTTTGTTTCTGAAATTGATAAAAGCATTAGTGAGCATTAACATTATGAACAACACAAATATGAGCATGTGAGAATTCTTAAGAGTATGGATCACTTAGTAAATTCTATCAAAATTCATAAAGCCAAGAAACTTATGAAGGACAGAAATGATTACAATAATGACTTGGCATATCCCAGGCCTCCCCCTCCCAAGAATGGGGCAAAAAATAAACTAACTACAACGTAAACTCTGGCAACAGTAACAGCATAGGAATCAGTGCAGATAATCCCTCAATTAGCAACTCTGGTCAGGTTTTTTTTAGACACGGAAGAGTTTCCGCCCCTGAGATGCTCAGAGCGTCTGAGGAACAAGGGTCCTCAGGGGAACAACAACTGGGATATGGCCCCAATGAACAGGAACAACCATTGGAACACAGGAGGAATGGCGAACAGAGGGGGGAAGAGGTACCTATTATGGAACAACAGGATGCAAATGTGGCTTTAACTAATTTGTTGCATTCACCATCAAATAATTTAGGTGATGGTACAGACAATTTACTTTCATCTTGCTACATAGTTACTAATACTTTAGGTGACTTTGTGTATCATTTTTCTAGCATTGTGGTTAGTTCTGAACACTGCGATTTTTTTTGCCAAAGGATTCACCTCTGTACCTCCACAGCCTTTAGATGTTTCTAATACCCTTATGGATTTAAGAATGTATACACGAAAATATAACTTGAATATTCTTTTTAAAAACTCTGCACCTAGTTCTTTTGTCAATCCTTTAGCCATCTCTAGTACATACAACCCCTCGCTTCATCCCATTGTCCAACATTTTGAGAATATATGTGAGTTAGACATACATAACTCCAAACTTTCTAGCAGGAATTTTGACATGAATGAGAAAAATGTAATGGATGAAGTAAAAATCTTTTCACAAACTACTAGAATTATGAAACCTGATAAAGGTGGAGGTGTAGTCTTGATAAACTATGAGGATTATAACAAGAGAATGTTTTTTTTATCTTAGAAGGACAAGCCTACATAAAATCATCTATAAATGAACTGAATATTTCTTACCAACATATAAGGAATGAACTTCAGGATTTATTCATAGAGGGTTCGATATCTATTGATGTGCTTAATTTTGTATCTGTTCCCTACCCTAAAATATCTGCCATGTCTGGGCTACCAAAATTACATAAAAACCTGAGCCAACAACCCATATGTCCCATTGTGGACTCCAAGGGGTCCATTACCCACCCCCTTGCAAGATATTTAGACAATAAATTAAAGGAATATATATTTAATGAGACACATATCTGCAAGGATGCATGGAACTTCTTAGAAGCTACAGATAAGATACCTTTTAAGGACACATTTGTTTTTATAGCTATCAATATTAAAGACCTTTATTCAGTCATACCTCACATGGATTGGAGTGGTTCACAGATATATTATATGAAAAAGACATTTCACATTTTCAGGTCTTGGTCTTTTCACAATTGATAGAAATTGTCCTTAAAAATCATTTTATATTGTTCAACAAAGAAATTTATTTACAGCAAGAAGAGGTGGCCATGAGGTCTGCATGTGGTGGTTTATATGCAAATATTGTAGTAAGGCAATAGGAGAAGAAATTTCTTTTTCCTTCATGTTATTTTGAGAACATCAAGTTTTATACTAGGTTTTTGGATGATATGTTTGTTCTGTGGAATGGACCTGTTGATGCTATTGATGATTTTATAGTCTATATTGGAACTACAACAGAATTTCTAAAGTTCACCCATACCAGAGACCTTGATAAAATTTCCTTTCTAGACACCTTACTGGAGAAGGATTATGTAAATAAGATGTTTGTTTCAAAAATCTTTAGGAAAAGAACATATTTGAACTCACTACTGCATTTTTCCAGTGCACACACCCAGTTAAACAAAAGAAAGCAATTTTTAAGGGACAATTCATGCATGTAGCTCATATGGTATCTGGTATTGATGAATTTTTAGATGAATGCGACAACTTAAAAAATATGTTTCAAAACAGAGACTACCCTTGTAAGTTTGTTAGTGACATAATGATTGAGGTTGTTAACAAGAGAGAGCGTGGGTTTTATATACCTCTACTTTCTTGTAATATGATCGATAGTGGTCCATCTACCAGTAATTATGAAATCAATACTGGTGCAAGCAATAGTGATTTTAAGACTTCTTTCATCACTGTATTCACCAAAGACAGTTACATCCTAAGAAACATCTTAACAAATAATTGGTCCATTTTAAGATATGATAAGAACATCAGACCACTAATAGGACTGCAACCTATTCTGGTATATAGGAATGGCAAGAATATGAAAAATATATTTGAGAGCAGTAACTCTTATTCTAACCACAGGTTAGGTTCTATGAACAAATGTGGCAGATGTAATTATTGCAGATGTATAAAAGAAGGTAATATTTTTGACATCAACAAAGTTGAAATCAGGATCAGCCAGAAATATAATTGTAGCTCAGAGAAAGTGATTTATTGTGCTATGTGCACCACCTGTTCTTGCTATTATATAGGCAAGACTGATAGAAAGTTAAAAAATCGCATATACAAACATCTATATGACATAAAAACAAAAAAAAATAGACTAATTCCCTTAACAAGCATGTAATGGAGTACAATGACCATACGTTCCAATTTTTTATTATAGATAACATCAGTTTTAATATGAGTGGTGGTGCATGGTTACTATTACTTGAGAAAAGACAACTATATTGGCAATTATGTTTGAATGCTGTAAACTGGCCAGGCCTGAATGAGTACATTTCCATTAGCCCTATTTTAAAACTAAAGGCATTGGAAAGATAAAATATACTTCTTCATCATATATTTTAAATATTCTAAATATTTATATATGTTTAACATTTATTGTTAATTTGTGATTGGTATTTACTTTTCTTAACATTTTAACTACACCTAGTTTTTAGTATTTACTTGCACATATATTTATTGTTTTTAATATATTTAATATATTTAAATATATTCATTATACATTTTAGAACCAGTGTTTATATAGTGTTTTATAGGGTGGTGTGTTCTATGAAGTATTTTCTCAATTTGTATAGTTTGTATATTTTGTTTTTTAGGGTAGTGAACATAAATATTATGCTTTTAATGACACAATTAATTAGTTCAAAAATGGGTGGAACTTCCTGTTGGAACTGTATAAAAAGGAAGTATCTATGTGTGTTAAACTATCTGATGAAGTCTAATTCCTTCTGGACGAAAGCACTCATCTTTGGATTTATATGTTCTGAAGTTAATAAAGTAGATTTTGCATTCTACAACTGTGTCATGATTTGCAGCCTGCATTACTTAGAGTGGGTTCAATCCAGCTACTTCTTCTGGCTTTTGTGTTTATTTGCTTTAGATAAGTGAAGGTTCTGTTCTTACTGCAGTCAACTGGGTGTGTAGACTGAAGAGCAGACATATGTATCACATTGTATCCCATGGTATTTTGATTCTTGCAGATGTCTACATGTCCATTTCATGCATCTCACCCAGCATTTTCCTCCCACATGGCTTTCTGATGTCATCTACTATAAATTCACCTGCAGGCTTGAAAAAGTCAGACTTGTGCAGTGGCACTTGTGAAAAATACTGTACTCTATAATCTGTGTAATTAGATAGGTAGGGATTCTGTTTTCACTGCAATCAACTGTGTGTGTGTGTGTGTGTGTGTGTGTGTGTGTGTGTGTGTGTGTGTGTGTGTGTGTGTGCGTGCATGTGTGCACATGCATGTGTGTGTGTGTGTGTGTGTGTGTGTGTGTGTGTGTGTGTGTGTGTGTGTGTGTGTGTGTGTGTGTGTGTGTGTGCATGCATGTCTAGACAGAAGAGCAGAAATGTGTATCCCACAATTACTGTTCCAATGGCATAGATTGACAACATTTTGATACTTGCAGATCCCTACACATCCATTTCATGCAGCCCACCCAACATCTTGTCTGCCACATGGTCTGTTTATGTCATCTATTATAGGTTCAACTGCAGTCATGTAAAAATTAGACTTGTGCTGTGACACTTGTTTGTAGTCTGTGTACTTAGAAAGGTAGGGGTTGTATTCTCACTGCAGTCAAATGTGTGTGTGTGTGTGTGTGTGTGTGTGTGTGTGTGTGTGTGTGTGTGTGTGTGTGTGTGTGCTGTTGCTTGATATTACAGAGCATTTTACAAAAGCATGTGATACACTTATATTTTCCTCAGCAGACACTGCTGATGTCATCAGCTATATCAGATTTTTGGATATGCCCACCAGGGCAGGGTCATGGACTGGCCCGGAGGCCAGGCAGAAATCACCTCATCCTGTACAATAAAGATTACAATGACACAGCATTTAATGTATCCACATACATGATGGCATGGTGTTTAGGCCCTGTGTTATCTTGCTGAGAAAGCCCTGTGGTCTCTCCACCTACTACATATGTCTGGTGAGGTTCATGAAAAAGAGAGCATTATAGTCTATTAATGTTGTGATGAGGTTTGACTACAGTGCTGCCATACAATCCTAAGATCTCAATATGAGGGGGTGACTTCTGATGTGCACAACATAGGCTTCCAATACCAGTGTGGAAACTTTGTGGTCAAAGTTCAGATTGCTATCTTCATGTGTTCCCATTGCTTGAATCACTGGGTTTACACATAGAAGAACTGTTAATAATGTGATTGACATGGAATTCCACTTTTCATATAGACAATATTACAAATGCATATTTCTGCATTTATTTGTAGATTGTGTGCCTTTGTTACCATACAGTTATGTGTGTCCATTGGTGGACTCAGTGATTGCACACAATATGCGAGAATCAGCATACTTTAGCCAGTAGTGTCAAGAAATAGAGTTCAAACAGTTAAGGGCCAAGCACAGATCCCTGGGGTTTGCCAATGGTGACAGCTCTACTAATACAGATTAATTCTTCAACTTTCACATGATGTGTTCTGTTAGTGAGCCAATTGTTTACCCATCAACTGACATAAGGGTTAATCCCCAGCTTTAATGTTTTCTCAATGATATCTGTGTGGGGGAATGTGTCAAAACCCTAGGCCAGATCAGGATAGGCAGTATGCACTGTCTTACCTTCATTCAGGCTTATCACATGAAATCAATCAGCTGTGATAACATCACAGATCACCTATGGTGTGACTCAACACAAACACCTTCCTGATACAGTTGAATACACAGTTCAACATGCCATCCACATGGACTATGTTCCCATACAAGGATGTACATCAACATGCATCCACTTGAGTTGGAAGACAGCACCTGATGCATGCGTGTATAGAAAAAACAGACTTTCCTCAACTGTGAGAGGTAGACTAATATGTTATCATAGACTTCTTCTACATGTACACTATTAATATCCCAGGTGTTTGTAACAGACCTGTGTGAGCTGTTAATGCTACATCAATTCCATTACATCTGACAGATGTCTTCAAAGAGGTCATAGAGGGCATGCATGATGACAACAGTATCATCTTGTGGAATGTGATCAGGTCAAGGCATTTGACACAAGTCAACACTGAGGTATTCAATCAACACTGTCATATGTGGCCATAAAAAAACTATACCACCAAATGGGTAGACCAGTATATCACATACTTGGCATCTCCCTATGTTGAAATGTGTGACTTGACCTATATCTCAGGTCCAGTGATCAGGTCCATAGATCAGGGTTGTCTGTGAGGCCCTTTCCTGCCCATTAGTTAATTGATGGACATCACAGATGACATGCACATGCTGTGTCCAAACAGTTGCCTGAAGGACTACAGATTGTGGCCAATCAGTGACTCCAACTGTGATATTAGTATAATACAGTATCAACATATACCAAAAACTGCTGCCATAGCCGTAATAACACCTGCATTGACAAGAAACATGAATGGATTGGTTGTATCAGGAAACAAGACACCACCCAAGTATAATGTGGGCATCACACCATATAGTCAGACCAGTAGGTATGTAACTCGAGTCCTGGGGTAGATGGTAAGTGGTATATCCAACAGCATGTGTTCATAGTGCTGACTACTCCCTTGAATGCAAAAAAAATATTGGGTATGTGAAGTGCAAGAATATCAGAAGCCATAATACCTTCATGGTTCCCAGGTTTCATCACACCAGTAACTGTGTACAATGCACCCTTCTTCATGTACCTCCCTACACATCTTCCACTGATGTGTAACTGAAGTGCACCTTTGTCATAGTGCACTGTCACATAGCTTATTGGCCATACCTAGGTATTCTTTTTGTGGAATAATCATAACTGTCTGATGGTGCAGAACACCAATCAAGTTGTTACACCAGATGCATGTGTGCTACGTGTTCTTCTTATGCACACACTACATACATAGGTGTTTGACAACATAAATGGCATATATATCATTCATGATGGTATGGATTGTGCCATATATATATTCCATGCACACAAGGCAACTAGCCTGTATCTCCCATACTGTCGCATACAGGTCTAGCAGTGTCCCACCTAACTCCTCTTGCAGATATTACCGTACTGGGACAGTGTGCATGGTTACTCTCATAGAGTGTGGATGTATCATAATAGTTGTTCAGGTCTGTGTGCGCAGGCTCTTCTCTTATCACACCATATGGGTCTATATTACATCGAACTAAAACAAGTTTGAACATTGTAATATCGAATCCTAAAGTCCAAAAGTGGAAAAATAGCGAAGCTACGGTACATTGACTTGTTTCCCAGGGATAAAAATTGGCGGGCCGTTTTTGGGGCTTTACTATTTCCTCCACTGTGGTGCAATCTCGGAGTTGGTATATTTAAGTAGGGGGATGTAGGGGTTGATGCCCCCCACTTCAGTTTAGGTTTAAGGTTAAGGTTTCTTTTTTGTCAAGGAACAGTGATTTGTTTTCCCTGTTTTTCGCTGTTCTGTGCTTTCGGTTTTGTTGGGTTTTGAACATAACGGTTCGATATTACAATGATCGAAATTTTGTAAGTTCGACATTGTAATATAGACCCCACCACATCACATATGTTATGTCAGAGGCATAGGATTAGTGGTATTATTTTGGTATTGTCGAAGGCGCTCATTAAATAAGACTTTATTTGTAGTTAGCAGCTCTTATTGCGTTTCTCTCTCGCTTGCTTGTTTAAGAAGTTTGTTCGTTTTTTATTTTGTGGTTCTTCATTGTCCATGATTGTGGTTGGTCCTTGTAATGTTTTCCATGATCCTTTAACTGTGGCCACCATACTGGAGACCACTGCTGAGAGTACAGTCATATTCAGGTATATCATTTTGCACAGTTCCAAATATGCACCCTGTCTCAATTGTATGTCAGATTCCTGATATATATCCACTGCATTATTCATGTAAGGATGCTTATCTCACACAGACATACTCCCTAATGTTATGTCACCTTGTGTGACAATCACAGACAACACATTTTCACTGTACAGTCTGTACTCTACCATATAGATATGTGTGCTTGGTGTTGCTGCTCCAACCATCTTCCATTGACATGCCCTCATCTGCTGTATATGAGGAAGTTTTACCTGTCCTCTTTCCCTGTGTTCATTCCTATAATTCATCTGTGTCCTTATTCAATACACACATTTCCCTGAGTGATCATTTTACATGGCAGTCCATGTCCTTTTACAGATCATTTACACATCTTCAGTACAGAATGCCAGGAATGAGATATCACAATACTCTGTACTGTAGTTACACTGTCCTGTACTATGCATGGATCATGTACTTCACATACTTCTCAAATTTCTAGATTTTCCCAGGAAGTCCAGATGTTTTCATTATCCAATTTGTGGCCATATCACTGGGATGACCTCTGGACTGATATGACTAACTGGTAAATATATTTGAGTGCATACCTCTCAACTGTCCTGATTTGTGCAGAATGTCTAGTTGTTGTCATATATATGTGATCTTTTCCTTGTAACATTTTTGTTTTCTGGCAAATTATTGGCAAGTAATTGCAGATTGAAGTCAAAAACATGATTGGCATTTGAGTTTCAAACTTCATGCTGTTCAGAAAGTTTACGCTAATGTAAAACCTATTTATTATATCAACTTTCTAAGTTTGGAAGTGCAATATTAAAAATCTGTCCCTATTTTGGGTCTTTGTGCCCCCATAGTATTCGCCTTTGTCCACATATCTTGCTCAAAGAGCATGACAGGTATGTTTGAGTTTCATTCTACCACATGTCTATGTGATGTGTATGGCAAATATGTTCCTATTTCTGGTTAAATGTCCCCACACTATGCTGGCCTTTGTGGAGATATGTTGCGCTAACAGATTCATGGCTATCCATGAAGCCCTGGTGGTCATTGCAGCATTCAGCGCAAATCTGCAGATCATTGGTACTCTGCTTTAAACAGAATTGTATCCACATTCACTTACATGGTTTTCTGTCTGACAACACTGTTGCCATGTAGGAAATCTAACTTAGGCACACCACAAGTCATTAATATGCATTCTGCCTGCCACATACTGTGCAGCATCATGCAAACACACCACAAGTCATTAATATGCATTCTGCCCTGCCACATACTGTGCAGCATCGTGCAAACATACCACAAGTCATTAATATGCATTCTGCCCTGCCACATACTGTGCAGCATCGTGCAAACATATAAACTCCGTGTAAGCTCTGTGTGAAGCCTACATGGAGTTCATTGAATCCTAAGTCATGTTTTAACTTCAGAAATTAAAGGATACTTATTATATCCCCTCAGTTTTTTTTTCTTCTCAAACAGCTTCCAGTTTTAGAGACTTAAAAAGTCTTTTGGCTTTTCCCGGTTAGGGGTCACCACAGTGGATCACCAGTCCGCTAATGATTAGCAGTGGATTTTTACGATGTCGAGTTGCCAGCCTGGCACCCAGCCTTCAAAGAAGGAACACGTACGCACCTACCTGCATGTCTTTAATGTTCACTCAACCGTGGGGAGGACATGCAGACTCCGCACAGAAGGCACTCCAGATGAGAGGAGACTACTGAGTGACTTTTATATCTATGCAGTTTAAAATCTGTCAGTAGGTTATTACTAAGGCAAAACTGAAAAAAAAATCAGAAATGAAAAACAGATATATAAATAAAACAAAATGAACGATCCTTCAGTGCAAGATTCAAATGTACTTAATTAATACAATAACCATTCATTCAAAAAGGCCTCTCTAAAATAGAAAAACGTTCAGTTTTAATTTACTTATTAATTGCTCATGTATATTTAAAAATCTGCTTCTTGAGACAATAAAAGAGAATGAGAGAGAGTGAGAGAGACAGCGAGTGAGAGAGAACATAGCTATATGGATAGGTAATAATTTAAAATGAGTTGCTGCTGATTAAAATAGAACCTTGGAATGAGAATAAATAAAGCTTTTGTACCATTTAGGAAAAATGGCTACAACTTTTTTATCTGTCTTGTTTTTCTGGAATCTCTACAGTATAGGATCGAATTACATGTGTTGAGAATGGTTTACTATCATAAATTCGAAAATCAGAACAAAACGTGTCTGCATTTTCGAATTTATACATCGGAAATGAACATTTCCGAATTTTCCTAATGCCGAAAACAGCTCTGTATTGTCGAAAATGTCGCGAGCGACATTTTCGGCAATACACAGCACTCCCACCCGTCCCGTAACTACCTACCTAACTAGCCTAAACACACACCCCAACTTAATATTCCAACTCCAAGATCGCACTACAGTAAGGAAAGGGATGTATTTCCCCAACCGCCCTGTACCGCGATCCCCTCACATGAGCGAACGTTAGAACTGCGAATGCACAGTCCATTCGCAATGGTAACGTTCGCTCACATCACCTGCCGAAATATGAAATATTCGAACATCTGTTGTTTGAATACTTCATAGCCGTGTAAGTGCACGTCAGCATTGTGATAGTAAACCGTTGAGAATAGCACCTTTTTTTTAACACTTTGAGATCTACATTTCATAATCCAAACCTGACTTTTTTATTTATCTTCTCACTCTGCATTTGACTGACCATGTTTTCATTATTTGTTTAACTGTCTAAGGCAGAAACAAAACCATAAGCAAAGCATACTTTTTGTTAATCAAAATCTCACTGTTAAGATTGTACCATACACCTAAGCTCTACTCAGTACTTGCAGAGCGTGACCATTGAAACTGCTTTTCTTATTTTATTCTACCTAGTTTGTGTTGACTGTCTTTTGTAGATTCAAAAGACCAACAACATCAGCCTGCTAATATATCTAAATTATGTTTTAATAGCTGGTAAAAGCAATGTCTTTCGGCTTTTCTTGGTTAGGGGTCACCACAGTGGATCACCAGTCGGCTAATGATTGGCAGTGTTTTTTATGGTGCGGAGTTGCCAGTCCAATGCCCAAACTTCATGGAAGGCGCCCCCACACACATATGCACCTGTCTGCATTTTTTAAAGTTTACACAGCCGCAGGGAGGATATGCAGACTCCGGACAGAAGGAACTCCAGCCGAGAATCGAACCGAAGAACCTCTTGCTGTGAGGTGACAACATTGGCTGATAAATAGAAAAGTTATTTTACTGTAGACAATTGTTATTTCAAAACAATGTATAATTATCCAGACATAGTCAACGCTTAATATACAAATGAATCAAGCCCTAATATTCCAAGATGCAAAGGCTCTTCCTTAAAAAACAAACAAAAAAAAAAAAAACAAACAAAAAAGTAAAACAAATCAAACATCAGTGTACATTGCAGTATGACTAAGAACACCTTATTAAATGGGTTACTATATTATTTAATCTATAAATATGAATCTTAGAAATAATTCCAGCATATCATCTCTCATAAACTATTTTATTTTCAAATACAGTTGTAAAAATGAATAGAAACCTTATCATCTTCAAGGAATAATGTCAGATACCTGGGGCATTCTTCATATGAAATGTTTTCCTCTATTTAAATCATTTTTAGTAACATCAATAAAGAAGAAATAGTTACAATCAATATTAAATCACTCTGAGTTTTTCAATACTAATGTCATAGCAGTGATAAAAAAAATATTATCCAGTTATGCATGGTTTCAATAATTTGTATGATAGCTTCATCTAAATTAACATATTGACCAGTATATATTAGGATGATCTAGCCAGTGTTAAGTAAATATTTAAGAAAGACAGAGTTTTCCTTTATCTGTTCTCCTGTAGGTACCATTAATTTATCACTAGAAGAGTAACTCCCCATTGGTGTCCTGCTTTGTTTAAGAAAGTTGTTGCTATTATAACAACTATATAAAAATTATAAAAGGTAACCATAGGTAGACATGCCCTTTGTGCCTGGTATTTGTAAGTTACACTTTCTGAAACATTATTAAACTATTAAATATTGCCAAATACTTTTCCCTCTATTAACCAGTATCTAAAAAGCAATACCACTGCCTTGCTGATGATACATTTATACTTGTTAAGATTTCAGTGCATAATAAACTTGACTAAAGATATACTATTTGACTGAATACCAATCGCTTAACAAAGATTTTAACATTTCTTTTCCTTCAGCTGGGTAGTGAACCTGCGATCTGTTGCTTACAGCATTATGACTTTCGATGTGGTCAAAACAAACTAACATGCTAGGAATACACTCTAAGGCTCCACAACTGCCTGTGTGAACAACATATTTAATAAAAAAATAATAATAACAAATGTGTTTAAAAAAAAGAAAAAGAAAAAAAAACTAAAAAGTTAACCAGCTTTGTCTTTTAACAGTTTTATTGAAGACTTCAACAGAACCCAAATTAATTATAGTAAATTAATTCCTTTAATATTCTTTCAGTCATGTGACCTAATACATCAACTGAGCAACTCAGCATCATATTTGTTTTGGGGATCTAGGTTCTAAACAGTTTCTCACCTGTTTTAGCTGACTTGTGGTTTTATTTTACTTTTGATGCAGTATTAGATATCTGGAAAGCTTACACTGCTAACCAAAAGGCAGCTCACTCTGGTAAAATTAATTTCACAGGTTAGCATACCAGTTTTCCTTGTGATGTTATATGATATGCATCTATTGTAGACAAACAATTAATAGGAGATGCCTTTCATCCATAGCATTAGTCTTAATAATAAAACTCAAACTAAACTTTAGCTTGAGCATTAATTTTTTTCCAAAACTTTTTTTTCCTTCTCTTTGATTTGGATTTTACATACCCCTGTTGTGGTGGTTTTGCTAAAATCTATCTCACTCTAAGCTGTGGGAACTTGCAGTGGATCACCTGTGTATTTAACACCTACAGGTCAGGATCAGTAACCCTCTCCCCTTAAGACTGGTGAAAATGGGGATCTTGCAAGATATGAGCAAGTGTGGAAGTGACAACTGCTGCTCACAGAGACAGGCATAGCCAGAACAGCTTGTAGCCCTACCTCCTGTGTACTGACATTAAACCTGAGCCAATGGGTGAATACAAGCACCAAAATCACCCGCTCACTCCTTTGCTCATAGAGATAGCTGATTTGATCATTAGAAGCTACTAAAAACAAATAACAATGTGGTCAAATAAAATTATCCTAGAAAAGTGCAGATTTGCAGACATTATTACCATGAAAACATAGATAAAACTTGGGCATTTTTGACAACAGAAGCTATAACAAACAAACTTATTATCTAATTATATGATACGAGAGTCAAATAGGGCATGCAGTTTCTCTGTTATCTAGTGGGCAAGCTTAAAATCCTGAGCAGATACTCTAAACAAATCCTGGCATCCATTTTGGTCTGTCAGTCCTCACCCACCCCCATTCTTCTATCTGTGTAATGAATAATCCTGGTGTGACACCCCTGCACTGGCCCAGTAATCAAGGAGCCTCAACTCTCACCACTAGCACCAGTGAGGGATGTGCACATTGGGACGATGACAAGTAAACACACAGTAATGTACAATTTCCATTAAGAGCACAGAGAGATTACAGTCAATCTGGGGCTGGTTTCAACCTATCTCTCCAGATCCTCAGTAAGGCTCCCCACTGGCACAGCTATAGAAATGAGTCCTTAGCCAGGGTTCCAAGCCAAGTCCTCCCAGCGGTCTCTCTGTCCAACAAGTGCTTTGTGTCCCTGCCCAAGTAGCTCACATACACACACACACACACACACACACACACACACACACACACACACACACACACACACACACACACACACACACACTTTGAGATTTGCTTTATATACCAACACACACCTGGGTAAGGCTTGCACAGGTTTATGGGCTATGCCCCCTTTTGCCCAGACCATAAGGTAGTTATCACTACCACCAGAACCCCTTATCAGCTACTTTAAAGCCCTTCCCAAAGGGTGACCAATCTTACTGTGTAATGTTACTATTATCCAAATGGTAAGTGTGGCCAACAGCAAGGTTATTGGAGTGGCCTATGCAGTATCACCAAATATATATGCAAGTACTCTAAGAGCTTAAATATCTCTAAACAAACCAGCCACAATTAAAAGGTTTAAATATATTTAATAATAAATAATAAAAGAACAAAACACTATTCAATAACTCAGCACAGTGACTACAGAGTTCAGAATCTCTAGAAATATTTTAAAACAACATTGCAGGACAGTCTCAAATGAATACAGAAAACATCTAAACTAATTTTTACTATATTCCTAACTATCTCTAAAAGAAATACTAAACCTAAATAACTTACTTACAGAGCAAGGTAAATGCAGATGAGACGTGCTGAATGGATGTTTTCAGATCCAAAGACAAGTACAAAATGCACAGACTCACTCTCTGAGATAGTTCTTAAATTAATAATGCACATTACTGCTGGGTTAGCTGGGATGACTTCACTTCAGTTCCCAGACTAACAGAAACTTACAATTTAGCACCTCTGTATCAGAGGTACATATCTCTCAGAAGTCTGTCTAGAACTGGAAGTTGTAAAACAGATAAACACTTTTACATTTGAAACCTAGTAATTTATTTCTGTTTAAAGACAATAGGAAAACCTTTAGCTCTAGAATTTGTGTCTGCTCTGAGCTGAAACAGAGATAACAAAATCATAAAATAATTTCCACTTATTTTCTTGAGGCGTTGCAAGTTAACTCTGTATGTTCCAACTTCTACCATTAAAACACACATCTGCACAGGTATATAGTCTATACACATTTTTGCTCTTTTCCAGCAGGGTATGCTATAGTTGCATTCTCGAAGCTCAGTACATAAGATACAGTTTAACACACACTTCTGGACCAGTAGTTTAATATATACATAACATATAGTTATCTTATATTTGTAAGACAAGCCTATGGACCATATTAATATTCACAAATGACATATGATTATTTACAAAAATTCCAAATAGCTCGACTGGCAGTGTCACATTTCTATATAAATTATATTAATATTTTCAAGTGACATATAATTATTTATCAAAATTCCAGCTAGCTGGGTTGCCAGAATTTTGGTTTGTCACACCTGGGATAAAGGAGCCTCACTGCCCCATACTCCTCAGTATTTATAGTACCTTAGATACCCCTCGATTAACAAAAAACTTTAATTATGATCCCTTGTACTGGACTTAATCCACCATCTAAATCCATTTTACTTCAGTCAATCTATATTAATTTGTATTCTCGGATTCTGTCACTGTCTAAGTTAATAGTACTAATATTTTAAAAGTGAACCTGATTATTTCTGAATTTTCCCTGATTCTGTTGAGATTTGCCCTTGAATGCTTCAGAGCTATGGGTGCAAGAATAACATGACAAAACAGTGGTAACAGATTTTAGAAGAGCGAATTGTGTTGTATTGAGTCAGATGATCAAGGATCTATTAGAAGAGTAACAACACACTTTGGGAATAATCCAAGAAAACACCCTTTAATGAACAGGTGATTATAAGATTTTAGCACTTTTGTTCTTTAATTTTGAAATGAACTTCATCAGAAATTTTTACTAAAGAAAACAAGGTCATTTACATAAGAAACAAAAGTTTCTTAAAATGTGATGAGACTTGATCATGATTGGATTATTTGGTGATATGAAAAAGTGCATGCAGAAGAGGTAACAAGGAAAAGCTACTAATGGGAATACATACCAACTCATGCCTGACAACTGGCACATTATTTGACCTATAAAATGCGGAAAGCAAAGGGTGGAGACACAATACACAGAAGGCAGGGAAGAGTCAAAAATAGAAACATTTGTGACTATTGTAGAAAATAAATTGAAACCAGTAGTAAGAAAATGTCCACCTTTTGTTTAAGAATCTGATGACTTTGATAGGGGTCTAAAACAGATCTCTATTTTAGGGAATGACTTTGCCTATAATAAATGTTACAAAAGTTTACATACACTTGTATCTCAGTTCTCTTAGAAATAAAGAGAGAAACCGCTGTTGATTGCCTTCAAGTTATTCAGTATAATCATTAAAAATTCTTCTGCAACCAATGGGCAAAGCTATGGATATTTATCATAAATGAAGATTTATATTTGAATATATTCACACTGGCAGGTTCTGTACATGATCAACTGAGACCAGTACACTAAGCCAGTAAACAAATGTAAAACTTTCACAGAGCTCTGCAAAAATTTTCAGGAGTTTCAACTGTATCCAAAGCCATCCAGGCTAAGACAGGAATGTTTTCTAGATTTACTGTATTTGACTTGCTTTATGTAGTGATAACTATCTAGTATCTGTCTGCCTGGGATGACATGGTCGACAGACCATGATGCTTTGCCAGAGATGGCCCGCACCTGTCGCCCCTGGGATTCCAGATGCTGGCTAAGGCTCTTGCCACCCCTATAGTGCCTTTTTTAGACAAGGTTCAAATGACAAATTTCACCACCATAATAGGAACAGGCAAGCAAAAACTGAGGGTAATGCTACTCAATGTTGAAAGTCTAAATCTAAAAATGCACTCACTCAACGCACTCCTTAAAATGGAGAACATTGATATCTGTGCAGCGACTGAGACCTGGTTCAAGGCTCTAGAGAGCACCCCTACATTACTAGGCTATAACTCATACCACACTTTTCAGCCATTTAACCTGGACCAGAAAACCAAAGACGGATGTGTGTCCATATTCATTAAGGATATCCACACCTCCAGGCTAGTTGTGCAGCATAATGCATCCAAGATTATCCAAATGCAACTAACTCTGGGCAAAACTGCAATCCAAATTGTAGCTTGCGACAAACCCCCTCACCATGCCCCAGGATTCCCACTCCTCTTTTCTTGATATACTGGAAAATATTAGGGTTCAACCAAACACCCTAACAATGGATGATTTCAACTACCCCACCATTAACTGGGAAAACTACTCATGTATCAACTTCTTTGCTCAATATTTTCTGGAATTCATAAATTCCAATGCCCTGGAGCAACTTATCCACACCCCCACCAGGTTCAACAATATCCTAGACCTAGTCATTACCAACATGAGTGACTGGTGTTCCACACCTGATGTCAACTCCTCACTGGTCAGATCCAACTATAAGCTAATCACCCTAGATATCTGCATCCTGCCCCCACCCACCATTAAGGAATCCATTGTAAAATATTTCTCCAAAGCCAACTTCATGCTTCTTAAGACAGAAGGGAGAACATCATGACACCCATGCAGATGGACAATACAGTTATGACTGCTGAATCCTACACAAATGCACTCGATAAGCACTTAAATGAGTGCATGGATCGTGCTATCCCAAACAGAACCAAGATGCTATCCTCCAAAAAAAGGAAGACAATCTGATGGTCCCCTGCCATAAACAAACTCTACAACAAAAGGAAGAAACTGTTGCAAAAGAGAGTAAAATCCCATGAGTGGAGGAGCTCTCTGGTCAGCCTCAGTAAGAAGCTGAGATTCCTTATGAGATCCTCCAAAGCTAGCTACAAAAACAAAACCGCCACTGATTCTAAGGGCAACCACAAAGCATTCTATAGCTATGTCAAGAATCTCAATGGCACCACCAAGATCTGCTCTGAGTTACAGCACAATGGCATGAAAATTACAGAACCAACTGATATTGCCAACATCTTGGCAGATAGATTCAGTGCTAACTTTACCCCCTCTCAACCCCTAAAGGGCCCATATCTATACAGGAAGAATGCAGAGTCCCTGTAAACACATCTATGCAGGTAAAAGCTGCACTCTCTAAAACCAAAAACACAGCATCCATGGTACCGGACAGCATCCCAGGCTGTGTTTTACACAAACTTCAGAACGAACTGGCTCCCCACCTAAGCACCATGTTCAATCATAGTCTCACATCAGGCTTTGTGCTCACTGAATGGCACACAGCAACAGTTATCCCACTCCACAAAGGGGGAGCCACCACTGATCCTGGGAACTATCGCCTGATGAGCCTGGTCTGCAAGGCCATGGAACATATCATCATTTAACTCATAAACAAAGACATTGATAATATCCAAACTCTGGACCCCACCCAGTTCAGGTTTGTGAAAGGCAGATCATGCATTCTGAACCTGATCGACTTCTTTGAGGCAGTCACCACAGCTGTAGACCAGGGTAAGGTGGTTCACACAGCCTATCATGACCTCGCCAAGGCTTTTGACACCAAACTCACTAAACTAGGTATACATCCCTACATCACAAGATGGGTTGCCAACTGGCTCACTGACAGAACCCACACTGTAAAAGTTGCAGACTCTAAATCTGACTTCAAACCAGTGACAAGTGGAGAACCACAGGGTTCAGTCCTGGGACCTCTCCTATTTGGTATCTACTTCTCTGAAGTACAGGCTAACAAAGAAGGCCTCTGGTTAATGAAGTTCACAGATGACTGCAAACTAGGAGCCATAGTCGAGTCCCCAAATGATGTGGACATCCTACAAAAGGGCCTCACTGGACAGGTGCCTGGTGTCAGAGGCATGGCCTCAAGCTCAATGCCAAAAAGTGCATTGTTATCCCCTTTGGTAAAAACTCTGTAGCCATGAGCTACCACATAATCGGCAGTCTACTCAATGCCGAATGTGTGTTAAGAGACCTTGGTACCCAGGTGGACAGTAGTCGCTCCTTTGATAATTACATCGCCACAGTAGTCAGGAAATCCTTCTATGTGGCACACCTTATCACAAAAGAGTTCTCATCAAGGAAAAAGAGGTCATTGTTCCCCTCCACTCGGCACTCATTAGACCCATTATAGAGTACAATGCCCCTTTTGGAATGTACCTCACAAGACATCTGCAGCAGCTGGAAAGGCCACAGAAGTACCTCACAAAGAGGATTACTGGCCTCAAAGAGATGCCCTACACTGACTGCCTCAAAAAACTCCAGCTTTACTCTGTAGCATATCTCCTACACTGAGGAGATCTCTGCCTAACATATAAAGCTATGGTAAACCCAGAGCTGTTGGACATGCTACACCTATAGAAATCCAAATCCCTCCGAGATACATGCTCCAGGGACCTAAACCTTGTCACCACAATAAACAGGACATGCTGGAAGGATAGATTCTGGTCCCAGAGACTTCCTATACTTTGGAACAAGCTACCCATCTATGTCAAGCAAAGTTCCTCATTTAACACTCTTCAAGAAAAATCTTGATGAGTGGATGGCAAATAGGAAATACATCAGGGATCACTTCTGTGGCTCTGCTCGATAGGGGCACTGGAAAATTAACTTTCTTGGGTTGGCATAAGCCAGGGAACTGTGTTGGCTAGGCTTACTTAGGCCCTTGGACCGGTAGCCTAGTGCCTACCTATGAACCTATGAACCTATAACTACTGTTGTTGAACATTTTAAATAATTTCTTTAATGTAATTTCTCTGTTTGTTGGCTTTTCCAGTTCTGCTTGTTACCAGATCACTTTGTAGAATGCTGAATTAGCCATTGAATTAGTTGTTTGGTAGTTATTTGTTCTTTAATCTGTACGTAAGGGCTACTTTGCCATACGTTTACATTAAGAAGTTCCAGGATCATTCATCTTACAGCAAAGGGTGTTCCTCTCTCTGAGTTGGGAAGTATTCCGTGGAGCTCAGGGTGTAGTTGTTTATTGGCTAGAGGGCATAGGAGCCATTTTTCAATCTTTTTCCTCTGCTATAAACTAAGAGAGTATGCAAGGCCCTGTGCTGACTTTTACAGAGCTCTGCAATACTTTTTAAAATCCAGAGCTATCCAGCCTAAGATAAGAATATTTTCTTGATTTACAGCCCGTTTGCCTGGAATAAAGAATGGTGAATTAGTCAGACGGTTGACACTTGCTTGTTGTTTAATCTGCACTTGAGAGCTACTATTGCTGTGCTTTCACATTAAGACATTTCAGGATCATCCATCTTGTGGCAGAAGGTGTTTACTGGTCTTACTAAGTTGTGAAGCACTCCAAGGAGCTGAAGGTGTGGTCATTTATTGACCAGAAGGCATAGGAGTCAGTTTTCCAGCACCTTTTCTCAGTTATAAATCAAAAGAGTTTGCACAGAACTGTCCACTATGCAACAGTAGTAAGCAGTGCCTTCTAAAGTAGCAAATGCCTAGACAGTAAAATTTCCATATAACGTTATCTTGCATGTCAAATACAACTACCATATCCTAGAACTATACAACACCTTGTCCTTAATCCCAGAAACTAGTTTTTATATAGAATAGCACTACCCTATCCTAGCACTATATAACATCTTGCCCTTAACCCCAAAAAACACAATAGTAGACCCCTTTTAAAAGCTAATCCTTAATCCTAAACAGCCCACCCATTAACAGGATTGTATAACATGGATATGCAATTTCCTAATGTTTCTGTGGCCAACTTGATAAATTTGGGAATGTTAAGGCAATATAGCAATTGTTTCATGTTTTCACATAATTAATTAATTATTAATTTATTTTTTTTTTTCTTAGTGTACTAGTACAGCTATTTACCTGGTATTAGTGGATTACTTGTATATTACATACGACATTGTTTATTTGTGTTTGCTCACACAGAGGGCCTAAATAGCCTACAGTACTGACTCTGTGTAGCGAATAGTTGGCATTAAGCATTGATTGCCTCTGAAAGCTGACTCTAAGCTCGGCATACGGCAAAACTGACTCAAACCATACAATTTTATTCACTCCCAATCAAGAGGACCTTTTCTGAGGGTAATAGCTAATATATGGGTCCCTAAAGCCTGTAAAAGGCTTTTGTATGATCACTAAATAGTACTTTTCTTTTACCCTGATGCTCAACTCTTCCCCAAAGACCAACCTAGTGCTGAGGAACTGTTAGTACAGCATTTGGAAGAAAATGTTTACATGATGTACTACTACTGTAGTTCAAGCATAGCATCTGTAGATACATGTAACATGTCTTACTTATTACTGAAGTTAAATATGTAATCATGTCCAATTGCTTTATTTAATTTAGTGCTACTTTCAAATTGCTTTATTTAATTTAGTGCTACTTTCAAATGGGCACTGTACTATAGCAATATAAAGTAATAGATTGTTGACAACAAGTGTTTTGATTGAAATATTTGTTATATACCAATACTGTTTTTGTGCATGCTTAGCCCATTCTCTATAGAATTATGGGTTCTCTAGAAATATAATTTACTATTATGGATGTGTCGCTGATTAACTAGTGTTGTGTAAGAGTACGCTTATCTTGCTATGTGGAATCCACTGTTTCTCATCCCTACCTTCTCTCTCTTGCCTCCTCAAGTTACCTGCCCATCTTGTGCTACCTGCACTAGTCTCTAGGAGAATAAAGTACTTCAACTTATCAGAGGTCCACCTCACTGAATAATCCACCCTACAATACCTCTCCAAAGGACACCAACAAAGTATGTTTGTGGAATAATTCCTGCCAGAGAGACTTTCTACTATTGTACCTATACCATAGGTTAGAGAAAGTCCTGAGCTAGGACAGCCAGCAGCCTCTACCCCCCCCCCACTGTACCTCTTACTCTCTTTTTCCATCCCCTCTTAAAATACCCTTTGTCCAGCAACCTTCTCTTTTTTTGCTCTTTAACTCCCTCTTATCAGCCTTGCAATTATCTGAACTGTCCACTAGGGGGCTCCTCACCCCCAGCTTTTCCCCTTTTTCTTGTCACTTATGCCCAGAACTTACACTATTTTCTCCTGCTGCTCCTTAGCTACCTTTTAGTCCTCTCACTTCACCCTCTACTTCTACTGTCCACACTCACCTCTTCTAGGTTAATTTCTCACTACCTTCTCCCACATCTATCTTGTCTAACTTCTCCTCTGGAGTCAGTCTTGCTGATTGTTTTTTACAACTGCATCCGAAGCTTTCTTCAAACCGCTCCATTCGCCCTGCGGGCTCACTCCACTCCCCCCCTACCCCCAATTCCCACACACCCCCAGGGGTCCTACTCTTATACTTACTTAACTACACCTCTTCCTCTTCCAATCAATTCTAGTAATTACTAGCCGCACCTCTTCCTTCACCTACTACTCTCATAACACTCCACCACATTTCATCTTCTCGTATATCTACCTTACTTAACACTCCCCTCCACCTTACGATATCCTTCACACTTCTCCAACCTCGCCCTTTATATATATCCAATAATAAATCTGCACAATGTATAAACCTCATACCCCACTACTTATCCCACCTCTATTCACACTACTACTACTTCTTCCTCTAATCTTTGCCTACATACTTACTTCCTATGAATATCCACTACATCTAGACCATCCCTATCCCAACAAAGAAACCAATGCTCCATCCATTCCACTCCTCCTTAACCATGCTAACATAACAACTTCACCTAAATACCTGCTTGCAAAGTATCATAGAATACAACATCTGAAATATTACACCCTCAATCTCAGGAAAAATCTACTTCTATACAACAAATTCCCTAACCCAAGCTACATAGATGTACTACTCTGTATAAAAGATGGAGATATCCACCCTAACCCAGGCCCAACAAATACTCCTAGTACTCTCCACAGCCAAAATCCCTACCCAATCAATCCACATAGTAAAACATCTAACTCCCTCCATGTACCCCATCTTAATATATGCAGCATAAACAACAAAATACCTCAACTACAAGCTCTAGTAGAACTATACTCCTTTGATATCCTCTGCTTAACAGAAACATGGTTAAAACCTTCTACCAAAGACAATGAATTCCTTCCACCTGGATATAACATACTAAGACTCAACCGAGTAGCCAAGAAAGGTGGAGGGGTAGCTATTCTATTTAAATCAGGACTACAGCTAATCACCTACAACTGTAAAATATCTCTTGATTCCAATGCTGAAATTTTCATCTCCAAACTTCAAATTAACAATGCCAAATCCATCTATATCATCTGTATGTATTTTCCACCCGGTAATAACATTTCCACTATGGAAAATATTCTTTGCTGGCTTTCCCAATACTTGCCTCAAGAAACCATAATCCTAGGAGATATAAACATTGATTGGAGCTGCTATTGCAGCAGCCTCCCTACAACCCACATCAACCTACATGGTTTTACTCAAACTATTACATCCCCTACCAGGATCAATAAAACTAACCAGAAAGCTAGCATATTAGACTGGATTCTCATAAACCATCACCCTCACAACTATGATTCAGGAACCCTCCCTGATGATATAAGCAACCACTCACTTACCTATATTATCAGACACAAAACCCATACTCCCAATCCTAAATCTGTCAAAAATATCAGATCCAAAAAGAACTTTAACCCTGAGCTATTCAAAAATGAACTAAGAAGATGCAATTGGTCTCCCTTAAAACACCTCCCTTTAGAATAAGCCATCAAGTACTTTAACTCTAAATTTCTGGCTATTCTCAACCAACATGCTCCAACCAGGAGTTAAAACCAACTCTGCCCCATGGCTTTCAAAAGCAACCAAAGACAAAATGTACCTTAGAAATAAACACTGGGCCAAATGGAGAATGACTAAAAACCCTGTTGACCAACAAACTTTTAGACAGTTAAAAAATGACACTAAGAAAGCTATACTCTCTGATAAAAAATTACTACCTACAATTCCAACAAACTAATCAAAACAACCCTCAAAAATTCTGGACTAGCATTAACCAACTACTCCACCCAGGTCAATCCACCACACCTAACCCTCAAGACACTGACCATACTAACCCCATAAATACAGCCAATACATTCAATACCTTCTTTACAAATACTATCCAAACACTGGCTAGTCAGCTAACACCTAATAGCTTCTCAATACCCACCTATAACTCTACCTCACAACCTCCTTTTTACTTACAACCTGTCCCAACTACATACATCCAAACCCTCATACAAAAACTAAAACCATGCTGTCCCTCTGCAGATCAACTACCTGCTGATTTTCTGCAGCTATCAGCCAAATCCATAGCTGTCCCTGTTTCCATTCTGATCAATAGGACGATTACCGAAGGTCACATACCTAGCCTATGGAAAGTCTCTCATATTATCCCTCTCCATAAAGGCGGAAACTCTAATGAGCTCTCCAACTACCGTCCTATTGCCCTTCTCTCCCCCCTAGCAAAGATCATGAAGAAATGTATCCATAGGCAATTACATGACCACTTAACAGAAAATAACTTACTTTCCAGCTGTCAACGTGGTTTCAGACCTTCACACAGTACTACCACTGCCCTCCTTTCCTTTACAGATTATATTAACAAAAATCGTAACCTTAATAACCTCTCTTCGGCACTATTCATTGACCTGTCTAAAGTATTCAACATGGTCAATCATCAGATTCTCCTCAACATACTAGAATCACTATAATTTGATGCACCTTCTATAAAATGGTTCCAGTCCTACCTAGATAAAAGACAACAGGCAGTTATTTGGCATAAGACTCTTTCTACCCTCCAACCAGTTTCACTGGGTCTCTCTCAAGGGTCTATACTTGGACCTCTCCTCTTCTCAATATTTATTAATGGCCTTCATCTAGCCATCCCCCAAGCCACATGCATACAATATGCTGATGACTCGAGACTTATATGCTCAGCCAAATCCATATCTGAAGTTCTCTCTGTTACCCAGAAAGTATTTAACACAGTTGAACAATGGTTTACACAACGTTGTCTTCTTTTGAACCCCAAAAAAACTAAACTCCTCCTCTTTAATCCAACCCACAAGTCCTCTCCACTTCATTTCTCAGTTATATCCACTAACAGCACCATGATATCACCTGACACATCTACCAAACTACTGGGAATCACCATTGATAACAACTTGAACTTTGACATCCATATCAACAATACAATAAAAACTGTCAACAAAAAACTTGGCTCCCTCTATAGAATTAAATCATAGCTTTCTCCCACAGCTAGAACAACTATAGCTCACACTCATCTAATCTCTACCCTCCTTTATGCCTCACCTATTTTTACTAACCTTTCAAAAAATAACCTCAGCAAACTGGAAACTTCCTACAATAATATTGCTAGATTTGCAACAGGTAACCCTTACAGAACTCACCACTGCATAAATATAAAGCAGCTTGGATGGCTTGAACTACAAAACTTGATTAAATTCCATCAACTAACCATCGGCCATAAAACTCTTTATTAACCTTCCTGCACTCCTAGTCTATCTACCCTCATCACTCCATACACAAATCTGAAATCACTGCGTTCTTCTCACAAAACTCTTTTGTACATTTCTAAACCTAACAACGAGGCTGGCGAATCTCTCTTCTCCAATGCTGTTGGAAAAACCCGGAATCTTCTCCCCAGTGACCTTTCCTCTCTTCCCTCTCTATCACTATTCAAAAATAGACTGAAACTCTACCTTAGAACACACTGGTTGTGCCCCTGTACTAAACCTGACTTGACAACTATCTATCTAATTGTACAAAACTGCCTAGCCCTCACTACTCAGAAATTAGTACATATTGTATCCCTATAAATTCTATTTTCCTCCCAAACTTCACTATGCAGAATCTCCCAGTATATTTCCTGCTGAAAAATATACTTGTTTTTCTTCCTTTTACATTATGTATATACTTATCCTGCCTCCCCTCTAGACCTTAGTCTTTCTATTTATAAATGACTTATAGCTGCAGACTGTATAGCAGAAGCATTCTGGCACTACAAGATTTTTTGTTTATCCTCACAGAATAATATGTTTAACTGGCAATATTGTTTTTCTTTTTATATATAATTAATTCTGCTATTTAGTTATCTTTCCTGTTATTTTTTGTGTTTATGTTCCTGAAATCTGCTAGTTTAATATGAATATTTTCATTTAGTCTTATTTTGTATATTGATTATTAAGCTTTTCATTTATCTGTATTGGAGCTTATCTCCTCGGGCCTCTACTGAAAATGGACATGTATCCAGTTAGACTAGCCCGGTCAACAAATGTAAAATAATAATAATAATAATTAAAGAAAGTACGACAGTATGCAAGAGGTGCAAATATACAACTTTCTTGCAGACAGATATATCACAAAAAATGAGGTTGTCAAGAATATCCTCACTACATTCATCTCACACACACACACACACACACACACACACACACACACACACACACACACACACACACACACACACATGCACACGCTCACAAATACACATATTGTCTTATGTTGAGGTGATTAAATGCAACCTTCCCAAATCTCAAAGGCCTCCAAAGCCATTTAACAGCACTGTTCTTCAGCAATCACTAAAACATACACCAAAAGAAACACCAAGCATCTCACGTAAGCCTACAGCCAATGGTTCCCCAAGAGCAAAGCCTATAAGTCAAACATACACTTTACCTAAAATTCTTGTAATTAAGGATTCCATTGTGCAGTACACAGATGTTCCACTCACCAGATTGGACAAGGAGAAGATAACAGCTAGTTGTCTATCTGGAGCTAGGGTCCGCATTAATGTAAACATTCAATTCACTACACTCCTGGTACCAATAGGATGCTATCACAGTCCATGTGGGTGTAAATGACATGAGATGTACCTCACTGAACTATATGAAAAGATATATAATGGATTTCTCAGAATGAGTGCCACAGACAGGTACAAGTCTTGCAATGAGCAACATTCTATCTTCACCAGGGATGATGCCACAGTATGGACATAAAATGACTGATTTTAATAATCAGCTTAGTTTCTGGTGTCACTCCAGGGGAGATCCAATATCTGTCAACATGGGATGACATGGTCAGCAGAACACATTGCTTTGCCAAAGACAGGCTGTACCTGACCCCCCCCCACACACACACACAGGCTTTCAAATATTGTTTAAAATTTTATCCAACCCCTTTAGAGCCTTTTTAGGCAATAAAATAATGAATAATATAATCCACAGAAGATTGTAGACTCCTAACAGCATAAAAAGTCAAAGTAATGTAGTACGTAAATAAAGCTGTTACAGAGTCAAACCAAAGCAGGAGACATTGATGAAATACGTCTATGCAGACCGTCTATTCAGACCTTTTAGATGCTTCTCCAATAGCAATAGCTATTCCCAACAGCAAATAAACGATAATCCAAATGGGTTAGAAGTAAAAACATATAAACTTCTAAAGTAAAATAACGTCTTTATTCGTTGTACAGACTGGTGAGCGCTTTCGCTAAACAGCTTTTTCAAACCAAAAAACAATGTGACTAGTTCAGTAAGATATATAAAGGCAGTAATCTTAATTGATTAATTAGTTACAAGCTTAGTAATCAATTAGAGCAAATTCTATGCTGACTTTAAAGGTGTATACTACTATAAGAAGTAGGTCAACATAAATAACAGTGCATATAGGAAAGACATGGTTAAAAGCTATTAAAATAAGGTTCTTCTAAATGAACATATACAGTTATTGTATTTTATGAATCACTATAATTTTATAAATAGGTTAAAAATACCATGTTAAATACATATATATAAAAAATAAATACATAATAGATAAATATGTATATTTTTAAAAATCAATTGTACATGTTACTTTCATAGTGTACAACGAGATAAATGCAAAACAAAACTTCTACATTTATTTAATCCTGTGTTTTCTATTTTTCAAAACTGGCTCATTGCTAGAAATTGTATTGGAGAGCAATGTTTTTGTTTTTAACAATGTTTTTTACATACAAAAAGATGGCATAGCTATGGGCACGTCTTGTGCCAATAGCTACGCCAATCTTGTCATGGCCTCATGGGAAGAAAAACATCTGTTTCAATTTATTCTATACAAACAGAATGTGTTATTCTATAAGCGTTTTGTGGATGATTTATTTTTTCTGTGGAAAGGAAGTCATAATGAGCTACTTTCTTTTGAAGAACAAGTGAATACATCTTGCCCTTTTTTAAGTTTCGTTATGACAAGCTCTAATAATACGATATCTTTTTTGGATGTTAATATATGGCGTATGAACGATGGTAATTATAATACGGGTATCCATCGTAAAGTATGCCACAGAAATACCTTACTTCACAGAGAGAGCATGCACCCTCCACACGTCTTTAGGAATGTGTTAAAAGGCCAATGTATCAGGACATCTAGACTAAATTCAAGTAAAGAACAATATGAAAAGGAATTGTTGATCTTAGGAACAAGGTTTCATAATAGAAATTATAAAACATCTGAAATTAACCACACCTTTAGTATGGTTACTGAGTTACGTAATAACACTGCTTGTCCTATTTTTTCTGAACCTGGTCTTTCCAGATACAGAAACCAAAATGATAGATTCATGCATAATGAACCAAGCAAATTAAGATTTCCTATTCATTACACACAGGATATACATTCTATCACTAAAGTAATTACAAAATATTGGGATATACTGAAAATTGAACCCGATATTTTTAAATTTTTGGAAGATAGACCACATTTTGCTTACAAAAATAGGAATAATTTGTATAAAATGTTATGTCATCCAACTTCTGTAAGAATGGAACCTGATGTTCATACAGGAACCACTCCATGTTACAGCTGCAATTATTGTAAATTCGTTGAAAATAAAAATGTTTTCATACACCCAATTACAAATGAAACATTTTGTATAACAGCAGATGGATCTTGTAATACTAAAAATGTCATTTACATTGCTAGCTGTACAAAATGCTTCTCATATTATATAGGCAAAACCGATCGAATGTTAAAAGAGCGTATCAGAGAACATTTGTACCAGATATGCATTCAATCAACTGTAAATGCACTTTCTAAACATATTTTGCACACAGATAATACTCATAATTTTACATTTACTATGCTACAAGTCATAAATATGAACATTAGAGGTGGTGATATTAAAAATTATACTGAGTCTGTTGAAACACTATGGATTATTAGAACAATGGCACATCTATTCCCTGGTTTAAATGATAAAGTTCCACTCAAACCAGTTTTGAAAAATAGAAAACACAGGATTAAATAAATGTAGAAGTTTTGTTTTGCGTTTATCTCGTTGTACACTATGAAAGTAACATGTACAATTGATTTTTAAAAATACACATATTTATCTATTATGTATTTATTTTTTATATATATGTATTTAACATGGTATTTTTAACCTATTTATAAAATTATAGTGATTCATAAAATACAATAACTGTATATGTTCGTTTAGAAGAACCTTATTTTAATAGCTTTTAACCATGTCTTTCCTATATACACTGTTATTTATGTTGACCTACTTCTTATAATAGTATACACCTTTAAAGTCAGCATAGAATTTGCTCTAATTGATTACTAAGCTTGTAACTAATTAATCAATTAAGATTACTGCCTTTATATATCTTACTGAACTAGTCACATTGTTTTTTGGTTTGAAAAAGATGTTTAGCGAAAGCGCTCACCAGTCTGTACAACAAATAAAGACGTTATTTTACTTTAGAAGTTTATATGTTTTTACTTCTAACCCATTTGGATTATCGTTTATTTGCTGTTGGGAATAGCTATTGCTATTGGAGAAGCATCTAAAAGGTCTGAATAGACGGTCTGCATAGACATATTTCATCAATGTCTCCTGCTTTGGTCTGACTCTGTAACAGCTTTATTTACATACTACATTACTTTTTAGGCAATGCCAAAAATACAAAACTACCATCACAGTGAAGAGTCTCCAAGCAGCCTTAAGGTATTACTGCTCAATGTCAGGAGCCTAAACAAAAAACTCCACACCTTTCAAGCCCTCCTCACTCTGGCAAATGTAGTCATCTGTGCTATGACCAAGACTTGGTACTTGGTATAAAACCATAGAAAGCACATCAGCAGTGCAAGTCTACAGTGTCTTCTACACATTTAGACTAATAACAGCACAGACTTGGCCTAAGGCAGAGGTGTCTCAGTCTACATTATCAACATACATACCTCCAGGTTGTTTAAACAGGATGAAACCATGGAGCTTATCCATATGAAAGTCACCACAGAGAAGGTCCCTCACCATACTAAGGCTAGCTACAGGTAACCATCTATGCAGTTAGAGTCTCACAACTCTTATATAAACTCACTAGAGGTGTTCCCCTTCCAACCAAACACCTTATTCATTGGTGACTTTGACTACCCCTCTATAGACTGGGAAACGTGCATTTCCTCAAACTCACAGGCACAATGCTTCCTGGACTTTGTTAACACAACCACTCTGGAAGAATCAGAGGATCCTCCCACATGACATACTCACTAGTGAGGCTGGATCACAGAGCTGTCTCCTTTGAAAAAAAACATCAGCCCATAAAATCTGGCTAAACCAATAATAGGAACTATTCTAAGGCAAACTGCATCCTATTAAGTGACAGTTTGTCAAACTTCAAGGATCCCCGTAACCCCGTGACGACAGCTACCTGTGCAGAATTATTCACAGATTCCCTATAAAATATGTGAATGGCTGTATAGAGGCTGCTGTCCCTACCAGAAGTAAACCCAAAACAAACACAAAAGACAAATGCCCTGCTGGAATCCTCACCTAAACAAGGTATACAGTAAAATAAAAAAATAAAAAACTCATGGCTAAAATCTTAAAGAGCAACTCCTTTAAGGACAATTGCTCCCTTATACAACTAAACAAGAACCTAAGACACCTAGTTAAGTACAACGAGACCAGCTAGAAGGTGAGCATAGTCTTGCAGTTCAATGACAACCATAAGGCCTTCTGAAACCTTAAAGGTAACACAGAGCAGTGTGCTGAACTGGTGGTGAACAGTACCACCTTCACCAATCAGGGTGACATAACATATCTAATGGTCGATACATTCAGCTAAAATGTATCCCCAACTTCCCAAAGCTCATCTGGGTGAACTCTCATTCAACATACTTCCCCAAACTATTTGCAGGGACCAGGTGCTGGTAGAACTCACTACAGATAAGATAAATGCCTCTTTGGGTCTTGACAACATCCCCAGTTGCCCCTGAACAGTCTAAAGCACAACCTTTCAGGACCACTTGAGGCACTCAATTACTACCTTGAAACTGGCTACATTCCAAGTGAATTGAGGGCCACAATAGTCATTTCCATCCATTAGGGCAGAGTATCAATCAACCAAACTAGGGAAATAGAGACTCGTCAGTTTTATGAAACTAATATGCAAAGCCATGGAACAAATTATCATGGAAATGACAAGCAAGGACATGGGCAACATAGAGACATTGGACTTATTTCAATTTAGCTTTGTTAAGGGAAAGTCATGCCTATTAAACCTGGTAGGTGTCTTTGAGTCAGTCACCAAGGCAATGGACAAGAGTAAAACAGTACATATGGTGAGTCTTGACCTGGCCAAGGCGTTCATTACAATATTCCACTCAAGTATTGCTGACAATCTGTATGAGCTAGGCATAAATCCCTACATAACTTGTTGTATTGTCACCCTGATTCGAGACAAGACCCAAGAAGCCAGGATTGGTGAGACCACCCCCATCAAGACACCAGTCACTAAGGAATACTCCACAGCTCTGTGCTGGGGCCACTTCTTTTTGGCATCTACTTTTTGGAAGTCAAGGTTAACGTTCAAGACTTCTGGCTCTCCAAGTTTACAGATGACTGTAAATTGGGAGCTATTATAGATTCCCCCAAAACACTATGATCTAATACTAAGGTTTAACACAGACAAATAACTGGTGCTGAAGCCATGGCCTAAAACTCAGTGACAAAAATGCATTATGATGTCCTTTGGGAAACTGTCAACCAAAGTTAATTAATCCAGTGATAAAACACCATTAAACATTGACCAATAATAAGGGATCTGTGAACATATGTAGACAACAATCTGGCCTTTGACCAACATATAGCTAAGATAGTAAGAAAATTATTCTATGTCACCTAACTTACAGGTAAGGGTATGGCATCCAGGTCCAAGGAAGGTATAGTATCACTCTACTCAGCCCTTATCTGATCTATCATTGAGTACAACATTCCCTTTGGCATGTACATAATCAGGCACAGTAGGAATACCCACAGAAGCATCTCACCAGCAGAATTCAGGGCATTAATACCCTGTCCTACATTGATCACCTAAAGGGTCTGTCTGTGTTTAATCTCCTACAGGCTTCTAAGCAGGGATCTTTGCCTGGCTAACAGGGCTTCCTCAAACCCAGCCCTGATGTATCCGTTGCACATGTGCAAAACAAACAGCACCAGAAAATCTAGATCAGGGATCTGAACTTCCCTTGAGACATAAACAGAACATGCTAGATAGAGAGCTATGTGTCTCAAAGGATCCCCACACTATGGAATAGATGCCCCATCCATGTAAACAGAGTTCATCCCTAACCCTATTCAAATGAAACCTTGACAACTGGATGGGAAACAGCTCCCTGCAAATCACTTAGTTACCTCCCTACTAACAACCCTCCCCCCATCCACATAGATGCCCTTGATATTTAAGCTCCAACTGTGTTTGGGTGTGCAGCTAGGCTTATAAGAGCCTTGGTGGTCATTAGCCTAGTAACCTATGAAACTATAAATGTTAAGAAGCATTTTTTTCTTTACTGGTGATTTTAATGTACTGGAAATGAAAATAATTTGGTATCATTTTGCTAATAGTCGAACATTACCACTGAGCTCCTTAAAGTGTATTTTGAGCACAATGCACAAGGCTATTGAAAATGAACTTGCTTTAAGGTGATGGATGTTATTGCTGGGTTTTGTTACATGCTTCTGTTTTCCCTAGCTTATATGAGTTTAGTATTTTCAATCTTTTTTTTTTTTTTTTAAACAAATGAGTACTTTACATATTGATCATGTTTTTGTTATAGGTTTTTATCACATGCTTTTTCCTGTGTTATCATCCCAGTCTTAAGTAGTCTCCGGTTAAGATACGAATGTGCTTACCAGTGTGGTCACTTTTTTTTTTTTGCATTACTAAAAAGTGAGTGCTACATGACTACTTCCATATTTTCCATTCATTCCTTTCATCTCTGCAAGTCTAATTCTTTGTCTCATAATATTAAATTAACAAAACAAGTACAACAAAGTCCACAGCTAAAATGTTTTGGGTTTAAGGTTAGGGGGTGCAAGTATACCATAGTGATGATAGCCTGGAAATGGGTGAAATTCTAGGGGGTGATTTACTGCAAAATCACCAGGTGCTGTAGTGAAGATGGTCTACTGCCAGTGTGAGTGACACCTGAAATTTTTCTTATATAAATGACATAATATGTTTAGTCACTTCATCTCCATTGTTGGGCTCCAGTATAGTAAAACTAAGGTTACTACTCTCGCGCTATCCTTACCACTATTCCACCCGTCTCTCCCCCTTGAGAGCAAACTTACCTAAAACTTGAAGAGCAGAAAATGATTACTTCATTAAAAGAGCTACTCCTTTTTTGGCTAAGAAGTGCTCCGATGATGTGGTTAATTTATAGTCCCACAATACCAGCTTTTGACAGGGGAATTGTTACCATTTATGTTTATGCTAGGAGATTATGTATTTTTGGGAGGCCCCTGTCAAATGATTGCCGAGCATGTTACACTGTACTAACTGATCTAAATGAGGTTTCACTTATGAGTGTTCTAAATTTCAATGAGAATGATTGAGCTTGAACAATATCATATAAAGAAATGAGACCAATTATAGTAAATGTGAATTGTAAGTACTTAGACATATTTAGGAGTGTAAAACAATGCCAGTGAACAAACCATTCTACAGATATGACTAGATTGAAGTGATTAATTATATAATGATTATCTTTTTGGCTGCCAAATATGTCCCTCTGCTATTATCCGCTTTCAAAAACCTGGCCTGTGGTAGCCATGTAAGGTACAGTATCCATCAAAAAACTAATACCAGGCTAAGTATTTTCTAGTATGTAGTATTTCTGGAATGAAGCTGCACCTTAAATAAATAAACAAACACTGTACAGATATAAAATAGCTATGGCTATAATGAGAAAACAGTAAACAAACTAAACATTAACTTCCTACTCAAATACCTGTCCAAGCACTCTGTTAATCTGAAATGTTGATGTTGCTAAAGCCCATGAGTTCTCAGATCTGTATTAAGAGAAAGTGCCTCCAGAAGTTTTTCTGTGTCTGAGACAGTCTGCCTTGAGCTTTTTTAGGGCTGGGGACTTCATCATTGAGTTTACAGGTGATCTTCCCCATTTAACTAATGTATGCTGTACAACCATAGAGTCCAAAATCATGCAGGGAAGTTTATCCTGCAAGTATGTTGCTATTTTTTCAGGCTGTATAGATATTTTAGGGCTATCTCAGAGAAGGATGTAGAGATGATACAGATGAAAAATAGGGACTTTTAAAGATTTCAGTATCTGTACCCACTGTCTTTTTACCACCAGTCATTTACAAACTTCACTATAAAAATGTACCCACCTAACCTAAGTATTGAATTTCTTGCTCAACTCAACCATTAATACTTTTTCCTTTTTCTGGTATGATAAGATGATGATAGTCTAATGATTACCTGTTTAGATGGAGCACTGGACTGTGGGGGGGGGGGGCTCATTTTCCTGCAGCAACTTTATAATACTCTCCATGTCAAGTGTGGTTGGAATATATGCCTGATGGAACTTGCGAATATCCTTTTGATCAGCAGCCTCTTTTATGCCAAGAATTTAGAGATTGTTCCAGCAACCCTGATTTTCTAGATCGTCAATTTTCTCATAAAGAAATTGGGTGAAATCAAGCAGAAAAGCAACTTTATGCTCTATTTCATTCAGTCTGCCAATTACATCTTGCAAAGTGATTCAGTTTTGTTGTCCTCTGAGATAGGCTAGCCATGGAATCCTTTATTTCTTGCACTTGTCCTTGAAGATGTGTATGAAAAGTCTATATTGAGATAGTGAGTTGGTAGATAGCTTGGGTAAGCTTTTTCAGTTCTGGGGAAGAAGTAGGTTCTTGTTGCAAAATTACTGGGGTATTTACTTCATTCCCCCATGCAGATCAGATGCAGGATCTATGGGCAACACCATGTTAGTCATGCCAGATTCAGTAGTCAAGAGGTACCAAAGTTTACCCAAGTTTACCTTAGCTTTAGATGCTACTTTCTTGTGTGGCATAGATTCACTGTGGCAGGGAGTGTTATCTGAAACTTCTGTTCTATAGGCAGATATGTGGTTACAAAGTGTTGGTAATGTTATTTACAATTAAAATGCCAAGGAGTTTGAACATTCCACTTTCTCATTCTTGCCCTTGGAACCAGAAGGCCCCTACCTAGATATGTTTAAGAGTGCGACAAAGGGAAATACTACCAGCCCAGCTAGCTGCAATTTTGTAAATAATTCTATGTTATTTGTGAATATTAATGTGATTTATATAGAAATGTAACAGAAAGAGATACTGCCAGCCTGATTATGTAAATGTATATATTTTAACAGTGGGAACTAGAACATAGAGGGTTAACTTGCAAAACTTCAAGAAAATAGTTGCAATTAAATTGTTTTATGATTGTGCTATAAAAGTTAGTTTTAATGCAGCAAGGAGACAGGATGTCAAGAACTAGGGTGCCTTCTGCATTGTTTTGTAAGTGCTTTATTGTTTTATATCTTCCAGCAGTTGCAAAGATCTGAGAGATATTTATTTTTCACAGGGAGATGCTAAAATGCTGATAATTTCTGACAATGGGGGTTTAGCTTGGGAACTAAAGTCAGGTGACAAAAGGTGATGTCATCCAAGCTAACCCAGCAGTAATATCTGATATTAATTTAAGAACTCTCTGAGAGAGAGAAAGAGGGCATTTTAAATTTTGTCTTTGACCTAAGAAGAAAATCCATTCATCAGAAAACAGCAACCAGGAGGACAATTAGACTGGCAGTGGAGATATAATACCCTCGATGAATGGACAGCTCAATCTTTCTACAGAGCACTTAAAAATCCATCTGGAGCTAAAGAGATGATTTGGAGGCCAAGCGTGTGGAAATAGAAGCAACTGAGAGACTGAGGCATCTGGAGAGTGAAGACAATGAGAGGCTGCGATGTTTGCAGGCTAAGGAGAATGAGAACCTGCTACACCTAGAAGCTGAGGAAATGGAGAGGCAGAGGCAGAGGCAGCATGAGAAGGAGTTACTGACTCTATGCTAGAGTCATGGAGGTAATGGAGAAGGGAGTAACTGGACCCCAGAAGCACAACAGGTCATTACATTTCTTCCGCAGTTTAAAGAGGGGGATAATTTTGATAGTTTCATTCATATGTTTGAGAGAGTATGCAAACAGTATAGTGTTGACCAAAGACTCTGGGTATGGTTCCTGACCCCCTTACTCCATGGTAAAGCTGTAACTGTTTTGTCAAAAATGTCTGACGTTGCATGTTTTGATTATACTGTTGTTTTGATTAGACTGTTGTTAAAAAGCATTTGTTAGAATTGTTTAAGCTAATATCTGAAACGTATAGGAAAATGTTTTGTGAAGATATATGCAAGGCAGATGAAAGTGTGTATGAATATGCTGCTGAACTGAGCACTTATTTCCATAGGTGGGTGAGTGGATGTCAGGTCACCACTTTTGAAGGGCTGGCAGATCATTTGGTGAGGGAACAAACCCTTAGCACTTTGCCTGAGGATATGAGGATCTGGTTAACTGATAGACAATGTGCTACTTCAGATGAGTTGAGGAAGAAGGGAGACCTATGCCTGGCAAGCAGGGCAGACCTGCACAGGAAGGGGACCCCCAGTACTGCTCATGGGTCTAAAGGAACCCATGCTGGGCAGCACAGACTGCCCCAACAGAATCTGCCAGTAGCAGGGGAAGCCACTAGTCCAGGTACATGTCCAGGAGTTAGGGTTAAATGTTTTGAACGTAACCAGTGGGGCCATTTGGCATACAGGTGTCCATTAAGGCAAGTTGGGGAACAAAAGGTGAGGGAGCCAGTAAGTTGTAAATACAAAATTCCAATAGTAGGTTGTCTTGGGAAAACATGGGTATCAAACTACCATCAGAGGTTATATCCCATTGTAGTGAATGGCAAAGTGGCCATTGCCAAGAGAGACACAGCCTCTAATATAACCAGTGTAAAGGCTGCAATGGTTACAGAGGAGCACTACTTGCCTGGGCTGTCTACTCCAGTCAGGGCTTTAAGAGGGCTCCCATTACAAATACCTTTGGCTAGGGTTCACCTTGACTGGGAGGGTGGAAAAGGAAGCCAGCAAGTAGGTATGTTTGAGGATATACCTGTAGATATGTCCTGATAGGGAATGATTTTGATAGTGCAGTATCCTGTGCTTGTGCAGTTACACACAGTCAGGCTTGGAGACAAGCATGTGGGTCTGGTAGCCTGGGAGAGACCCAGACTGCATACTTGCAGCCAGGAATGGTGAAGTGGTTACTTCAGGGAGGGAGCTACTCTGTAGCAGTGAGACTGAATGTGAGCCACAGCTGCTTGGGGGTACTGATGGTCCCTTGGACAGAGAGACTGCAAAGGTAGAGATGAGTAGTAGTACCCAGGCTGACAGTGAGGCACCACTGTCAGAGGATGCCAGACTTCCTGTGGAAGGGGAGTTGGGAAGGGTTACATGGAGATAGTTGAGACAGGCTCAGCTCTCAGACCCTACATTGCAAGGCCTGAGGCAGGTAGCTAGGGAGGCACCTGATTCTCAAGGAAAGAGGGATTCTGCATACTGGGACAAAGGGTTACTATACAGAGAGTGGACCCCTGAGGGAGGGCTAGAAGGTGAGAGAGTACAACAGTTGGTAGTGCCTAAAGCCTACCATCTGGCCCTTCTAGCCATAGCCCATGATATTCCCTTTGCAGGTCGTATGGGCATAAAAAGTACAAAGAGGTGTATAATGCAAAGCATCTATTGGCCTGGAATTTTCAGAGATGTAACAGGGTACTGCAGTACCTGTGAGCAGTGCCAAAAGGTAGGCAAGGCAGGAGACAAGGTGAGAGCTCCTTTGATGCCTTTCCCTGTGATTGAGGAGCCATTTCAGAAGCTAGCTATGGATGTTGTGGGTCCTCTGAGTACCCCAAGTTCCACATTGAAAAAGTATATCCTAGTGGTAGTGGATTATGCTACACGAAATCCTGAAGCAGTGGCGTTGTCCTCCATTGAGGCAGAGAAGGTAGCAAATGCTTTGTTAGAGATTTTCAGCAGGGTAGGTTTCCCAAAAGAAATATTGACTGACAGAGATGCCAATTTCATGTCAGACCTGCTGGCTTGTCTGTGGAAGCCCTGTGGGGTGAAGCACATGAAGACCACCCCCTACCATCCCCAGACTAATGGTTGTGTTGAGAGGTTAAACTCTACAATCAAGTCCATGCTACAGGCATTTGCAGATCAGTTTAAGAGGGAGTGGGAAAAATATTTGTCCCATTTGTTGTTTGCTTACAGAGAAGTTCCCCAAGAATCCACAGGTTTTTCACCCTTTGGGTTGTTGTATGGGCATAGGGTGAGGGGACCTCTAGATTTAATTCAAGATGAGTGGGAAGGTGAGTGCTAGTCTCACAAGGAGTCTGTTGTGGCATACATCCTGAACCTCAGGACAAGGCTCAGGGAACTCATGGGCTTGGCCCAGGAGAACCTGGCAGAAGCCCAACAACAGAAAAAGGTGTGGTATGACAGGAATGCTCGAGCTAGAGAGTATGCTGTGGTTCATCAGGTAATGGCTCTCATTCCTGTCAGGCACAACTAGCTGCAAGCAGCTTGGAAGGGACCCTACAAGGTGGTAAGAAAGGTAAGTGATGTTAACTACATGGTGGAAGTGCTACACAGAAGGCAAGGACACAAATTGTACCATGTTAACATGATGAAACCTTACCCCTTGTGCTGAGTATTTGCAGTGGATTACAGGAGGAGTCTGAGGGAGATCTGGGGACTGATCTCCTCAGTGATTCTCGAATAGACACCTCAGTGGAAGGGGTAGCAATGTCCCAGCAGTGATTTCCTACCCACATTCAAGAAATCCGAGCAGTGTTGTAGGAATTTGGGGTCATGTTCACTGGGAAACCAAGGTGCACCCACCTGAGGCAGCACCAGGTGGATACAGGACCCCAAAGGCCTATTAGGAAGGCCCCGTACAGAGTGCCTGATAGAGTCAAATAGACTCTGAAGGAGGAATTACAGGCAATGTTGGAACTAGTGGTGATTCAAGAGTCCAACAGTCCCTGGGCCTCCCCAGTGGTGCTGGTGGCAAAGAAGGATGGCAGCACCAGCTTCTGTGTGGACTACAGGAAATGAAATAGTCACACAGAGTTAGATGCTTACCCCATGCCTAGGACAGATGAGGCCCTAGAGCAGCTGGGTGGGGCTAAGTATCTTACAACCATTGATCTTACCAAGGGTTACTGGCAGGTGCCCTTGTCTCCCAGTGCTAGAGAGAAGTCAGCCTTTGTGACTCCTTGTGGCTTGTATGAGTTCACAAATATGCCCTTTGGGATGAAGAATGCCCGAGCAATTTTTCAGAGACTGGTAGATCATATCCTGGCAGGAGCAGGAGGGTTTGCCCTTTTCTACCTAGATGATATTGCCATCCACAGCCATTCCTGGCCAGAGCACCTTCAGCATGTCAGGGAGGTGCTGGTAAGACTACAGAGGGCAGGGCTGACCATTAAGCTGAGCAAATGTCAGGTGGGTATGGCAGAGGTCTCCTACCTAGGACATAGAGAGGAGAGTGGTAAGATAAGGCAGAACCTGCCAAAGTGGAAGCCATTCAGGCATGGCCTGCACCTGTTACTAAAAAGCAGATGAGGGCATTTTTAGGGACAGCAGGGTACTACAGAAAGTTCATCCCTAGTTATAGTACCATAGCTGCTCCCCCCACACACCTGACAAGGAATAACAGGCCAGATAAGATAGTGTGGACCCCAGCATGTGAGTAGGCATTCCAGAAGCTTAAAGAAGCTTTGGAAGGACCCCCTGTGTTAGCCAGTCCAGATTACAGCAAATAATTTGTTGTGTAGGTGGATGCTTCAAACCATGGGGTGGGGGCTGTACTTAACCAGATTTCTTCAGAGGGAGAAGAGTACCCAGTGGTTTAACTTAGTCATAGGCTTCAACCCAGGGAGGAATGCTATGCCGCTGTAGAAAAGGAATGCCTAGCCATAGTGTGGGCACTGCAGAAACTTCAGCCTTATCTGTATGGAAGGAAATTCACTGTTATGACAGATCACAACCCCCTAACATGGTTAAAAAGAGCCAGCCAGCAAACTGCCAAGTTACTAAGATGGAGCCTGGGGTTGCAAGCATATGATATGTCAGTGCAGCACTGCAGTGGGAGTAGCAATGCCAGTGCAGATGGGCTCTCAAGACAAGGAATGGGGTAGGTATACTCAGATAGACCTGACCCTCTCAAGCAGCATTTCTCAAGGGTCAATTGAAAAACTAGCTTGAGTTCTCCAGGGGGAGAAATGTGAAGGCTGCCAGCCTAGCCATATAGAATTTTGCAGATAATTTTGTCATTTGTAAATATGAATGTAAACTACAGGCTTGTGGTTTTAAATTTAAAGAAATACTGTTACATGTGGAACTGGGAAAAAAAATGTGACAACAGTGCACTCTACTGACCAAAGTAAAGCATGTGATGCCCCTTTGATGTAGATAGTGGTGCCGATGGGTCTAGATGAAGAAATTCTTTCTATTGTTTTAACCAAGAGTTAAATTGCTAGATTTAAACATGCAAATGTATTTTTATTGTTCTGCTTCCTGACCAGCTTCAAGATAACAAAAGGAGATGTTAAGAATGTAAATGCAGTTTCTGTTAGCCTTAGAATGCAGGAAAGTGTGAAGAATGATGTAATGTGTAGCCTGGGAACCCCAGGAAAGTGTGAAGAATGATGTAATGTGAATTGGAATTGCAATGTCAATTTAAACAGAGAGAACCAAAGATTATTAAGCATTTTTGTCTTGAACATCCAGCTCATCAGCACTGTCTTGCTCTTATGTAAGTTATCTTAGATTTGTGTTTTCTTTTAGAAATAGCAAGGAAATAGAAAGATTTGACTAAGTGTTTTTCTGTGATGTCAGAACAGTACTACTGAATTATTTACGTATTTCTCGGTGATCTCTGAACTCTTGACTAGCACTGTGTAGTAAGAAGTATTGTCTTATGTTTTTATTATTTATTATTAAATATTTTAAAACCTTTCAACTGTGGATGTTTTGTGTAGAGATAATTTAAGCTCTAGAGTACATTGCATATTTATAGTGATTGTTGTACCAAGTCACTCTAATAAGCCTTGACTGTTTGGTTATACTATGAATTGGATAATAATATTGCACAGTAATAATTGGACACCCTTTTAAGGGCCTTTGAGTACCTGATAAATATTAGCTGGGTGGTGGCAGGTGGTACTACCATATAGTCTGGGTAATAGGGGCATAGCTGGAGAACCTGTAACAGCCTTTCCCTGGAGTGTCTGTGTGGTTGTATAAACTCTTATCTCAAAGTGTGTGTGTGTCAGCTATTTGGGCAGGGACACAAAGCACTGGTTGGACAGAGAGGGTGCCGGAGGTTTTATCTTGCCAGCTAGACTGAGATCTGGACCCTATAGCTGTGCCAGTGGGGAGTCTTTTTAGGGACCTTGAGAGCAAGAGAGCGACCAGCACCAGACTGACTGTGATCTCTGCCTGCTCTTAAGTGAAATTGCACGTTACCGTGTGTATTTGTTATCCTTTCTTGATATATGAGACACCCTCTCTGGTGTTTGTGGTGAGGATTGAGGCTCCTTGATTGCTGAACCAGGGTACAGGCATCACATATTAATTAGCAGTGGTGGCAGGAAAAAAAAATCTTTATGTAGCATGTGGCAGCAGCACTATTAAGCAGGAAAAGTTTTCTTTTTTAAATTAATGTTATGTATAGAACCCCCTGCCAGCACAGTGCCCAAGGCAGATGCCTAGGTTCCCTAGTGCTGGACACATCCCAGCACTGTATTACCCACCTGTGCTTTGCCATATTCTTTCCACCATATTATTGTAAACCAGTAAGGCTAAAGGAATAAATAAAATAAAGTGTTTATAAATTATTAATCACTCATCTGTAGTATTTTCATAGGTTTACAGGTTCATAGGTCATTACTAGGCTAATGACCCTAAAAGACCTTTTTAAACATAGTCATGCTTTCCAACAGTACTTGACAGGTTACGATAACATTCATTTTACAGTGGGTATAACTTGGGTATAAGTTGTTGAGCATTTATAAGTTTCCCATTTCCTAAAAGGGAAATAGGTGGCAGACCTGGAGTAAATTTATGCTTCCCTATCCAGTGATCCAAGTTGCACTTGAATAAGTTCAGGGAGGAAATCCGCTTCACACAGATGGGAAGTTTGTTCAAAAGAACAATTAACTCTGAAACACGCACCACTCCCACTCCCACTCCCATCAATATGTCTTATTTATTTTGTAGATGTGTTTCAGGTCCCTACATCTGATTTTTCTAATGCTGTTTTTTACAGATATGCAACAGGATCATAAGGACTGGTTCAGGGGCTGTTTTGAAAGCCAGGCATAGATTGTTCCTCAGCAGTTTGTAGGAGACAAGGATAAACTTTGAGGTGTGTCACAAAGACATGTTTTCTCCAGCATATATTATTTTAGTGAGGACTCTCTTAGGATGCTCCAGTTCTTACATATGCTTGGTCAGGTACATACCATGGGAGGGTATCATACTCATTGTTTGGTTTGATGAAGGCTGAGTACAATGGAAAAATGGTATCTTTGGACCCAGATGTTAAACTCCTGCTAATATGTTGTGCAGCATAGAATGATTTCCCTACTACAGTAAACACATGTTTATCAAAATCCAAGTCACTGTCTACATGTGTTCCCAACTCCCTGATTATATGGTCAGTTCTTAGTGGTGCATTATCAAAGTAGTAATTTCCCAAGGTGGTCATCTTTATGAAAGATACTATTATCTTTTTTTGGCATTGAGTTTTAGAGTGTAACTCTGGCACCAGTTATTAGACTGTGTCAGGCCTTGGGGAGGATGCTTGTAGCCTTGAGGGATTCTGATTGCACCTAGTTTGCAATCATCTGCAGACTTGGTGAGTCAGAAGTCATTGATGTTTGCCTTGATATCAGGAAAGTAGTCACCTAAAATGAGCAGCCCTTGTACCAAACCCTGGAGTGTCCCCACTACTGACTGACATTTTTTGTAGAGGCAGACTCACCTATCCTGTTTTTTTCTTTTATCTGTGAGTCAGTTAGTTATCCAATTGGTGACATTGGGTTTTATACCTAGTTTTAGGAGTTTGTCTGCAATGCCTTAGTGGAGTATTGTGTTGAATGTTTTGGCCAGGTTGAGGTGGGCAATGTGCACAGTTTAGCCATCATCCATTCCTCTATTGACCTTCTCAAAGAAATCTAATAGGTTGAGGAGCCATGTCCTGCCCTTGATGAAACGAAGTTGGGTTGGGGCTATGCTATTATTTATCATGCCTGTGATGACCCCTCTCTGGGCCAGTAAGCAACGAGTCTGAATCTTCACCACTGACACTGGACAGGTACGTTCACTTGGAATACAAATGGATACACCCAGTATTTCCCGATGCAGACCTCTCTGCATCAGACACGATTTCCCTTAAGAGCACACATGGAACACACCCAGCCTGGGTTCTAGATTTCTCTGTATCTGTCTCCCTCCAGGCCTCCAGTAAGACTCCCCACTGGTACAGCTGTAGATTTAGGTCTTCAGCCAAGTGTCCAAGCCAAATCCTCCAACACCCTCTCTGTAAAACCAGTGCTTCAGGTCCCTGCCTCAAGTAGCTGACACACACACACTCTTTGAGATTTAATTTTCACAAACACACACACACACACACACACACACACACACACACACACACACACACACACACACACACACACACACACACACACACATTACCTGTTCTGCCAACTTTGCCCAGAGCATAAGGTAGCTATAAATGCCAACAGACACTCCACAATCAGCTTAACCCTTAACAAAGAGTGTCCAATTATACTGTGTAATATTAATACTAATACAAATGGTAGTAGTTTACCAAGGCAGCTAGGCCTTCTGGAGTAGACCACACAGTGTCACCAGACAAATATAAACACTCTCAACGGTTGAATACTTTATAAAAGGACAAGACACATTAAGAGTTTGAAATATATTTAATAATAAATAATAAAAGAACATGAACACACTGAATATATAGTTACAGTAAACTACAGAGTTCAAATCACAAGAAATATTGAAAATAACATTGATGGACAGACTTAGGCAAATAAAGAAAAACAATATCGAAACTAACCTTCATTATATTAAGAGAAACACTATTCCATACTTAATGGAGCAAGGCATATGATGTGATGACTGGTTCTTTTTGTTTTCAGGCCCAAGCCAGAATACTCAATACTGAGAGATTTCTTTACAATATCTAAAATGTCCAAGATGGCTGGCAGAATGACCTCATCTGGTCACCTGACTCTAAGTTCTCACACTATTCCCCTTGTAAGCTTGAGATAGGATGTTAGCATAGCTGTGATAAGATGCATATCTGCAGTTTTGTCAATTTTTATGGCAGTGCCTGGGGCTTCCCCTTTTTTACTGAGCTAATAAACAAACAACGACTTCTTCCAGACATGCCATCTCTGGTGAGAGCTGTGAGGTAAGCACTTTCATGGCCAAACAGGTGGTCCAATTAACAGTATTTTTCTTAAAGGAAGAAGTAAGCTAGCTGTTTAACACCTTCTCTTCCAGTGTCCTTTGCTAAGATATATACACACTCAGTCTCACATGTATGTTCCTTCTCTATTCAGCAGGACCTACTGTTGATACATTTTTTAACGTTAGCAACTTTACAAACACATTTTGATTTTCAAATGCCATACAGTTCTAATACATTTGTAATATAAGCATATGTGCAAATCAGTTTGAAATTCAAATGCCATATAGTTCTAATACATTTGTAACGCAAGCATTTTGTATAACTCAGTTTGATATTCAAAGAGCATATCATTCTTTACAGAACTCCAGCTGGCTATGCTGGCACTAGCTCATATCATCACATCATTCATGACTATTCTTTCCATGGCCTTAATTATAAGATTAGTCATGCTTATCGGTCAGTAGTTTCCCAGATATGTGGAAGTCCCACCCTTATGCAGAGGGATAACAGATGCAGTCCTCAATTTGCTTGAAACAAAGCCTGTTTGAAAGCTGTGATTGAATAGTGCTTCTACTGAGCCCGATTGGTTATACTTCATGCTGTTAAAGAGGCATCCTAGGATGTTATCAGGTCTTATTAATGCTTTGTTTTGGGCCCTGGTGACCACATTGATGACCATTCCCTAGCAATAGCTGAAAGAAGTGTCTTTCTTGAGAGGTAAAACTGGATCTAAACAGCCAATAGATTTACTATATACTCTGGCTTGGTATAGGTGGCTCCATTTAAAATTAGTTTGGCATATAGTTGTATCTTTGAGGTACTAGACATAGGTGAAAAATACCTTGTAGTTGCCTTTAGCCTGGGTGGTTACTTTTACATCAGATTTGGCTTTGGTTGACATAATTAGTCTTCTGAGTTGATTATTTAGATTTATCACCTGCTATTATTTTGCAGTGCATTTTTGGTTTTGGCCCTGATTTTTTTTCCTTTTGCAATGCAACCTTTTGATGTTGAAATTCCATCAGAGTGACTTGTTTGCCGGTGTGTTTTTTTTGTTTTTTTTGGCTAGGTATCACTGCCTTTATGCAGCTATGCACATGATTATACTTTTTTTTTTTTTTTTAATGAATGACTTTGTGTAGGCAGCAGTGTTCCCTGTGTTTCATGGTATTTGAAATGTTGTTAGGGTATCACTTAAAAGTAGGAAGTTAGCATTAGAATAATTCCTAAAAGATCCAAGATTATCTGGTGTCTTAGGTTTTATTTTTATTTCAAAGTAGATGGCTTTATGTTCTCACCTGTCCAATGAGGATATTACACTCAGCAGGGCACTACAGTGTTCCCCCATGTTAGTGAGAACTAGGTCAACGATGTTTGCACCCTATTAGGTATATGGACTAGTTGGTGCATGACATTCATGTTGACAAAATCCAGGAATCTTTGAGCCTGCAAGTCTATATATAATTACCTGTTAATAGTGGTGTAGTTGAAGTTATCCATGTGTATGGTGCTAAGCTGAATGGTGAGACACTCAAGTTCATTTAAGTAAGTAGTATGTATTTACTGGGTTATAGAATGGGAACCTATAGCTGACAAGGATATGTTTGGAGATTTTGCTTATAGTGAGTGGTACATGGAAGAGCTCAAATGCATCATACAGATTGACCATCCCTTAGGTGTGATTATTATTTATGTAAATTGATGCAGTTTCACTGTTTGTCCATTTCTGTGCAGTAGCTGGCCTAAATGTGTAGAAGGCATTTTAGCATTGCACAGCACTGCCTGGGTGATCGCCACAGTTTTAAACCATGCTCAGTAACTACAGAGATGCCTACATTCTTCAGGGTGAGGAGAGCTTGCAGTGAGTGGAGTTTTTTTTTTTTTTTGTTTAGACTTCTGGCATTCAGCAATACCAGCTTTGTATGTTCTGGAATGGTTAAACTATGATGGTTTATTAGACTGGCAATACCTGAAAAAGGGCACTGTGGGGTGGACCAGGATTTAGCTAATATTTGAATATCTAGAGAGGGCATGTGCAGACTATCCTTGATGATGCATTGTAGTTTGTCAACCACATACTCCCAGGATGACAGATATTTTGCCCATTTCGAATTACACCAAAAACTAAGTTAGTTATTCAAATTAATTATTTTTTGGTTGCATTGTGTCATCATCCTTCCAGAAGGCAGAATGTTCCTCAATGCTTGGCTCATACCAGTCTAGGATATATAGCCTGAGAGGTCCATCATATCTGCCTTCACATAGACCAGGGAGGTACATCTCAGATCATTTACTATCCCATGGACTATGACCGAGTCACATTGGCACTTGTGATTCAGTGACCTGAGTGCATGTGTAAGCTGCTGGAAACTGTCTTCTGTAACCTTCTCCTTGCTCAGCCTGGTGAGTTGGACATCAATGGGCCTAACAATGGAGTTGTCTATGATCAAGATTTTGGACCTTGTGGGAGTCTACCTTAATGTAAAAACTACAAGCCAAGCCGGAATATATTAAAATGACCCTTTAAAGACAATTGTTTCAGCTACATGGCTTCTGAATGCCCATGATTTTTACTTTTTACTTTTCATTTTAAGTCTTCGCAGCTGTGCATGTTTTGGCCTTCTTATGACCTCAGCAATACAGCATAATTGAACTGTTTGGATATACTTCAGAAATACAGGTTTTAACAAACACCTGATGTCCATAACCATTAAAGTGTCTGCAAAATATCCCAACTAAATCCAAAACAAAAAAAGACCAATTAGAAAAAACTACTAGAAAAATCTAGCTAAGCTAGAGTTTTCACTGTGTGATACCTTAAACCTCCTGTAATAGAGGTCCATGGGAAATATGTAAATGATCCCTTGAAGACATTGAGTGTTTTAGCTACATGGCTTCTGAATGCCTATGATTTTTTACTTTTTCTTTCAAGTTCCTTATTTTGATAAAACACCCACATATGATGAAAAAAAAATCTCCTGACATTACTTTATTTATTCACTCAAACTGAATTATTGCTAGTCAATTAAAGTACAATGTATTTTTTTTTTTTTTATGGACAGTGTGTGAGCACTTAATTGCATTGATTCTTCCCATGCCTGAGAAAACTGCATCTGTTATTCAACATGAGGTAGAGTACTGAATCTACCACTAGAGATCTGCCATATAATTTACTTCTGGTAATTTAAAAAACAAATAAAATTAAAAAAAAAAGAAAAACAGTGATTAGGGAAGTGATTTACAAAGTAAAATTTGGAAGACAGACTGCTGGATTCATTAACACCTACACTTAATGTACACTAAGTATATATAGTTCTGAATGAACAGACAACACATGCATAACTCAGTCCTTTCTCCTAGTTTTAGTTTTCCTACTGATTTTCTTGCAGCCTTAAATCCATCCATTCATCCTCAACCCCTTTTCCCATTTTGCACATGGCGTAGGGGTGCCACTTCAACAGTGAAAATCATCTCAAGCCAAGGTTTACAATGCCAGGAGGCTAGCCCTGTCGCATTAGTTCATCCGTACACTGACTCACACACACCTCACACCTACGGCCGATGTAGAGTGTCCAATCCACTTACTGCATGTCTTTGGAATGTGGGTGAAAACTGAAGTATCTGGAGGAAACACACGCGGCCACAGGGAGAACATGCAGACTTCGCACAGAAGGCACCCCAGCCAAGAAGCCAACCAGAGAACCTCTTGCTGTGAGGTGACAATGCTAACTGCTTGCAGCCTTAAATATCAAGGGGGATTCATAAAGGTTTCCACATAGTGTAATCTAGCTGAGCAGCTAGAAAGCATACAAATGTGGTAGGAATGCTTTTGAATACAGATCATGTACACTTTTTGTAGGCGTTAATGAGCCTGTAAAAACCACAGCAAAATAATGCTTGGATGAGGTCTACCTACAAATGCAGAAAAAAATTTGCTTCTTTGCAAAAGCACTGCCTCTCTTCATTTCAAAATTCTAAAATGAAATTATAGGCAACTTATGGCAGCCACTTTAGAGAGAGGTTATATAGTGAAAAAAAAGTATCTTGTGGGATTTGTACCTACATTTTCCTGTCTCTTGCATTTATGTTGAAGCTACTGAAGCATGTTACTTCCATAAAACAAATATTGTATTTTTTTCTGTCCCTCAGGGTTATTATATACAACAGGTTTACTCATGCGGTTGGATTGTTGACGCAGATTATAAAACCTAGTTCTTAGTAAAAAATGGTTGTTGTTGTTGAAAGTCTTCAGGGATCCTGGAGAGCTGATGAATACTGTACATTCTGAATGGTTTGTTCCTATAATGTCTGTACAGAAGCTTGACTGCTGAAACAATGTGTTCCACAACTGACAGTTGCATTTTAATACCTGTGCAAAACATTCTGAATATTACAAAAGTAATTTCTATCCTTGAATTGCATTGATTTTGATAGATTTTCTTGAGTTTTATGCTTTTGAAAACTAAGTAAATATTACACTTGTATACTATAGTGGAGAGTGTACTGCGGTGGTGGTGCTGCGGTAGCATTTTCGCCTCACAGTAAGACGTTGTCTCATTCGAGTTTCAGCTAGAGCGTTTTCTGTGTGGAGACATGTGTGAATGGGTGTACCTTCGTTGAAGGTTGTGCGTCAGGGCCGGCAACTTGGCACGTAAAAATCTACTGCCAATCATTAGCGGACCAGAGTTCCACTGTGGCGACCCCTAACCGGGAAAAGCCGAAAGACACAACAACATACTATAGTGGAGAGTCTGACTCATACATAAATGATTTATTTTATACAGGAAAGTATTCTGAATGAAGACACATTCTTTCTGTACAGCAGGCATGAATGAAAATGCCAAATAATGGTACTTGCAAGTTTCAACGTGCTTTTCAAAAAGATGTGAAATAGGGCATTTTAGGAGTTATAAATAAATGTATAAAATGAGTACAGCCTAGTGAAGTAGTGAACCAATCAAAAAACATTTGCTCTGTTCATGGTACCTTATGTAGTGTTCAGTCCAGTAGGCCAAAATTAAACACACTCAGCTCTATCTATGGTCAAATACCTATGAAAAATCTCAAAAGAAGAGAAAAGAAAACTAATGATTTGTAAAATATGAGATTAGCAGAAGACTGCAAGCATGCCAATGAGTAGAGGATTTTTGCAAAACAGCATAACATACAAAACAGAGGCTAAGATTCTGTTTTCAAAGCTGTTAAAGCATGCACAAAATATTATCTCTCCACTGTGCCCCTCGTATATCTCCAAAGTTCTTGAATGCCTTATGCAAAGAAACACTGTTGGCTTCTATTTCTCCCATTTCAGACATTCACCTGCAGGAAGACACATTTGTAATGAGTGTGTGTGTGTGTGTGTGTGTGTGTGTGTGTGTGTGTGTGTGTGTGTGTGTGTGTGTGTGTGTGTGTGTGTGTGTGTGTGTGTGTGTGTGTGTGTGTCAGCTTGTCATTTCATCAATAGTGACATACAATTACTTCTCCTACCTTATTTGTGGACTGACCACCAGGCAAAATGGCTTATCTTGGCCTTACGCAGAATATTTTTCTTTACAAACATCATGACAGGGATGTGTACTGCAGCAGTCAATAAATCCTATAGTGGAAATCCATAAATCCTATAGTATGACCCTGTTGACAGAGCAAATATTCTGTGATATATTCCTGACTCTCCCCTAACAAACAGAGCTGGCATCTGGTGTTTTGTTCATCTCATCCTGGTGGTCATTATTTGTACCACTGCTTTCCTGGTCTGGAGTTAGAAAATGAAGAAGTGCACATTGTCTTTGTACAAACTAATTTGTCAGCAGGAATCCCTCGAGAACTGATGAAAGGATTTCCATCTGGAAAAAAGAAAATAATGCAATACATACACCTAAAAAGGATCCTTATGTAAGATCTATTCAGGCACATTTGTAATCAGTGAATCACGATATTACCAAATTCATGCAGTACCGGAAGTGATCTACTCTCTTAGAGAACAGGTAAGGACTAACTAATGGAGGTTCATTCAACCCACCAAACTCATAACAACATGAATAACGACAGATGAAAAGGACAATAACCTTAATTTCTACATACAATTATAATCTTTTGGCTGAAAATAGCAGGCTGATTTATGATAATATACTATGCCAAACAGATGCCCATCATTGTAGGCTTAGATAAATATGTCAAAAAAAGCCCTTAAAGCTAAACTAATAGTTTGCATCATAATAGCAGGTAAAGTTTTGGAAATTATAGAGAAATGAGGTTTAGGAGCAAACCAGTTTGTCCTGGGACATCTTCAAAGTTTGGGGTTTTATGTAGGGATGGTAAGGAGTAGTGTTAAGTAGAAGGGGAGGGTGAGGTGGGGAAGGATGCATAAGACAGGTTGAGGAGGAATGAGGTTAGGTAGAGCTGTGAGCAAAGAAGGGTTAAGTTAATAAGGGGGAGAGATGGGAGGAAGTGAGGTAGGGTGGAGTGGGGCTTAGGAGATTTTATGTGAGTGTAGTGTGGGAAGTGATAAGATTTTGGCAGTTTTAAGGTTTTGCCATTAGGCTTGGTTCCTAAGAAGTTGGTCAGTGAATTTCGGTTGATCATTTGACTTATCCTAATGGGAACTCCATTAACAATTTCATTTCATTAGATGATGCCAAGGTGAGTTATGCGTCTTTGGATTATGCAGTACAAGTAATCTGGGGGTTGAAGGATCTGTGGTTGGTGAAGGTGGACATTAAATCTGCATTTCAGTTGCTGCCGGTGTGGGAGGAAGAGTGGCTGTTGTTACTGGAAAAAAAGTGAACCAGCATTTAGGTAAATCTAGTGACACACAAACTGTATTCAATAAGATATAAGAAATCATTGGAAACCAGGGTGGAGTAAAGCACTTTAAAATCCTTTTAATTTCCATAAGTAAATTTCAAGTACGCTTTTAATATTTACAAGTACATTTCAGCATACCTGAAATTTACTTGGGAATATTAAAAGGATCTTAAAGTGCATTTACTCTACCTTGGTTTCCAGTGATTCTTATTTCTTATTGAGTGGCTGTTGTTAGGCATGGTGGTTGGAAACAAGGTTTATTTAGATAAGGCTATCCCAATGGGATGCTCTCTAGCCTGTGATACTTTTGAGAAGTTTAGCATTGAACTCCAATGGATTTGGCACCATCAGGTGGGCACTTAGAAGGTGGTACATTGCTTAGATGATTTGAAAAATTGTAGGTGAAGGGTTTGAAAGTGTGTTGGAAGGTATATGAGATTATTTTGGGGATGTATGAAAAGCTGAGTGTTCCGTTGATCATGCAGAAGGTGGAAGGTCTGGCTAAGCCACTTGATTTTTTGGGTTTGCTAGTGGATGCAGAACGACAGTTGTTTTGTTTACTGACTGAAAAGATTATACATTTGAAGGATAAGATCAGATGCTTGAAGTTTAAGGACATGGTGTGGATTAGGGATGTTATGGAGCTTTTAGGTCTTCTTAATTTTACATGTTGGGCAATTCACCCAGGTTGTACTTTTTGAAGGTCTGTGACCTTTTTGTTGAAATGGGGGGAAAAGCAAACATCATTGGGTAAGACTTGGTTGGTTGGCATGGGCTGATTTAGCACTCTGTTAGTCTTTCTTGGAGCAGTTCAATGAGGTTTTCTTTTGGCAGTCGGATTGGGTTGGTCAAAGAAGTAGCAATTCTTTACAGATGCAACAGGAGGTATTGAAATGGGAACACTTTTTGGTGGTGTATGTTTTGCGGCTTGGTGGATGGCATATTGGAAAGAGGGCTGGAAGAAGGATGTAGTTTTTTTTTTTTTTTTTTGTTAATGTCAATTTGGACAGTATCTGTGGTTTGGCAGGAGTGGTTAATGGGAAAGAAGATTATTTTTCATTTGGACAATATTGCAGTGGTGTGAGTTTTGTAGGCTAACACAGCAAAGTCTGAACTGCTTTTGTTAGTATTACATAAGTTGGTTTTGCATAGTTTACTGATTAATTTTCTTACACAGGTGTGCATATAGTGGGAGCTAAGAATGGGATTGCTGACAATTTATCATGCTTTCAGTTTTCCAGGAGGCAGCCGGTGAGATGAAGGTGTTGCCAGACGATGTGTGGCAGACTGGACTGAAGTAATCAGATGGTTGGTGCAACAATCTTGGGCAGCATCTCCAGGGAAAGCATATGGTAGGGCTTAGTGTGATTTTGATAAATTTGTTTTGCAGCTGCCTGAAGGAGAGGAAGTTTAGTTAGAAGAATTCTTACTGAGATACCTGACCCGGGCTTGGTTGCAATGTAAGGCAGTCCAGTTGGTCAAGGTGGACCTGGTCATGATTATTATATTTGTGCGGGTGGCAGGGTTGCATGATTTTACTCAGTCCTGGACAGTGGATCGTATGTTGAAGGGAGGGGGCAGAGTGGCTGGTGTGAGCATGGATAAGCAAAAATAATTGACAAGATAGGTTCTAAAAATATGTCTGCATGGCGTAGCTTTGGTAGAGGGTGATTCAGGGGATTATATTTTGAGAGTGATATCATTAGGGTATCACAGTTGTCAGAGTCAGTAGTTTGGGAGGATATCACGGTAATTTCTGTGTCAGTGCACATTTGGTTGCATAGATTTAAAATGGACCAGTTGGGGAGGGGATGCACAGATAGTTCTTGAGTGGGATAAGAATGAGTGGCTGCGTCTGGAGGGTTGCATTATGAGATTAATCCAGACCCATGCAGGGAGTTCTTAAGACTTGATTTTTTGGTCAAGAGGGGGTAAAGTGATAATAGGTAATCAGTTTATATATGTTATGAGAAAGGCATTTCATTGTATTGGTTTTCTGGGTGAGAGGTTTTCCACTCATTCCTTTTACATGGGAAGGGTTTCGGATTTAGCAAGGGAAGGCAGATCAGTTGAAGTTATTAAGTGGGTGGGATGCTGATCTTCAATGCCTTTTTGTCTTATATTAGGTAAAGTGGTTGGATGGGTATTAATTAATTAATTTTTGTTCTTTTAAGGAAAGGAAATTGTTATCCTGGGTCATTCTAATATTCTTTGGGTGGTGAAACAGGCTGCAATTAGTGCCGGCTGGCAAAGAATTGCATTTGCATCACTTTGTGTGGAGAGTCATATAGCATAGTATCAGAGGCCTCAGGTGGCATCATCTTGTGGATGATGTTGCAGTTATACAGTCATGGCTCCCATGAATATTGGTGGTTCATTTGGCGGGTAATGATTTGGGAATAATTTCAAAGTGGCAGTTGATATATAGGATAAGAGAGGATTTGGCTACTTTGCAGAGTTTATATCCGGGAATGTGTATTGTGTGGTCTGAAATAGTGCTATGATTATTTTGGAGGAATTCTGGCAGTTTTCTGGTTTTAAAGCAGCCTTGTCGTTTGTTAATTGTAGGCTGGCAAGGCAGTTCAATACTTTTGGTAGTCATATGACAGAACATAGGGATATTGATCACAGGGAACCAAACTGGTTCAGAGAAGATGGAGTACAACCAAATGAGTTTGGTTTGGATTTATTTAGTGTTCATTTAAGTTTGTTTTTAGAGGGTTTAGTGAGGGTTCTACAGCAAGTGAAGAGGTACAGCCTGTGTTGGGTGGATGAGCCGAGAAGAGGGGCACTCTTATCCCTCTTCTGCTCCCCCTCTGATGTTGGGTGTTTGATGCAAGGAGTTTGGGGATATGTAAGTGAGCGGTAGAATGCTGCTTTGTTAAGTAAAAATTAGTGAGTGGTGGTGATGACGCCACTTATTTGGGCAGGGTAAGCAGTATACACTGCCCTCATGAAAGGTTACAAGGATGTTATTAGTGTGATTAATAAACGGAAATCTTTAGATAAAGTTATGCATTGGCAGTTTAATAAAGGTCGTCAAATGCTAGTTCTGATGTGGTGTGTTTTATTGAAGGGAATCAGGACAAATAGATGGGCTAGATAGATAGATAGATAGATCGATAGATAGCTAGAGATAGAGAGATTACGGCTGTGTAGTTCTCTTTAGGGGTAGTGGCTATCTTATATACATAGGCAATTTTGGTGCATCTGATAGTAATTTTGATTTCCTTACTAATTTGTTTACATTTTATATTATGAGCTGTGGGGGGGGGGTGGCAGATTTGATTAAGGGTGGGAGTTTGCATTTCTTGTTATATAATAACTGCTGATTCTATTATCCGTCTGGATTGTACATTTGCTCTATTTGTTGTTTTGCTTGTAATGGACTAGAATACCTTTCACTATACAGAGATTTAACAGTCCATGAAAAGTCCTTGATTATAGCTGAGGTATTAATGTTAAGAGATTCAAGGTGATTTAAGTTTTTGCAATAGGTCATTAAAACGTAATTTGTTGTTTTTGTGTGAAGTCCCTGAATGCAGATGCAGTACTAGGATTAAGGGCACTTGTTTTGATGAAGGGGTAAATAAAACATTACTTTAACTAATGAATGGAATATATGTGAGGCAAGGCAAAGGTCACGGGAGATAATTAAGACAAGGTCTGTGAGGTGTGGGCCATAAGTAGGAGAATGTAAGTATTTCCTCTAGAGATGTGGAATTGATGATATGATAAAAGACATGGGCGTAACAATTAAAAAGTGTAGTATGTAAGTAAAATCTCTGAATAAAAAGTTCAACTAAATATGTTTTATTATTTAATATGCTCTGTAATTACTGAAAAATTAATCATTTTTTTTTTGCTGAGAGTGTTGTAGACGTGCACTGATTATAATAAATACAGATATACCCCCACTGCTATTAATGATCCTGAATGGTGATAGGTAGTAACTCTTGGAATAGAAGCAGTACTTTCCATAGATCTGAACGAGGTTTCAGTAGCTAAGTAGATATGTACAGATAATAAAACATTTCCAAGTGTGACATTTTGCCTCTGAAACTTCTCGCTTTTGAGCATAGCCATACTGATAACTGACAGACTGGAATTTCTCAAGATGGAATATCTAGTCATTTCACTTTGCCTAAAACATGGACTATGGCAGTGGAAAAGTATTTTGCCAGCATAAAAACTCCATGGTTTGTCCATTACATTTTCTCTGGATGTCACAAACCGGATCTCCCTTGAATGACATTATTAATCTAGCCACTCACTGAAGCCAATGATTGCTGATTTGGCATCATTCTATGTGAGAGTAGACTACTACTTAACACAAAATGTATTCTCTGTTTCAGAGTACAAAATGATTGCTCCACCATATTTATCAGCATGTCCTCTATGGTGGGCCAGCAGAGAATGTTTACTCCTACATAAGCATTAACAAAACTATGCCAATATTTAAATGCTTTGGACCTAAAAGGCCCCACTTTCTATCTGTAAATTTTACACTTGAATGACAGCCAATGTTCAAATAGTCCTTTACAAGGACAGAGAGTTTATATGACTGTCAGTGGATTCATCAATAAGTCAACATTGGAAGTAGTATCATCTGTTGTATCTGTAGCTGTTTGTTTTTTTTTTTTTTGTACTTGTTGATTTTTTTGCAACATTATGTATTGATGTAATAGTAGTAGGCATGATTAAATGGTGATTTTGCTCATTGGCACACCACATTTCGTAATGCAAGATGTAAAATATAGCTTGAAGTTCATATACATAGAAGTTCAAAATAAATAATTGCTGGTGGTGAGTTTAATTGGAACAAGCCAAAAGTAAAACAAAAAACAGTTATGTAGGTCCCCGCATCCCCTTAAATTAAATATACTAATTCCTGGGTTGCACAAATCTAAGAAAGGGAAAAGCCCTTAAATTATGTAATAATCAATCTAATGAATTTCAGCCAACACATAATTCGACCAGATGTACCACTGATGAAAAATACCAGCATTTCAGCACGTGATGAAATCTGCACAATGGTAAATCAAGTAACACCTTGTATATACACACACCCACCCATATATATAACTAAACAATATCAACTTATCTAAAACTCAAAACAAAAACAGAAGAAATATTTCTATACAGTGTAAAATGATTTGTTTGTTACTAGTATGATTTTTCTTTAATTTGTGCAACCTGCTTTATTATACTGAGCTGTACTGTTTGTATTGGCGGTACAATTCTTGTATTGTTTTTTTTTTTCCTTTTGTTCCCATGAGACGGTTATTATATGTAAGCTGAGGGGTGTGCAGTGAGCCCCCACCCGCCTAGCAAAAACATTTGTTTTGTTTTTCTTTTGAATTTTGTTGGGTAACTGGGAAAATATTTTTTGGGAATGTTATGAGTTAGCTGAATTTAAATATTCCCTGCAGACTGCTCTGTCAGAGATATTAGGTGAGCAAATTGAAGTGATTAGGGAGATGATTTTTTGAGCTATGATACAGAGCTGGAATTGCCTAGACATGGTAAGGCCTTGCTGAGTCTAATTATGGTGGCTGCCTAAAAGCAATTACTAGAAAATGGAAATCAAAGTCTAAACCAACTTTATTAGACGTACAAAGACGGTAACAGAGACAAAACAACTGGAATGGGGATCTTTAGAAAAGGGAAGGAATAAATTACACAGGAAAAATGAGAAATGTGGGGCGGCTACATGCAGAGGAGAAATGATCTTTAAAAAAGGTAGGATTTGTATGAGCTATGTAATGGGTTGCTGACAATGACTGGATATATTATAAGTGACATATAATGTTTGCAGCTACAGTTGTGTCATCATGGTTTGTAAGTTATAATGTTTGCATATGAGATTGTGCCACTATGATTTATTTTCATTTATATAAATGTAAGATTGTCTGTATCACATATGATCATTTAATAAAGATGTTTCTGGTAAAAAAAAAAAAAAAAGGTGGAACCAGACAATAGTGAAGAAAGTGCCAGTCCAACCAAAACCAATACTCTCAAAAAACAAGGCACATGAGGGGAAAAAATACTCTGCTCAACTTAAGAACGTAACACTCAACTTTAGTCCACACCGAAAGAAAAATACACAGGAACACTCAACAGAATCTCCATGTTTTCGTCTCTCTTAGTGTCAGACTTCATCAGATAAATTAGTTCGCTGTTACCCTCCTTAAATACTATCAAATTCATTAACCAATTTAACAATAAAAGGTGTAAAATATCCTCTCGAGTGAACATTCCTTAAAAATTATTACCTATAAAGGAAACTAAATAACTTATATTACATTCAGAATATTAATCTGCATTCACCTAAAAACAACTTGATTAAAATTATTTTCTTAAGGACACAAATTAAAATATAAAACAATTGTTAAAATTATTCAAAGTATAAAAAATAGTATAAAAATTGAAAAAAAAAATAAAATAAAAAACAGTGAACGAAGATTTCACTAAACTGAAATGGGGGACATTGGGGAGTGTGGGTGGCATCCCCCCCCCACTTAGTTTGGGTATATATTGTCTTCTGGAAAGAGTTAGTCATTAGTGTTCTAAGTATGCATATATATGGTTTAAAATGAATTGTTTTGAAGCTTTTAGTGAAATATAATATAAAGCCAAACTAGGTGGGGGCACACCTAACTATATATACTAACTCCAGGATCTCACTATAGTGGGGAAAAGGGCATATACCTTTTACATGCCTTACAGTACTCTACACAGTGCCAGTACTTCACTTCAGTGAAATGAGATTCGGTGAAATGAGTTTTCAGTAATTTAAGCTTTCAGCAATATGGTCAGGGTGAATTCAGAGTCACTAAAATGAGCTTTCAATGTAACAAAGTAGACCTGTTAAGGGACATGTTTTTGAAACATGGATAGCCACTTATTTTTATTAATGAATTAATGATTGAGGTAATGACTAAACATGAAAGGAAGCATTTCTTATCCATCCTTGGGGCAACAGTGCAAGATCATATTTGGATAGCCACTTATTTTTATTAATGAATTTATGATCGAGGTAATGACTAAACATGAAAGGAAGCATTTCTTATCCATCCTTGGGGCAACAGTGCAAGATCATATTAGTCCATTGGTTATGGATTTACAAACACCCACACAACTCACTAACAGGACTGATAATTATAAGAATTCATTTATTACAGTATTTCATCCTGACAGCTGCTGTATTAGAAGCATACTTACTAAAAACTGGAATATTTTGACATATGACAAACACATTACAGAACATGTAGGTTTGGTTCCAAGCATTGTTTATATGAAGGGGCAAATCCTCAAAGATTTATTTGAGAAGAAATCAGTACAACAATCAAAGCAATTTGGGATGGTGAAATATGGCTGCTGCCCGTATTGCAAGCATATTTTAACTGGTAATTTGTTTGGCATTAATGGTGTCCAGCTTAGACCCAAAAAATATTTTAATTGTAATTCTACTAAAGTCATTTATTGTGCTCAGTGTCAACACTGTGAAGGGTTTTATCTTGATAAGACAGAAAGACGTCTTCATGACAGAATTTATGAGCAAACTTATGATATTAGAAATAAAAAGGATACAAATGCTCTTTCCAAACATACCATGGAATTCCCTGATCACACCTTTAAATGTTTCATTTTAAAAGAATTTGTCCTGTCAGATAGAGGGGGCCCGTGGACACTCAGTCTGGAAAAACTTGAACTTCTCTGACAATTAAAACTTAATGCCATGACCTGACCTGGTTTGAATGACCAAAGATCCATCACCTGTATTTTAAAACTGCATTCTTTATAAAGAAAGGATAATGGCTGCAATTTTTTGCCAGTACATTATTAGCAGGTAAAAAATCAGAAGCACATGTATAAACTAACTTAAATCTGTTGTAATTTATGTCAGTTTTCTATCTGCATGGCCTTTAAATCTTCTAAAAACCCGCTTTAAATCCTTCAAAAGGAAGCATGACATCACTAGGGCTTGGCATTCTTGTGCTCTAGATTGGAGTATATATGGACTCAATTTTTCAAACATGGTTTTATCTGAATACGTTTAAATTAAGAAGACAAAAGTGCTTATCTTTTACTTGCTTTTATCAACATTTCAATATTAAAGCATCCTTTTTATCATGAATCGTGGCTCCAGGTGTACGGTGTGCATACTTTTGAATGCCCTACATTGATCAGCACAGTCAGTACAGTGAGGATCAGGAAGTTTGCCCTTTCCTCAGTGTAGTGCGATCTTGGAGTTGGTGTATATAATTAGCGGGGGGTGGGGGGGTGCAGCCCCCCCCCATATGAGTGAAATTCATTGAACGTCATTTCCAATGAAATACCATCCGTTGAAGTGACAGTTTGATGTATTGGTATAGACCCATAATTTATTTATCTAGTATATGCACATGCATATGCAGAACCCTTTCATGTTTGTTGGCACACAGCTTTAGCTGACACATCACTAGATAGTTATATTCATTCTTTCATGGAGAGGATGGTATGATACCTGACATAAGCGATACAAGGTAGGTCCTTACTAGTTGCAATTATGATTATAGCAGTTCAAAAAGATGACAAAAAAGTGTAAGCAAACCACAAAGCTGATGAAGTCCTAAAAGTATTGTTGAACTAAAGCACTTATTAATGTTACTCAGATTGTTCAAAGGTTGACTGATTCTGCTTTGTGGTTTAGTTATGATTATAGCAATATAATACTTAAGGATCATTATATGACTGGTTGTCAGGTATTGTTTAGTACTTGCCCATTTTTAACTATGGCAAATAATATTGACTTATTGCATCACAGATAGAGTATCAACTGATGTGAATAGCCAGTGGCAGGAGTTACATAAAGTATTTGTGTCAGTTAGGCACTGGGAGTTATATAAAGTGTTTCTATCAATTAGGCATTGGCTATATAGGAAAGGAATATAAGATATAATTGATGACGTCTTAGCTAGCAATGCGGGTGGCATGCAGAACAGCAATAAAACATGAGACCTATCCAATGGTAGCTTGGCCAAATAGCTTATGGCTTAGATTTATGACCACAGCTTGAGTAAACCGATTAAAAACTATTTGTTAAAGTATATATAGATATATATATATATATATATATATATATATATATATATATATACTGCTTGTTGTGAAAACTAGAGCTAGATCTGATGAAGCTTGGTTGAAAGCAAAAGCACCCATCTATTTAAATATTTTTATGTTTCAATAAAGAAGGCATTCATTTCTAAACAAGTTACACATGCCTGATTACTTTAAAGTCACAACTCAGCTTGTCTATAATTCTTTATCTCTTTTTCTTGGTTTTTAAGGAGTCACAGCAGTTATTTTTTTGCTAACGAAATACCAGTTTTCTCTGTGGTGTTGCTTTCATATATCCGTAACTATCGCACACTTCCCCTACGAAAATATAAACAAACATAATAAATCCACATACATACATTTACCAAAACCCTACTCCTAACCCTACACTAAATCTTACATACATTAACTATCTATGCACTTACCTTAACCCGAACCTAACCATGAGATCCGTAACTATCTCACACTTACCTTATGGAGCTATACCACAGATGGGCCAACCATGGTAATTCGACATTTCCAAATTCGTGGTTTTGGACGTTCGCTGTAATGCCGGTTCACGCAATACGTGTCAACGTTTACGGATTCGCTTAAACGGACTTTTGCTCTTGTAATAAGGAACTATATCTATATATATATATATATATATATATATATATATA
>NC_056744.1:1234251275-1234318775 GCF_019279795.1 Protopterus annectens
ATATTATTCTTTGTTACTAAAAGTAGAGAAAGTAAAAAGCAAGAAAGTGTTATCCTTTTTAAATGTTATTGATGTTTTGTAACATGGTAAACAGTCGTACTAATAATAAAACACTCACTGGTATTAGTAGAGGGCAGATCATACATAATGGTTTACTATGGATCCAAAACCACAATTTTACTATAAAAATACTGTGGCATTATGTGGTGAGTCTGAACAAGATGTGTAAAAGTGGTCTGAATGTGAAGTGAAGTGTTAGAAAACAATGCATATAGGCTGTTGCAGTGTAAATAGTGGTGTTCTTTCAAGGAAGGCATGCACGTGTTTTATGTTAGCTGGATAAGGTTACCTCAGGAATTTTTAGCAAGCCAATGTTTTCAACAAAGTGGTGCAAAAAAGAAGTGCTCTAGCCTTGTTAGTCAAAGAAGCTGAACTACTGATGCAGAGGGGGGTTTGTGGCTTGAAAACCGGCAATGGGAAGAGTGACTTTGTAGAGGAAATTACATTACAGAACAACCATGAAGAAGCATGGAACACACACAATACTATGGCAGAATGTGCAAGACAGACTTTTTTTCTTTTTTAGGGCATAGGAGACAGACTTTAGCAAAACAGGAAGTTTTTGTTTGAGAAAAATATACATCAGAATTGTGCTGCTCTGTGTTTACTAAAAGCAAGTTTTTATCACAGAAAAATCATAGAAAATGCAAGGCAGTTGGGCCATGTGGCCTTTTAAACTTTGCAAGTATCGACCTCAGACGATACCTCACTTTTTTAAGGGAGTCAGGCCAGCCATACCAAGAATCAGTTTGTGGATACTCATCCAGTTGTCTCAATTCTTTTTCAAGAAAGATAGTGTGTTATGTTACTTGATTTGGAGTGGGAGTTTGTTTGAGAGATGGGTTAGTCATTGATTGATGAATGTTTCCATCTACTCTGATTTGTTTATTTGCTAAAGCAGATTTAGATCTCCACTCCTTATGTTCACTGCACTGTTTGATTTGTTGAGATATAAAAAGTTCTGGTCTGCTAGATCCCTAATGACCTGAAAAACAAGACAGAAATAGCACCTAAGGAGATTATAGGACACTGAATACAGGGACAGAACCTACAGTCTCTCCTGGTAGCTCAGGACTTTTAGGCACAGGATTTTTTAGGGGCTTCTGGTGTCACTCCAGTTGCCTTATATGTCAGTAAAATATATCCCACTGTATTTTATATTGGGTCTGATCAGTACTACACACACACACACACACACACACACACACACACACACATATATATATATATATATATATATATATATATATATATATATCTTAAGAAAGGACTTCTTTGGATGCAGAGGCAGTATCTTTTGCAATCAACTTCACCAGATTGGAGGAATTCCTAACCACTGTTGCAACATGATGCTCAAAGGAGAGGGAATTATCTCCCCATGTTCCAATATATCTCCCAGTATCTGCATTTTGGAGTGGGGTGATGTCCTTCAAGAATGCAACTGCAGTCCTGACATATGGGTTGTCCTGCCTCAGGCAGCCCCTCGGTCGGCCGGATTCCAAAGTCTGGGTCCGGCGTTGGCTGATGTCGCCTCTTCCCCGAAGTCAGAGCGGCTGGGGTATAAAAGCATCAGATGACGCCATCTTTTTCAGTCTTTCTTGCCGCGCAGTGCCCGAAGCAGAAGCAGTTCACAAGTGCTGGTCGGCCAGCTCCTGTGTTTTCAGTTACCGAAGTCATCAAAAAGCTATGTACCCCGTTGGGGAACCTTTTCTTGACTCAGCCGATGTCAGATAAAACTGCAAAAGTTAATTATTGTTTGTCTTGTGGTAAACAAATACCTCATAAGGACTTCCATTCTTACTGCCTTCCCTGCCTGGGCCCAGACCACGACGTCTCGGCCTGTGCTGCCTGTGCTTGCTTCAATAAGCGCACTCTCAGGCGCCGGGCAGAATTTGCTGAAGACTTTTTTGGGGAAAATTTCTCCTATATTATGCCGTCGGAACAACCGACAACACATATTTCCAAAAACCGAAAGGACCGGGACCGACATTCTCAGCCCGCGTTTTCCACCAACGACACGCCATAGCCTACCGCGAGTGCCTCGGTCTCTTCGGAGGCAGTAATTCAACCGCTCCAGACCAACGACACCGCTTTACCGCACACTTCGGTCCCAGAGGTTAACCCGGTGCCGGTTGTTGATTTTCCTCCTGAAACCGAAGCTCAGGACTTACCTGACACCATACCAGTGGATAAAGTTACTCCAGCACGTGGGGCAGCTAGACCTCCAGTCCCTATGTCCATCAAGGCCTACACACGTGCTAAGGCTGCCATCCAGGCTAAGGCTCACCCTTCTAAATCCTTTTTCCCAGGGTTGCACTTCTGATAAACAGATCTTGACTTTAGCTGCAGATCTAATTTCTTTAATCAGAGGATCTCAGGCACACCCAGACAGAAGTTCTCAGCCGCCTGCAGATAAAAGGCCTAGGGTTGAGCAGACAGATACCCTTTCCTCAGATGAAGCCTCTGGGGACTCAGACCATTCAGATTCCCAGGAAGAATCCTTCCAGGCCTACGAGGATTCTGATGCTGATGAATCCATTCCCTCTGCCTCTCCTCCAGAGGATATTTCTTTCAGGGAAATTCTCCACTCCATAAGAGAGCATTTTCAGTGGCAGGGCCAGGATTTCTCTGACTCCAGGAAAAGGCTCCGTACTTTCCTTAAGTTACCCCAGCACAGGCCTTTAGCTATTCCCCCAGTGTTAGATGTATTGGTTGATGTGTACTCAGACTCAAGTGCTTCCCCTGATTCTCTCCCTCCTGCTCCTGTCAAGCCAGACAGATATTACAGGGTTCCTGAAACTCATAAGCATCTCTTTAAGGCCCACTCTGTGGATCTAGAAACTATTTCTCGGGGGCCCAAAGGAGTGGCCACCTCCACGGCCAACAACCCTTTGCCCGCAGACAGGGAATCTAGGTCCTTGGAGAGATGGGGCAAAAAAGTTTATACCTCAACCACCCTTGCCATGAGGGCACTTAACTGTCTTTTTCATACGTTTCAGTATCAGGATTTCTTGATGGATGATTTGCAGAAAAAGTTAGCCTCTCCTGAGCCTTTAGATAGAAAGGCCTTGCAGGATTTGGTTCATAATACTCAGCAGGTTAGCAATCATTTTCTTCAGTGTGGTTATGATGCATTGGAAGCTTCATGTAGGGCAGCTATGACAGGGGCTGTCATACGTAGACATGCTTGGTTGAAAGAACAGGCATTGCCAGATCATGTTAAAGTAAAGCTCCTAGAAGCACCTCTGGAAAAACAGAAGCTATTTGGTGCTAATGCACAGGATGTGTTGAAATCTATTGAGGAAAAGGCTAAATCAGTACAAACAGTCAAAGATTTCCTCCAGGTTCAGCCACCGAGGTTCAGCAGGAATTGGCCTTCGAAGAATTGGTCCTTTCCAGACACTGACAAGTTCCAAAGGGGAAAAAACAGGCATGCTCGAGGTAGAGGGCAATACCGAGGCTCCTACAGGGGCCGCCAATGGCAACCAACTAATCAGAGAAGTGGCGCAGGGACTTCTACTGCTCCACAGGGACAATCACAATGACTTGACTTTGACACCGCCGACCAAGGCTCAAAGAGAAGCACCTTTAGGCGGAAAATTATCTTTATTTTCAAAGAATTGGCACGTTTTAACAAAGGACAAATGGATTCTGGACATAATAGACAAAGGCTACAGGTTCCACTTCCATAACTTACCAACAAGACAAGGCATGCCAAACCTGCCACAAAATCAAAGGGCAGAGGCACTCATACAAGTTTCAAACCTGTTACAGATCAAAGCAATAGAAAAGGTTCCTCCTCAGGAACAAGGTCAGGGATTCTACTCAAGACTGTTCCTTGTTCCAAGAAAAGAAAAGCAATGGAGGCCTATACTGGACTTGTCCGCTCTAAACACTTTTCTCATTGTGCCAAAATTCAAAATGCTGATGTTACAGCAACTTCTTCCCATGCTGGGCAAGGGGTCTTGGCTGGTTACTCTGGACCTCAAGGAGGCATACCTGCATGTCCCAATCAGACACAGTTGCAGAAGATACCTCAGATTTCTTGCAGGGTCAGAGCATTATCAATTCTCAGCATTGCCGTTTGGCTTATCTACTGTGCCCAGAGTATTCACGAAATGCCTGGCATCAGTAATTGCACATTGCAGACTCCAGGGGATACAAATATACCCTTACCTGGACGACTGCCTTATACAAGCGGACAGCAAACAAGCCTTGAAAAGAAATTTGGACTATGTCATACACTTACTACAGGCTTTGGGATACACAGTCAATATTCAAAAATCAAGACTACTGCCATCCCAACAAATAATTTTCCTAGGAGCCAAATTGGACACAAACTCACAAATGGCTTTCCTCACAGAAGAAAAACAAGAACAGTTACCAGATTACTTCAAAAGCCTAGCAAAGCTCACCCAGATGACTGCAAGGAAAATCCTGCAGGCCCTGGGTTTCATGGCATCTTGCATTCTTCTGATTCCACTGGCAAGACTACACATGAGAACTACAATGGTACCTAAAAAGTTTATGGTCTCAACACAGCCACAACTTAGAAGCAATTATTCCACTCATTCCATGTCTACAAAAGGAATTTTTGTGGTGGGCACAAGCAAGTCAATTAAACAAAGGCATGTCTTTCAACAAACCTCAAGCAAGCCAAACCATTACAACAGATGCCTCAGATCATGGATGGGGGGCGCACATGGAGGGCAGATGCATTCAAGGGCAATGGGCACCCCGGGAATTGCATCTGCACATCAATCAAAAAGAGATGTTGGCAGTGATTCATGCAATCTAGGCCTTCGGAAAATTTCTTCAGCAAGGTCATCTGCTAATAAAGACAGACAACACCACTGTTATGTGGTACATAAACAAACAGGGAGGCACCCATTCTTACCCCCTCTGCAGACTAACAATGACTCTTTGGGAAAAGGCCCTGAAACTGAACTTACAGTTGCAATCCCAGTTTGTTCCAGGCAAGGACAATGTTCTGGCGGACAGTCTAAGCAGAAACATTTTGGACCCGCACGAATGGATGCTGCATCCCGACATTTTTTCACAAATAACTCATGCATGGGGAAGGCCGGACATAGATCTCTTTGCCTCTCACTGCAATCATCATCTGAAGAAGTTCTGTTCGAGGACACACCATCCTCAAGCCTGGAGAATGGATGCTCTCTCCTTCAGCTGGAATTCTCTGACAATCTATGCATTCCCACCTCTACCATTAATGACCAAGGTGTTACTGAAGATCAAAGCAGAACAACCGAAAGGTATTTTGATAACACCAGACTGGCCAAGGCAGCACTGGTATCCATTACTAAGGAGCATATCTCGCACCAAGCCGTGGCCCATGCCTCTATGGCCTCCGCTTCTAACTCAGCACAAATACAGGACGGTTCATCCCAACCTGCAAACATTGCAGCTGACAGCTTGGAGGGTCCCACGACTTCCAGCCATATCTCTCTCTCCAAAAAAGTTCAAGAGATCTTACTGGAAGCACGCAGACCTTCCACCAGAAAAACTTATTCAGCCAAATGGAAGAGATTCATCACCTGGAATGCCAACAAGGGTCAGGATGCATCAGTAATAAACATGCCACAGATACTAGAATACTTGGCAGAAATGCTTCATAGTGGCCTTTCATATTCTTCCATAAAAATACACGCTTCAGCAATCTCAGCAAAATACAACTGCGATCCACCTGTGTTTTCACATCCTTTGCTAAGACAGTTTCTAAGAGGGATAAAGAATATCAAACCTCCCAGGAAACCACCAGTGGCTGCATGGGACCTCAACTTCGTCTTGGAAAAATTAACTCTTCCTCCTTTTGAGCCAGCAGCATCTTCAGAAATGCAATTTCTCTCCTGGAAAACAGTTTTCCTGTTGGCAGTTACCTCAGCAAGAAGAGTCTCGGAGATACAGGCCCTCCATTCCTCATTTTTCATCAGGACAGAGTTTCTTTAAAAACCAATCCTTCATTCATGCCAAAAGTGATATCCAGGGTGTCTCTAAATCAAGCAATTCACCTGCCTACTTTCTTTCTCAATCCTCAAAATAAAGGGGAAAAGCTGCTGCACACTTTGGACATACACAGACAATTACGCTACTACTTGGACAGAACAAAGGCCAACAGAAAGTCTGACCAACTATTTGTAGCTTACGCGGCTGGAGTGCAAGGAAAGGCAATTTCCAAACAAACAATTTCAAAATGGATTGGACACTGCATCAGATTCTGTTACTCCTTCCATGGAAAAGGTGTGCCAGCCGATATCAGGCCACACTGCACCAGAGCTATAGCCACCTCCACAGCCTTTCTAAGAGGGGTGGCTACAAAGGACATTCTAGAAGCTGCTACATGGAGCTCTGTGCATACATTTTCCAAACACTACAACCTGCCTTTATACTCCAGATCCAGAGCAGGCTTTGCTTTGGCAGTCCTGCAGGGCATTTTAGCTACACCATCTTTTTCTTAGATCCTACCACCCCCAGCTTGGCTATGGTATTCAACCCATATGTCAGGACTGCAGTTGCATTCTTGAAGGACATAGTACAGTTTTGTACCTACCATAAATGTAGATGTCCGATAGATATGCAACTGCAGTCAGGTTTACCCTCCCTCCTACCCCTCTGTAATTTACTTTTTTGGGTCCACTACCCCTTTTCCAACTTAGCTGGGGATAGCTTTTATGGTGTATCTGTTTATTACTATTGTGCATGTCTGGAATTTTATCCATTCTCTAAATTTAGCCTTCCTTGGAGGGCACCTGGCATCTGGGGCAAGAAACACTGAAGAAGATGGTGTCATCTGATGCTTTTATACCCCAGCCACTCTGACGTCGGGGAAGAGGCGACATCAGCCGACGCCAGACCCAGACTTTGGAATCCGGCCGACCGAGGGGCTGCATGAGGCAGGACAACCCATATGTCAGGACTGCAGTTGCATATCTATCGGACATCTACATTTATGGTAGGTACAAAACTGTACTTTCTTTCTATTGTAATCTGGATTTAGAGATTGTTTACCAAATGTAACAATATTCCACTTTTTTATATTTAGTTTAGCTTACATTCTCTTCTTCAGTTATTAACATGCCTAAGCTCAAGTTGTAGCTTCTGCATGCCAGAAGGGGATTTGAGGATGAAACTCATTTTACTGTCATCTGTAAATGTGGTTAATCAAGAATCCTGGTTTTCATTTGGAAATCATAGAATTATATGATGAACAGTAGAGGACCCAGTACAGATCCTTGATTGACTCCACTGGTAACCATCATGATCACTGACAATGTACCTGCCACCCTCACTATATGTGTTCTGTCTCTCAGCCAATTTGCTATCCATTTGTCTACATCAGGATCACTTTAGAGCACATCTAGCTTGATAATTAAGTTAGCATGTGGTGTGGTACCAAATGTGTTGTTGATTTCAATATATGCTGTATGAACAACATGGTTGCAGTCAAGGCTTTTGCTACCCTCTCAAAAAACATTTACCAGATTAATTAGGATCTACTCTTAACAATGCCAAACTGCTGGGGTTAAGTCTTACAAGGTTGTTAAAATTATAATTTATCGGGTCAGTTATGACCTGTTCCATGGTCTTGTGGATGAGGACTATGTCCATGGTGGGCTGCCCTTCTGCAGTGGCATCTTAGTTGCTGTGTGCCATACTTTGAGGACTGAGCCATTTTCTAAATTCAGGTTGAATAGCTCTAGGAGCAGTTGTACCATTGCATCTTCAGCAGGCAGTTGGGCATGATAGCAGGTCCCATGAAGGATATATTTTTTGTTTTGGAAGATAACTTTAGGTATTGTTCTTTTGTAATGGTAGGAGTGGTTGATATCCTTTGGAATATATAGGTTTTGTAAAGTTTTCTCGGGGTGAAATTTGCATTGAAATTGTTATCTAATATATTTGTAGTATATACTGGATCTCAGTAGGTGTAAGTAAAGAACTTACTTTTTAACCAAGATCTCTGAAGCCTTTTAAAGGTTGTTATTGCTTTCCAATGTGGTCCATGTATCATATCCATATTTAGTCCTCTAGGAATTATTGATACTTTGTCTGTCATTACTTTTCATATTTTATGCAATGTCTTCATCTTTCTTTTTCACCCTTGCAAGTACCCTTCTCTCCTTTTCATTGGTGAAAATATTTTTCTTCTTCATTGTCATTTTTATTGTCACCTTTCACAAGCTAGTGCAGCAATTTCAGTTCTTGCCTTCTTTCTTCCGGTTTCTTAATTGGAAAGAATTTATTCAATTCACGGTTGCTTCACATGTTTTTCTTTCACTTTCTTCTTTTAACTTCCTGAATACAGCTTTCCTTCAAATCCCCCTCTCTGTTCTTATGCTCACTTATATTGTCTATTTTCTGTTATGGTCAGCTTATCTTCCATTGTGAACCAAACATTTATATGTCATGCAACATTTTTGAAAACAAATTCCTTAATTCTTTTCTCATATCTCACCAAATCACATCTTTTAGGATACCTTATTAATTGTCAAGTCCTCTAGTCCTTTTCTGTCTCTGATGGAAGCTATTTTTATTAACTTTCTTGTCCTTTCTTAATTATCTCCTTTATAATCATAGATTGTCATCTATCTCCTGAGTTTTAATATCTCCTTTCAACATTGTTATACCTTTGTAGTATGATGTTAATTGATTCTACATTCACAATCTCTGTAACTTGTTACTAGTAATCACGCGCGCCTACTACTTGCATGTCTTTTAACTACTTTGACCCGCAGGGAGGATATGACAATACTAACCATTGCACCACAGCGACCTTCTTGTAACCTGTTACTATTATCTCTAAATACTGTAATGATGTTAACTGATTTTACATTCATAATCTCTGTAACTTGTTACTATTATCTCTAAATGCTGTAATGATGTTAACTGATTCTACATTCATAATCTCTGTAACTTGTTACTGTTATCTCTAAATACTGTAATTACTGTACATGTGCAGCTTTTCTCCCCTGGCCTCCTCTGAAAGCAGACACCCGCTGTCCAATCAGACACTCCCGATAAACAAATGTCAAATAAAATAAGTAGATCATTTTAATGTGTATTTTCCCACATGGTCATTGCTATCTACAATGGTATATGCTATTACCATAAGGAACCCTAACCTGTAGACCACTCATTTTATTCCCTGTGGAAGGAGTGAGAATGAAGATCCCCTCTTTCTCCTTTTTGACTATTTCCTTGCTTAAAGCTTTCCACGTCAAATCTTTCAGTCTGTGCTATGTGCTCACAATGTATGAAGGAATACATCAGTCTGAGTCATATATATTGAGGTCCACAGTCATAACCATCTTCTTTTTCAGTTTTGTTTCCCTTGATCCTATTTCAGGCTAACATGTTATGTATTATAGTCTCATTGAGGTCTACAAAAGGTGTCTGAGTGCCAGCTTTCCAGCTTTCACTAATGGCAACAGCAGCATTAGAAAGCTACTGTAAACTTCCTATCCTCTTCTGCCTTTTTATCTTTTCTTCCCAAGCCTGACTCTGTTACACCTTTTATCCTTTAACTGAAGACTATTCTATGGTCCTTTGTCCTCTTGCTACCCTCAGTGTCACTAAGCTCTTTCCATCATTATAGTGTCCTTCAGCTGTTCTTCCTCATAACATTGTCATTTCCATGGTCCCTCTTCTTCATTCTGACCTCTTAACTTTCTCACATGACTGTCTATTCCACCTTCTGTGTTCTGATGCTCCCTTTCATTTATCATGTTTGTGCCTTCTTTCCAGATTTTTCTGACTGACCCATCTTATTCTTCTCTATCATATGCCCCTTTGTCTGTCTTTACTATATCTGTTATGCTGTTACTTCTCCCTGCCACCTGCTACAGACTCATTGCTTTAATGTACATCTACTTTCTACATTTCCTTATCAATATCTACTACTTTGATACTGTCTTCTCAAATGACAATTTCATTTTCAAATAGCCTTCCAGCAAACTGTAAAGGCTAAGCAGTCCTAATGTGCACATTCAGGCCATGCTTTGGCAGATGAATCTCTTGGGTTATTTGGGCACTGAGATGAAAACACCCCCATTTAATGAATTGTAATCCTCCTGCACCTTCTACCATTTGAACACTGCCCGAATTTCTTGGCCTTTATTCCAGTACCAGCAGCTCATCCCCTCCTGCGATATGATTTCAGTAAATATAACTCATTAATGCTGCTTTAAGTAATCATGAAGTACACAAACTGATTCCTTATAATACTGTATCAAGTGAGGTGATGAGCACAGGCTTCTCTATTGTTGTTCCTGTGAGTCAGTTTCCATGTATGTGCCTATGTGCCTTCTACCATGGATCTAATTTTACAGCACCATATAGGCCATAGAATGTAACTGTATCCCACACACATGCATTCACTTTCTCTGGTTTTGATATATGGTACATAAACTTCTGATCTGGAATGCAGGTTAGAACTACATTTTGTAGGACATTATACTGCCATATGTAAAGTTGCAAATTAATCTAATGATAGCACAGTATTTAGCAATGATTTTTACAAGTTAGCTGATGTTTCATGTAATTGTTAAACTGGACCCTTGCTAATTCAGTGTCTAGTGTGTTTAATGAGCCAGGTTATGTTCATTTATTCCAGCTGCTCAAGCCATAATCTATATAGTTGTTAGGTAGTCATGACTTTGCATCTGTTTTTGAGGAATTCAACCACAACTATGAGCATCCTGTTGCTATGGCTTAATAATTGCTTGGATGTGTTACACTGACAGGATAATGCTAAATGCAAAGGAAAATGTCATGTTTTATTTTCTTGCAGCTGAGACATGCACTGTAGTGGCAATGTATCATTAGTTAAGTCTCTCTTCTGAAGGCCAAGCAGAAGGATTTAATGTGATATTGCAGCTTTTTGTCAGTTGTACATAATATTAGTTAGTTTTGCATTTATTCATTTTGTCTTTATCTTCAGAAAATATTAATTTAATGGAAATTCATAGTAAGAAATGAGTATGGAAATGTAGCATTTTACTACTTTTACTAGTTTGGGATTTAGTAATTAAAAAGTTAAACTGCTACACTAAGAAAAGTCCATTATTTTGTATTCATAATGATGGTGACTTGTGGATGTACTTTTATGTGTTTGCTTATTTCATAGATTCATAATCATTTGACCTTTTTCAGCCAAAGTTTTATGGATAATGACTGTGGTATGTCTAACAGTGTAAACAAGTAGGTATACAAGACCCACTGATGTTAACATGTTAGGAATGAGTGGTGTTTGGGTAGTTCATGCTCAGCGCATTTGACTTAAAAATACATATGAAGTTTGTGGTAATGGCTGGAGTTGGGGAACTAATGGACCTGAAGTAGGAGTGGTGGACCCGCAATGAGCATAGCATAACAAAAGTTTTGTGTTGACCTTGAATACAGTCTTGTTCATGTTATTTCTTAGACAAATTATGAATTTGATCATACATTTCTAGTATTATTGATAAGGTGCTGTTGTTGTGGAAAATAAATATCATTCAAATTTATTTAAAGCCTACAAATTTATTTTATTTTACTGCTTGAATGAGAAAACAAAACCTGCATTTTATTATACTAAACAGAGTCACAGTACAATGGACATGTTGTGTTAAAAAACACAAGTTCTGTGTACAATAAACAGCAACACTGAGAAAATATTCCTTTTGAAAGGCAGCGTGTTTTGGACTGTGGGAGTCAAATAAATTATACAAACTCACGTTGGAATCTAACCTTATAATCCCCTCCAGTGTCTCTCTCTCTCTATCTCTCTCTCTCTCTCTCTCTGTACACACACACACACACACACACACACACACACACACACACACACACACACACACACACACACACACACACACACACACACACACACACACACACACACACACACACACACACACACACACATCATTGTCCACCTTAAGACCTTAAAATACTGACTCAAGTTAATCTGATTAATGTGGGCCCTAGTCAACACCATGTTTCACTACGGCTTTGTCTTTCATCGTGTTTCATTGGATATTACAACATGGTGCTATAACTTGATTGTGTTTATTGGTTTTAGTATTCTTCTTGCAAACGCAGCTTTTATGAACTGCCACTGTAAAAGTTCTCACAAAAACTACCTTTCAGAAAGAAGAAAAATGAATCTATCTAATTCACAGTGCAGAAAAAGTCTGTGTTACAAATTTAATGTAAAGCACTGAAAAATGGATCCGTGAAAATGTGATTAGTTTTTATAATGCAGAACTGCCAGCAAATTTCCAATATTTTCCAACCAAGCATTTCTTACAGCTGCTCCCATTCCTAGCTATATTTCTTTTCTCTTCTGAATGCTGATTTTGTGTATTCATCATTTGTATTCATCTATCTGTATGTGCTTACAAGTGTTTGTGCATGTGTGTGTGTGTGTGTGTATATATATATATATATATATATATATATATATATATATATATATATATATATATATATATATACATACACACACACACATGCACACAAATATATATATATATATATATATATATATATATATATATATATATATATATATATATATATATATATATATATATATATATATATATATATATATATATATATATATATATATTTATATGGGTCTACTTCGACCCAGCGAAAGCTCATGAATCGCAAGTGAGCGAATCTACTTCAGCAAAAATCACAAATTTTGCTTCACCGAAGCACAGTGCAGTGAGGTAAAAATATAGCCTTATCCTCACTGTAGTACAGTCTCAGAGTTGGTATATTTAAGTAGCGGGAGTGTGGGGGGGCACAGTGGATTGGTGAAGGGAGATTCACGAAAGTGCGTTTTCACTAAAATGCACTTTCGCTGAAGTGGATTCGCTCACTTTTGATTCACACAAGTGAGCTTTCAATGGATCAGAGTAGATCCATTTATATATATAGAGATACATATATATATATATATATATATATATATATATATATATATATCGTGTATATGTTTACATGATTTCATGTTTACAGTAACGTAAACATTTGTATACTTTTCTTCACAATGTAAGTACACCAAAAAAGTATGTTAAGCATTTCTACGAGTGTTTTGCTATCATGCATGCACAGACATATTTGGCACCATCAGGTTCTTGTTAAAAAGTGCCTTCTACATCCGCTTTCTACATTTGAATATTATTCAAGATGTATCACCTGCTAGCATGTTCCAAAGGAGAGCAAAATATTCAAATCCCAGTTAGTTCTTATTTGGACTACATCATAACTGGTTAGCAACTAGTATTCCTTTTAATAGAAACATGATTTTGTAGCTCATATCTATTTCCCTTTCCCTATTATCAAATACCTTATGCCCAATAGTGATCATAAACTGTATGAAACTTGCTTCTGTATGTATGTCACAGCAAACTTCTACTTCAAATGTCCTTACTTGGTCCCTCTCAGTCCACTCTTCTGTGGTACAAATGCTACCTGCCCAGTAGGTATCAGTCAGTAAAATGGCACTCAACGCTCTCTCCTTACCTTCCAGTCACCACTGGTGTACCACAAGGCTCTATCCTCGGTCCCCTCCTCTCTAACATTTTCAACAACACCATCTATACTTCCACATAACAGGCCTCTCTAATACAGTATGCAGATGATTCCACTCTCACTTGTACATCTAACAACATGGTAAACCTCCAAAAAAATACTTGGGAGGCTTTAACAGCAACTGAAACATGGCTTTATAACTCTCAAGTCTGCTCAACCCAAAAAAGACCAAACTACTACTTTTTCTCATAATCCCTCTAGTATGCAAAAAACAAAACTTAAAGTCGTCTTTCTTAATAATACAACCATTGGAGTCCCTTCTCATAGCAAATCGTAGGGGTGATACTGGATGATAATGTTACATTCGACATGCATATACAAAACTGCATAAGAAAAACTCATCAAAAGCTAGGGATGCTTTAGAGTCAAAACTTTCTCACTAGCATGACTAAAACTACACGTTCCACTACCTATGTCCTCCTCACACTTCTTTATAGTGTTCCCATCCTCACTAACCTCCAGGTTTCACAAAAATTAAAACATGAACAATGCTATAACAAAGTAGATACATTTGCAGCAACTATCCCTTTCAGAACGCACTACTGTATAGCACTAGAAAGCCTAAAAACTGCCCCATCAACTAACATATACACAGCTTCTTACACCTATAAAACTATCCAGCATCCATCTGCCTGTTCAGCAACAAAAAACATTCTACACAACTATGTTCCCAGTTGGTCATTGTGATCCAGTGACCAAAACCTCCTATCTGTCTACAAACCTGTCAAATTTGCTAGGCTTTATCTGTACATGTACAATGTTGCTAAGGCCTGGAACTCCTTACCTGTAACCACCAGGTCAATACCCTCCATCCCATCTTTCAAAACCAATACTTGCTAGCTAAAATCTGGCTCTGCTCTTGCTCAGGGCTGGATAAGCTCCATCTCTAAATTGACCAAGTAGTACCTTTTCATTCCTTATACCTCCTTACTCTCCCTTCTTCACTTAAATCCTTACTGCTACCTAATTCTCTTCTCTGACGTTCTATCTAAATATACCATAAGCTTGTTTTCCCCTCACTTCATTTTGCAGTTCCTGTTTATATTAGACTAACTTACCTTTAATTTATCTACAAACTGTCTAAAATCTCTCTAAATATTAAATTATTGTCATATAACTTGTATCAATACTTAACCCTCGTTTTATATCATGTCTAATTTGTTATAATTATTTAAACTGTAGATTTTTGTTGCTTTATTTTTTGAAGATTGCCAAAGCATAGTTATTAAAATGTTTTGTAATAATTTGTAACTTTTCTCCCCGGGCCTCCACAGGAAATGGGTTTCTACCCAATCACACTTTCCTGATAATCAAATGTCAGTAAATAAATAAATAAGTAAATACATTCACTTGCCAGATTACGAGGCTAAAGGATTTCAATGGACTGATTGGGAAGATCTGGGAACACTTGCGTATGTCCTTGTTGGGGAGTTTATAATATAATTGTGCAGTGAAGGTATATGTGCATTTGAACAGTGGGAGTGGTAAGCACTAAGTAGCCTATCTACCACAAGAGGACTTATTTCTTGTCCAGAAATTGTAGTTTATTGGTGGTTTCAGCATTTTTTCCATCCCTTTCAACTTTCTGGTTTAAAAGCCCATGTTTGCGCACCATGCAGCGGTGCTCAGCTGAGGTAAACTATTACCAGTGCCAGAAAGTCTGCTCTTCAATTTCCCCCTTAGAACATGCTTATTCTTATACTTCTTGCACTTCAATTAACGTAATTGGCTAGCACTTTAATAGGCTTTTGTAGCATTTATTGTAGCACACTTAGGTGCTATCAGCACTAGCTGTTCTTATGCAGTAACAGCACCAGTACTTATTAGTTATGACCACCCCTCCTGGTATGATTGTAGGGCAATTTCCTGTGCTTTCTCCTGCTAACCCAGTGCACTTGGGCATTCTGAGACAGTGTGGAAACTGTCTAATGTACATAGGCATCCCTCTCCTCTTACCTCCCATGTGAGAGATGCACTTATATCACCAAACTGAAAGCAGTGCATGCTCCAACCAAAACCGGACTAGCTGATCAAGAGGAGATGGTCAACACCTGCAACTCACTACATAGAACACACAGTCCTCCAAAACACCAACCATCACAACCCATACATAGAAACACAACCATATACACACCTTCGTGGAAGCTCTCAATAAAAATTTACTCAAACAACAGAAACCCCCAAGATAGAAATGCACCCAACCACCACAACACAACACCAACCCCAGAACACATAGCTCACCACCACAGTGTGTCCCTCAACCCACACCATAAAGGGAAAACACTTTGCTCAATGTACTAACCATAGGAGACTCAATTGTGAGGCACACTGATGTCTCACTCACTGGGTTGAACAAGGAGAAGGTGACAGTCAGTTGTCTATCAGGTGCCAGAATCTGACACATAACACATGCACTCAGGTCACTCCACAACAAGTACAAATATGACTCAATCATTGTCCATGTGAGTGTGAATGACCTAAGATGTACCTCCCTGGACTACATGAAAAGAGATGTGATGGAACTCTTGAATTATGTAGCCCAGGCAGGTATGACCCTAGCCATGAGCAGTATTCTACCATTACCTAGAATGATACCGCAGTATGAGCAGAAAATGATTGACTTCAACAATTGGCTAAGTTTCTGGTGTCATTCTAAGGGGATCCAGTATCTGTCTGCCTGGGATGACATGATCGAAAGACCTCAATGCTTTGCCAGAGACGGCCTGCATCTGTCACCCCTGGGATTCTGGGTACTGGGTAAAGCACTTGCCACCCCTATACTGCCTTTTTAGGCAGTGTTCCAAATACCAAAATTCCACTGTAACCGCTACAAACAAATGCAATCTGAAGGTTATGCTGCTCAGCGCTAGAAGTCTAAATCTGAAGATGCACTCACTCGAAGCTCTTCTCATAATGGAGAATGTCGACATCTGTCCTGTAGCAGAGATCTGGTTTAAAGAGGCAGAAAGCACCCCTGCGCTCTCAGGCTACAACTCATTCCATACCTTTCAGCCTCAGAATATGGTCAGAAGCTCCAAAGGCAGCGGTTTCTCCATATTCTTAAAGGATGCACATACCTCTAGACTGGTAGCCCAGCACAATGCATCCGAGATACTTCAGGTACAACTATCACTGGGTAAGATGGCAATACAAGTCATAGCCTGCTACAGAACCTCAAACATGTCCCTAGACTCCCACTCCAAGTTTCTAAGCACCGTGGAATTTATCAAGGTCCAGCCCAATACTCTCATACTGGGAGGTTTCAACTATTCTTCCATCAGCTGGGAAAACTATTCAAATACAAATGTACAGGCCCAACACTTTCTGGAATTTATCAATTCCAATGCCCTGGACCAACTCATTTTGACCCCCACAACTAACACTGGGCAAGACAGCGATACAAGTCAGTTCATTCTGACCTCCACTAGAGGAAGCAACATCCTCAACCTGGTTGTCATCAACATAGGAGACCATCGCTGCACACCTATAGTCAGTTCCTCCCTGGTAAAATCTGACCATAACCTGATCACCATGGAAATCTCAATGTCACCTACACCCCCCACTAAGGAGATCACTCTGAAAAACTTCTCTAAAGCCGACTTTGGGCTCCTAAAAACAGAGGTGGCTAACTTCTTGGCACCCATGCCAATGAAAAATAGCTGCATGACTGCCGAATCATACACCAATGCACTGTATGAGCATGTACACAAATGCATGGACCTTGCCATACCAAATAGAACTAAGACACTCTCCTCCAAAAAAGGAAGCCAATCTGGTGGTTCCTAGCCATCAATAAACTCTACAACAGAAGGAAGAAACTGGTGAAGAAAAAACTGAAGTCACAAGACTGGAAAATCTCCCTTATCAGTCTCAGCAAAAAGCTGAGATCCCTTATCAAATCCACTAAAGCCAGCTATGAAGGCAGAAGTCTGGCTGACACCAAAAACAACCACAAAGCCTTCTACAGCTATATCAAAAACCTCAAAGACAATAGACAGATTTGCTATACTATATAACTATATCATATTACTTTAGATCCGAGTGTTTTTGGCAATATTCTTTCATGATGTTCACAAGGAGCTCGGGATAGAATATAGAAGTTATCATAGAACTTATAAACAAAGACATTGGCAACATTAAAACACTGGACCCCACCCAGTTTGGGTTCATGAAGGGCCGATCTTGTCTCCTGAACATGACTGACTTCTTTGAAAAAGTCTCCAGAGCCATGGACGAGGGTAAGGCAGTTCACACAGCCTATCTGGACCTCGCCAAGGCCTTTGACACCATCCCCCACTCTGGAATAATAGATAAACTTACTAAGCTGGGCATTAAACTCTACATCGCTTGATGGGTTGCCAACTGGCTTACTGACAACCCACACTGTGAAAGTAGCTGACTCCAAATCCAGCTCCAGACAAGTGACAAGTGGAGTACCTCATGGTTCAGTCATGGGACCTCTCTTATTTGGCATCTACTTCTCTGAAGTACAGGCCAACATTAAGGGACTCTGGCTAACAAAGTTTGCAGATGACTGCAAACTAGAAACCATTACTGAATCCCAAAATGATGTGGATACTCTACAAAAGGGTCTTACAGAAACAGATGCTTGGTGCCAGAGCCATGGGCTCAAGCTCAATAGCAAGAAATGTATAGTTATCCCCTTTGGGAAAAAACATGTACTTGTGAATTACCACATAGGTGGCAGTACACTAAACACCAAAAGTGTGATAAGAGACTTAGGGACACAGGTGGACAGTGGTCTCACCTTCAATAACCACATTGCGTCAACAGTCAGGAAATCCTTCTATATGGCACACCTCATCACTAAGGGCTTTTCATCCAGAAAAAAGGAGGTCATTGTCCCACTGTACTCATCCCTGATTAGATCCATTATAGAATACAACACCCCATTTGGTATGTACCTCTCAAGACATCTGCAATAACTGGAAAGGCCGCAGAAATACCTCACTAAAAGAATCACAGGCCTAAAGCAGATGCCCTATGCTGACCGCCTTAAAAAACTCCATCTATACTCTGCTGCATATTGTCTACTCCAAGGCAATCTCTGCTTAACATACATGGCCATGTCAAACCCAGAGCTTTTGGACATGCTACACTTAAAGAAATCCCAAAGCGTCAGAGTCACATGCTCCAGGGATCTAAACCTTGTCATCACAATAAACAAAACATGCTGGAGGGATAGGTTCCTGACCCAGTGACTCCCCAGACTCTGGAATAGACTGCCCATACATGTCAAGCAGAGCGCCTCCTTGGCCCTCTTCAATAGGAACCTTGATGATTGGATGGGAGAAAGGAAATTCACCCAGGGGATCACATCAGTTGCCCTGCTAGACAGGGGTCCAGGGAAGTAAATAGTGTGGGAAGAAATAGCCAGGGAATTGTTATGGCTAGGCTTGTATATGCCCTAGGGCCAATAGCCTAGTACCAACCTATGAACCTATGAACCTAAGTAAAAGGTATATTACTGTTGGTATTGCATCTGTTACATCTTCACACTCCGTGAAACAGTGAATGGTGACTCTGGGTTCAATTACCGATGCATTTATTGCCATATTTATGTGTGTTTACTAGATAGTCCTTTGACCTGAGTAGTATGCTATTATTTTTGTTGTGTATCCAATGGGTAAGAACCAGCCTCATATTTCAGCCTGTTCTTTACAGCACTTTGCGTACCTGATATTGTTTTACTGTTATACTATACACATATGAACCAGACTGAACTGTGGATTAAGCCATGTTGGTGGTTACGTATGATTATCCAGCAGAGATATCCAGCAGTGATCTAATCATATGTAGATGACAGCTGACCTTATATATGACAGTTTTAGTGTTAAGTATTGTTAATTCTGAGGCATAGTCCACTGCACTTCTATCCACCTTAGAACCCAGGGCAGAATCTGACTGTCTGATTTCTTGTAACACTTCCATCCATTGTTACAAAGTACAGCTTATTCAAATGTCAGTCTCACAAATTTTGGGATGTGTTAGGTTCCTTAAATAAAGGGCCAATACCCTTTTTTCTAGGAACTTTCTGTATGTAAGCCATTATGCCCTCTCAAGACATATTTCTGCTTTCCGCACCCTCATTGCTGAGCAGCTCCATTCCTCCTGGAAAATACCAAGGAGAAATGGAGTGTTGTCCCAAACACAGAGAAGCTAGCCAATCAGGTAGTACATGCTCCCTGTAATTGTCCTTCAATTGGATGGCCTAATTTTAATGAATTCTTTAACTATACTGATTTCATGAGTGGAAATGTACTATGAGTAGTTATTTCTTTACTTATTTACATGTTCGACCAGATTAGCCCCACTAGGCCAGCAAACTTTTTTGGTAGGAAGATCTGGTGTGGTACTTGTACTGACTAGGAAAACATTGGTCAGAACACTTCTATAGTCACAGAGCTTGAGTGACATTCTGTGCAGCATATAGTAAAATGTGTAATGAGCAGGATACATAAGATGGGGCATGGGAGTAATGGGTGACACTCAACAGGTAAAAGTCAATGTATTCCTTCTGTTGTTAATATTGGTAATGTATGAGGTTCTGTTCATTATGTAGGGGACCAAAATGTACAGTTTCTATCACAATGTTCCCATTTAATAAGTGAATGTATGTTCTATATGGAAATGTAGTTAGTGTTTGAGTAGAATGGACATGTTGCACAGAACAGCGACATAATGTAGATGTGAACAAAATGGACATTTTGGTCTGATTCTACTGAAGTGCATGATGATGCTACATGCTAAAATAATGTCAGTATGTCTCATGAGAGGAAAGAAACAAATTAGTGTTCCTAGTGAAATTAATAACATTAATATTGATGAATGTGATACAGATGCACAAAATATAGATGCGGTGCAGAAAATAGATAGAGGATCCAAGAAGGAAAAGACAGATGGAGAGGTGGAGAGGACAATGCAGGTGAAACAGATCCACAGAATATAGATGCAGTAGAGAAGAAACAGTTGAAGGATCTCGGATAGAAGAGAAAGATGGACAGGACAATATAGAGACAGATGCTATAAATCTTATGTATGACAATATTTTTACTGGTTTACAAACCTTTGAAGGAAATAGACAAAAATAGTCAGAACGTGACCACAGGAATAAGAGTTGGAATTAGGAAATGATGAAAAGCTGTTTTTAAGGAAACTGACTCAGAGGAGGGGAAACAGTGATTTTTCACTTATTTCATTAAATACAAACAGTCTTAGTTAATACTACTCAGAGGCTACCAAACATTTATTTACTTATTTATTTGACATTTGTTGACCGGGAATGTCTGATTGAGCTTGTGCCCATTTTCAGCAGAAGTCCAGGAAGAAAAGCTCCACAAAGTATTACATACACCATAAAAATGTTTACAAACAATACAGTATGCATGAGGTGATATAAACATGCATTATAATGCTTGGATTCCCAATTGTAACATGAGAGTTTAAAGGTGTTATTTACCAAAAAGGCAATAAAACCAAATGTTAAAGTTTTTCATATGACTCCAATACATAAGGACTTTACCATATAGAGGGGAAGTAATGACAATTAACTCAGAGTTTAAGAAGAGAGTATAGAGGTACTGTATATCAAATCTTAGTTCTTACAGGAAAAAGCATGTACATCAGTAATCAGAAGCAGAGGGGAAATTGATAGAGAGAGCAGGTGATAGAAAAATTATGGCTATGGATAAAAGAGGGAAAATTGGAGTTTTTTTTTTTGAATTTGTAAATAAGAGAGGAGAATAGTAGTAGTTAGAATCAAGTGAAATCTGAGAAAGGTGAGTAAGCTAACTGGGAAAAGAAGGGAGGGAGATAAGTATGAGTAGTGGAGAAATTGAGTGAAAAAGGTATTAGGAGTTGGAGTTCTGTAGCAAGAATTACATTCAAATTGAGAAGGGGATGTATGCAAAGAGGGTCAGGTTAAGTTCACGGTGGTTGTGTACAGGAGCAAGTCCAGGTATTTGTAAAGTGGACTTTTAGGTCGATTTTAAATGGGAGGCTCTGTGTAATAGATCTGATTGTTAAATAAAGCTTATTCCAATGGCTAGAGGGAAGATAGTTGTAGAGGGTTTCACCAACTGATTTTTTAGGTTTATAGATGTCAAGGAGGTTTTGGTTGATTCTTCTAAGTTTTCTGCTTGGGGGGGAGGTAGAATTTAAGATGTTGGAAATGTTAGGGCAGAAGGAAGGTTTTAGAGGATGGAGTGGATAATATTAAGTTCATAGAAAAGAAGTTGATTGGGGAACTCAAGCCAGTTTAGTGTTTTCAAAGCCAAACAGTGATGGGATTTATAGTGGATATAAAAAGTTTACACACCCCTGTTAAAATGCCAGGTTTTTGTGATATAAAAAATGAGACCACAATAAATCATTTCAAAACTTTTCCCACCTTTAATGTGACCTATAACCTGTACAATTCAGTTGAAAAACAAACAAATATGTTAGGGGAAGAATATAAAAAATAAATAATGTACGTAAAAAATATGCAATCTGAATGTCTACAAAACTGGTATACATAATGGTGTGCTTCACTCCCAACAGCTGCAGCTGAGAGGGCTCGCAATGTTGAGTTTCATGCCAGGCACTTGGCCAGGTTGCACTGTGAGTCTGGTGAGTACAGATGTATTATGCTAACTGTAGTGAAATAAGCAAGAAAGAGTAAAGCATTAACTGCAATAAAGTATATACAGTAAAGTTTGTAGTGCAATAAATGTGGACGTAGAGCTGTAGTGCAATAAATGAATGATACCAACTGTATGTAGTTCAATAAAAACATGAAACAATACCAATAATACCAAGGAAAATGGAGTACATCAGGATTGTGTTGTCATAACCGTTGCAGTACGAATGCAGATTTATTGGATGCAAATTGTATTGGTGAACTCGTATAGTACTGTTCAAGGCTGTCTCTAGGCCAGTATTGGTCACATAATGCTCTGTCATCCACAGACATCAGGTAATAAAGGTATACAGGTGAGGTAGCCCACTCCATGTTCTGATATTGTTTGTTGACTTCACAGATATGATACAGCAATATAGCTTACCTACTATCTGCGTTATGCTTGTATTCCATGCATGTGCATTCTACTGTCACTGCAGTGTAGTATAACACTGTAGTAGTACTACCAGGTCATATCTGGTTCCAGGTGAGTTCTAGGCAGATATCAGTCAATCAGTAATCAGCAGTGACTCAGTAGATCACTTTGTTAAATACTCTGTATATAGTACATATTACCACACACAGTCCAGGGTTCAAATCCAGTAGTATGTGTGATGCCACTGCACTGGCCCAGTAATCAAGGAGCCTCAATCTTCACCACTAACAACAGCGGGGGACATGCACATTTGAAGGATGACAAGTACACACACAGTAAAGTACAGTTTTCCTTAAGAGCACACATATATCACAGTCACTCTGGGGATGGTTTCTCCCTCTCTCTCTAGATCCCCAGTAAGACTCTCCACTGGCACAGCTATATGGTTAGGATCTCAGCCAAAACCTCCAGCACCCTCTCTGTCCAACCAGTGCTTTGTGTCCCTGCCCAAGTAGCTGACATGCACACACTTTGAGATTTGGTTTATATACAAACACACAGACACTCCTGTGGAAGGCTGGCACAGGTTCACTAATTATGCACCCTTCAGGCCAGACTATAAGGTGGAAATCACTGCCACCTACCACTACTTATCAGCTGCCATAAGGCCCTTACCAAAGGGTGCCCAATCCTACTGTGTAATGTTACTGTTATCCAAATGGTAAGTGTGACTAAGACTTGAAGGCTATTTAAGAGTGGCTTGTACAGTATCACCAAATACATATGCAAGTATCCTAAGAGCTTATATATGCCTACACAAAACCAGCCACAATTAAAAGGTTTAAATATATTTAATAATAAATAATAAAAGTACAAGACAATACTCATTAACTCAACACAGGGGCAATAGAGTTCAGAATCACAGGAAATATTTTAAAACAACATTGAAAACAGTCTAACATAAATACAGAAAACATTTAGACTACTTTTGCTATATTCCTATGTATTTCTAAGATATATTGTGCCCTAAATGTCTTACTTACAGAGCCAGGCAGATATAGATGAGAAGTGCTGAAGAGATGTTTACAGGTCCAGAACAAAATACAAAATACCCTGGCTTTCTCTCTGAGATAGTTCTTAAATTAATAATACACATTACTGTTGGGTCAGCTAGATGACATCACTATTTGACACTTGCATCTAGTTCCCAGGCTAAACAGATACCAACAGACTGTCTCTTTGAAAAATGCTTATCTCTAAGAAGCTGACACTTATCTCTTAGAAGCTTGCCTGAAACTGGAAGTTGCAAAATAATTACCTTGGAAACATGTAATTACCTCTGTTTCAAACAACAGAAATAATTTCCATCTGCAAACATTCTGTCTTCTAGTTCTTGTAAACACACTCATAAAATTCTTTATTTTCTGAGAGTTTGCAAGTTAACTCTCTATGTCCCAAATTCTGCTATGAAAACATACATTTGCACAGGCATATAGTCCATATATATATTTTTGCTCTTCTCCAGCAGAGGGCACTGTGGTTACATTTTTGAAGCTCAGCACATAACATATAGTTTAATTATAACATATAGTTATCTTACATTTGTAAAGCAAATATTAATATTTATAAATGGCATAGGATTATTTGCATAATTCTAACTTGCTGGGCTGGCAGCCTTCACAGTATGTAACAGTAAATATTACAGTAGCAGTCACGTTATGCTCACAATTTCTCTCTCCATAGGAACAACAGATAAATGGGTGAGGTAGCCCATATTATGAGTAGATAATTGTGTGTTTAGATGGCACAGACTGTTAAAATAATTAGCAAGACTGTGTTCATCAGCAGTGTTTAGTCAGAAATAAAATGTGTAATCCTGGTATGGCTGTATGCCTGGAGTGTCTGTTTAAAGTTGCTGCAGTTAGTTAATACATTTCTTGCAGATGTCCCCTGCAGTCACTGCTATTGGGTTCTATTCTCATGCCTGCCAACCAAGGCCTGGCAGCTGTTTAGTGTCTGTACAGTACACATACATGTTCTCAAGTGTCACAATTTCACATTATGCAACCAGTAGTGCATAATCCATCTGTCAGAGGATTACCTTGGAAATGATTACCTAGATTACAAAGCCTCACCAAATCAGCCCAAAGAGCACATTGGTAGTTATATAGGTGTACCTGATGTGCAAGTGTTCTGTGTAGTTGTGTCCCCACAGTTGTTACTGCTTGGCCCATCGTGTCCCATGCAAATAGCTTGAGAGATATGTACATGCTACATCAGCTATAGGAGACTTGTAGTCACTGTACACATAAAGAATATACAAACCGATAGAGTAGATAGTAGTATTGCTGTCAGTGAAATAACCTGTAATGTTACTAATGGACTGTTTTTCTCTCTCTCCCCACCCCTTATCTTCATTTATTTCTTATTATTCATTGGTTATGGTTTACTATTAACATATGTTGTTAGATTAACTGTATTTTGGGACATATGTTTTATTATTATGTATTATAATGGTTGCATATTAACATATCTTGTTAAATTACCTATTGTGTTGGTGTTATGCTGTAATTGTTACTGGCATTCTGTTGACATACTAACTGTTCTGTTATCTATTGTTGTGTTTCACATAATATGCATTGATATGTAACTGGCTTATTTCCAATGTTCCACCATGCTGTTATTACTAGTAATGATTTGTTCACAACTAACCTACACTTATTACTATACCTCCATTACCACAGCATGTCAGGGTAGGCCTGTTCCAGCTGATCCACCTACCTTGTCTTAACTGGCCGTAGCACCAGGTCCTGGCACTTCTGGGACCTAGACCTGTGGTGCCCCCTCTGCTGTCCCTGCACCACCTGCGGCATCGAGTGGGACAGCCACAGGGGATAGGGACAGGCCTCCCTCTAGAAGAGGTGGCAGAGGGGCCTTTGTCACCCAGGATCAACTGCCTTTCATGGTGCGCAAGATTGTTCATTGCAGGTATGAACACTACCTGCACCAGATTGAGAGCACGCTGGCTGACCTGGTAGGGCAGCCTCACCCTGGTACCCAGGCTCCAGCACAGCCACACTCAGGGCAGTGAAGGAGCAGTCCTGACAGTCCCATGTGTGGGGACGTGAGTCATGCAGCTGCCTTATGGAGGCATGTGTGACTTGGATTCCACAACACCCTCCCCATCCAAGGTGTTCACCCACCTCATGTGTCACACACCATCCCTGTCTGCTGTCCTGTCTGTCTTGTCTGTCTGCGAATGAATCCTCTCCTACCAAACTTACCTTCTCACACTTACCTATGTCCCTTCCCCAACATTCCACTCTCACCTTAATTAAAAAAATAAATGGGCACCTGTCCCCCCAAAAAAAATCACCCCATACATAGTTCTCCATTTTGCACATGTGTCCAATGGACATAAGTAATTTGGTCCAATTGGCTTGACAATGCAGTTATGTTGTCCTCACTTTCTCTCTGGGGTTTTAAAGTCCAAATTTATCTACAAAATCTGTCAAAGTGCACAGCTGTTGCTGTACAAGAAATGGATATATATGATTCTTTCCTACACCATTCCTGCACATCCCTACCTGCCATTCACTATGTTTTTCCCTCTGCGTGCCCCCATTTCACCACTTTCCTATCTCCCCTTTATTATTATATTTTTTTGGTGCGGAGCTGCATGGCACCCCTAGTTGTGCAGCTTCATTCAGTGCTGCTAAAAACAGCTGTAATGAATAAATGTGTTTCTAACATTGTTAGACACATGTACAAAATAAACACCTCTGCCAGGTTTCAAACCCAAGCCCATCACACCAATGGCAATAACCCGCCATGACACTCAAACAGGTATTTTCATCCAAACATAGTGATTGCCACTTAAGGTCATAAGACATGTCTCAGAGGAGCTGGGTGCTGCATGGCACCAAGCAAACTGGAATTAAAATTAATGGGCAAAATTGGATTGTACCTTGGACTCTGTTGCAATAATACAACACTAGACAACCAAAGACATAAATATGGATGTAAGTGAGGCCTGTGATAGCAGGTAAATGTGCCCTTGTATCAGCAACATGTAGAAAGACACCTGCTAAGGCACCAATGGCAAATAACTTGTTCAGTATGGACCCTGGTGCAGAAATACAGCCATAGAAAGCCATGCACATACTGATGGATGCAAACAATGTGTGCCACAGCCTGTATGTTTGCACATATACCTTGCAAATACAGCTGCTTCAGCTGTGACTCAGTAGCTCAGTCTGTTAAATGTATTGCATGCATTACATTTTGCCACACACAGTCCTGGGTTCAAACCCAGTCTTATGTTGGAGTTCAATTACATTATTGTGAAGACAGCAATTAATGACTGAGTTATGCAATCTTTATCTGCACAGGTTACTGCTAATTAATGGACTACTATTCAGTTTTGCAAGTCAAACACCTGCAGGTAGGGACACGCTGCACATATCCATATAGCATAACTATATGTCATCTACTACTCTGTTACTGGCATTGTTACATAACAGAGTACCTTAATTACAAGCCTTGATTGGACAGTAAAGGGCAACATTACCTGGCTCTGCTGTAACAACAAGGGTACCACAGCTGCCACAGTTGCATGTACAGCTTGTTGTCCTCCAAAGTGTTCACACTCCCACCTATGTGTTCTAGGCTGCAGTCTGTAGCACACAGACACCTGTATGTAATGGTAGCTACCACAGACCTACCATACCTCCCAAACCCCTAGCACAAGGAGTCTGGAAACAGCATACTTACTGGGGGGACAAAGGTCCAGAGATTGGGACATGTTTTACAGTTTGCTCCTACATAGTAAGTTGATAGAGTAAGTTGATAGAGTAACAGCTATTGCATTAGTATGCATATTCTGAGGGGGTATCAAGTCCGGCACTCAAATGTGCGTCTTCCATTACTGACCTCAACCCACAATGTTTGCCATTGAATTGCTAGATGGCCACAATGTCATGGGACACTGACCACGTATCTGAGGTGAAACTCTGGACATACTGCATAAATCACTACATTTGAAAGTTATGGCACCTACCCTCTGCGGTGCTGTAGTCTCCACACCTCAGTAACATCCATCTTAACAGCTAACAAAGGGATCCAGGTCTACATGAAGGCCTTATATATTGCACAGTGGTGGCATGGCATTGGCTAATGATAGTGCCATTCAGCTGTTTTGACTGCAATTACCATATCAGAGCCACAGATTGGTGCAGAGGCAATTACCTGCTAATGAGTAGTACCTTAACAAGGTGAACAGCTGGTTATTGGGAACAAGTTTGCATGAGACTTACCTCTCACAGAGAGTGTATTTTCAAAATATTACCAGGAGCAAAGTTCAACAAAGGAGTACTGCACTCCACCAAGCATATAATTGATTTCTCCATATAACAGAATGCAGATGGGAGAATGGCGGTATGGGGAATGGGGATTACAGTAGTAAGTCTGCCTTAGATCTATGGTAATGACATATCATTGATACTCAGCTGTCCTACACCTACAGGCATGCCTCTCAAATGTCTCTGATTTCCACTCACATCTTAGTGCTGTCTCTCTTAATCTCTCCTTCAATGGTTGGCTGTTGTAGGAAAACTAGTGAATTACATGTAATACATAGTGACAATAAGTACTGGAGTATACTCCTGTAAAGTTTATGTGCACTAATTCACCTCCTCTCATTCTTTCAATGCCTCACATAAATAGTTCTAACATTTTAAAAGTGTCCTTGATTATCCCTGATGTACTCTGGCTAAATCCATGATTCTGTTGACGATTTCCCGTCTGGTTCAGAGCTATGCCTAACATAGCTGCCAACCTGTTGCTGCAAGAAATTTGAACAAAGCCATAATTAATGGAGGGACAAAGGCCCAAAATTAGGGACACTGTAACTGTTGCTCGTACAAAGTAAGAAAGTGAATAGAATAGCATATTACAGACTGTGTTCTGAAGGGTATGATGGCTTAAAAGCAGATGTCTGTCTTTATTTTCTGATATCAACCATCAATGATTGCCCAACTTTTTGTCAGAAATCTACAATGTTGTGTGAAAATGACCAAATGTTTGGTGCAAACACCTTGACATTCTGCAAGCATCTGTATAGTTGTGAGGTATGATGCCTTTGGGGAATGTATTCTACAGCAGGTTTGCATTTTCTATCATTGTGACACACTGGTGTTGCTAGACTGTCCGCATATAGTAGTTGTAATAGCACACTGCTATTTGTCTGGCAGTGACCGTATGACATATTAGTGGGAGCTTGCCCATAGGGGACACACCACAGTACACTGCAGTGCTGGTTGTAGGAACATACAGCAGAATCTGTCACGGCACACAGGGAAATATCCCAGTGGTGCTACTATTTTGCTGGATTCCCCACATGTAGTATGTTGCCAGACTGTGTGGTATGATGTGTGAGGGGGCAGTGGTTAGTGCAGGCCATTATGGGCGTGCTGAATCTGTACATAGTGGACATCCATATATCTGGTCCTGTAATGTGTCCCCCTTTTGTTGTTTGTCAGGAATCATGTATCACAGAAGATATGCCCCTAGTGGATCACTAAGCAACATCATCAGATGTTGCTGTCCAGGGGGATGCTTAATTGTGAACAACGGGCAACATTGTGGTCAGACCTTGTGCAGAATGTCAATCAGATTAGCCAGCAGGACAGGACCTATGAGCAGGTGCAACGCAGAGCCACAGATAATGTGAATGCTGCATGATGAAGGGCAGCTGATGTTGTCAGGAATCATGCCACCTCTGATTGAGGGCCTGTGGTGCTACAGCCACTCTCAAACACAGAGGAATTCCTGGTGAACCTAGGAACACACAACAGCCACCAGCCATCCATCATACCATACATCGTGGAAGTGGGTGCCACAGTAACCCCAGCAGAGGAGCATCAAGGAAAGCTTACTGTGTCCACCATTTTAATACTTTATTAGTCATTGTGGCAGGCTGTACATACCTGTACATGGTGTCAGTTTTATCTGCACTGAGCGGAGTTGGGGTTTAAGCTGAGTTGTGCACACATACTCTGAATCTCAGCAATACAGCCAGTAACAGTGGCTACTGTACAAGTAGATATATGCACATATTACCCTGTAGTGCTGCAACATATGGTGGTGCTGACAATAACTTTCTCTCACCTTTACGTAGGTCCATCAGGTTTTGCCCAAGCCCATGTCCCTGTACCTGGTGAGCATGATACTGTTGTTTTATGGATCATATATACCCTTTGAAAGTTAAGGGTTGCCATATTGCACTATATACAAATGTTGTGTTTAGCCAGATTAGAATATTTGTCTGTACCATTCTGGAACAGATGACTACAGTTCATAGCCTGGTTAATCTCAGGTGTGTATCTGAATGAACATTAACACATTTGCACTTATAGTTAGGAGCAACTGCGCAGCCTGGTATACATGAGGCAAGTAATCCAAGATGTCTGTCCAAACACAAAACGTAGATGTTATGTACCTCAGGCAGTGACACTAGTACTGCCATATCATTCTCAAGATAGGTGTACTGGGTTTAATGTGCAGTTCTATCATGCATAGTGTCAAATTGCATATCTTACAGGTAAATTGTATTGGCAACTTTAACTGGATGTAGCTGATGTGCATGTTATAAAGGCTTTGACTTGTATGTGTATGTTGTTGTGAGGTTGTCTGTTGTACATGGAAAAGGAGATGAGAAGAATTGAGACTGGTAATGCAGTTGTTGATCCTCATTTGTATGAGTATGTGTGGATGACCATACATAAACATGCAGGTATTGATGCACTGCTATTGTCTTGGTTTTCACAGGTGACCGGGGGGGGGGGTTGGATTACTTGATGTCAGTGTCTTATCGGACTCTGATCATGATGGAGGCCATAGTGAGGCACAGTTGGGGTTGTCCATGGCTGAATCTGTCCCAGAGGTTGACACCCCTCTTCTGCCCCCATTGTCTCTGCACACAGTCAGTATACCCACACATACCCAGTCCCTAGCGGCCACAGATATTGGACAGTCAGAGGGTGGACACATTGATCAGGGAAGTGTGGCAACTATGGCTGCAGTAAGTGTAGACACTGGTCATAACCAGAGAGCTAACTATGTCCCACATAGGAGAATTGACAGGGATGCTGACATAAAAAAAAAATCACAGATGGCCAGCATACAGGTGAAGAAAGGCACAAAACAAAACAGAGTTAAATCATGCCATAAAAATGGCTATAATGGTTTTATTGTCCATACCAGTTTTGGCAAAATAGCCTTCATCAGTAGAATACCTTTACACAATGAAAATCCTTCTTCCATAAATAGACCCATCCACCAATGAGAAAGACAGCCCCCCCAAACACAACTTGACAACAACCCTTCCTTCAATTATACAGGAATAAATGATAATAATTAAGAATACATACTGGAAAAAAGGTTAAGCACTATAAATGATCATTTAGCCCAGGTGGGAAAAGCCCCCTCAGTTTAATAATCTAAAAATCTTCTTTCCTATTCAGAATGCTATGCCATCCTTGCATGTTATTCCTGTTACCAGCAATTCTGTCAATTATCATAAAGTGAAATTCTGCATTCATATGCATCAGGCAGTGCCTGTATAAAGCATTCGTATCACGTTTATTGCGTATGTCACTATGATGTTCTGACATACATATTATTATTGGACGAGAAGTCTAACGAACATAAAAGAACAAACATTTACAGGTAGCCAAGTAGACAATCCAGTCACTTCCACAATTCCCAAAAAATTTGATGTCATTCACTTTACTGGTATTTTTGCTAGTAAATTGTTTGAGTTTACTCACATATCATCATGAGGAGCAATGTCCACAAGGGAAAGTGCCAAAAAGAGTATCCCCAGAAATACCCTCAATATACCAGTTTGCTTTATGCTACCAGCCTACACCCTAGCCATACCATCCGCAACATCCCAAAATCCCAGTTTCTTCATATGAAAAGAATTAATTCCACTCAAGAGGGATATGACTCTTCCAACAGGACCTCTGCCATAGATTTTTCAATAGGGGATACAGGGACTTTGACATCATTTCTGCCAGTAATTGGGCTAATAATCAAAGCAGGATGTCCTTATAGGAATATAAGGCCAAAACTAGGGTAGACAAAAGTGATACCATCAGGTTCATAACAAGGTATGGGAGAAGCACCAATATTATCAAGGACACTATTCACAAACATTGGAATATCCTTTTGGCTAATGACAGTTTGCAACCAATATTAGGGACAAGATTTAAATTTTCTTTCAGGAAGGGTAAAACGTTGGGTTCCCACTTTTCCCAGTTTAAACATACTAGTAGTGGGGGTGCTATATACCAACAACTCATCCTGTCTGGGAATACTTTTTTTGGCACTTTCCCTTGTGGGCATTGCTCTTCATGCCAATATGTGAGTAAACTCAACAAATTTACTAGCAAAAACACCAGTAAAGTGTATGACTTTAAATTTTTTTGGGAATTGTGGAACTGACTGGATTGTCTACTTGGCTACCTGTAAATGTTCGGCCTTTTATGTTGGTCAGACTTCTCGTCCACTAAGAATATGTATGTCATAACATAGTAGTGACATACGTAATAAACGTGACATGAATGTTTTATACAGGCACTGCCTGACGCATATGAATGCAGAATTTCACTTTATGATAATTGACAGAATTGTTGGTAACAGGAATAACATGCAGGGATGGCATAGCATTCTGAATAGGAATGAAACATTTTGGATTATTAAGCTGGGGGTCTTTTCCCACCCAGACTAAATGATCATTTATAGTGCTTAACCTTTTTTCCTGTATGTATTCTTAATTATTATCATTAATTCCTATATAATTGAAGGAAGTGCTGTTGTCAATTTGTGTTTGTGGGAAGGGGGGGGCTGTCTTTCTCATTGGTGGATGGGTCTATTTATGGAAGAAGGATTTTCATTGTGTAATGGTATTCCACCGATGAATGCTGATTTGCCGAAAATGGTATGGACAATAAATCCATTATAGCCATTTTTATGGCATGATTTAACTCTGTCTGATTTGTTTTGTGCCTTTCTTCACCTGTATGCTGGCCATCTGTGATTTTTTCCTCATTTGGTTCAGCCCTGCATTGCTGTACATGCAGAGCGCTTTAACATTGCAGGGATGCTGAAATCTCAAGTCACTCAATGTATATTTTGAGCTGTCAGGGATGCACAGGCATGTTCTGAATGGAACACCAGACATATGCGTAGGGTTATGGATGCAGCACAGTGTGACATCTGTGACTGCCTCCACTGCACTGGGGACAAATTGGATTGGTTCACTGATGCAGTTGACAGATGGTGGGCTGAGACACTGTTTGTCTTGGGCCGCACATTGTCTGTGTTGTAATGTCTGGCCAGAGTTGGGCATCCGACCTGTGGATGTAGGTCAGCAACACCAACTGTTGAGTTTCCACATGACCATGCGTAGTTATGGTCCTGTAGTGGCAGCACCTCCAGCACTACAGAGGGAAGTGTGGTTTTCACACCATGACATGGCAGGCCATGGGCACATGGTCTTGGGCAGTCCTGCAGGGTACACAGGCCCAGCAGACAACAGCCACCATCAGGTACTGGCACTGCATCTGACCTTGGGAATAGTGGTGCCAGTGCAACTCCTGGCAGAGGCAGTTCTCTTTTTCATGGCCAGAGATGGTGAACTGTCCACTCGATCATGTATGGCCCACAAATGTCTAATATACACACATGTAAGGCTAGCACTGGGCTTGACTGTGTACACACACACACATTCGAACACCACTGTCAGATGCAGGTCACCTACAGACAAACACAGCACCTCTCCATGGCCCGTCTTACCCCAGCCCCTTCCTGTCAACTTTATGGCAGCACCTAGACCTCCAGCACCCCCACACCACGCCCTGTGCATGTGATGATACCTGTTCCACTTCCCTGTCATCCTTGCCATCGATACAGAGAAATGAAGCTATATGTCTGATGCAGAGGGTGACTGAATTACTTAACATGTATGTATGTAATTCAGTATTATTTTGCCATGACACTTGTGGTACACAACAGATATTGTATGCTGGCATGTGTCATGACTATGCACCAAACTCTGTGTACCTTATGTCGTATGACGTTGTACTGGTGGCAGTGTTACAGGATGACATGGGTCTCATGGACCTGTGTATGTTTCTATTCCAGGAGTTTGAGGGGATAAACTATAGACACATGGCAGCAATACAGCGGCACAGGATGGCATGGCAGCACAGCAGAAATATGACATCAGCAAGGTATGTCAGTATAAAAATCCCAGGTCCACCAGTAGAGACAATAATTCCAATGGCGAAGATAATAAAAAGTATTTTTATTCCAACACTTGTGAAACTGCTCTTAAACCAAGATAAAGACAAGCGCTTTCACCTGGTTCATTCCAGGCTTTATCAAGTCAGAAATACAATGCAAATAGTAACTGATCCATTTAAATAGTCTTACTAATTAGTCACATGTTAAAATTTTTACCCAGGTGTCACATGTTAAAATTTTTAAAGTATGTCAGTATGCATGCATGGCTCTCTAGGTGGATATGTCTATAACAGACTAACTGGGACAATGGGGTCATTCCATGGAATCATGCATAAATACTTTGTGATAAGGTCTGCTACCCTTGATACGTGTCACTTAGGCTGTCTGAACTTATATCTATGAAGTGTAGTGATGGAGATGACACAGCTACAAATATCCTGTGTCTGGATGTTATGTTCCCATGGTTTGACTCTCAGACACTTGCGTATACATCAGCTGACATACCAGTCTGTGCACATTTGGCAGCATGCTGTGCTGCCCTACTACTGCCAGAAACCTTGTCATGGCAGTCAGCAGGGACATGGTTGGGGGTACATCAGGGAGTACAACACCCGACTGAGCCAAGCCATCTCACTGTACTGCCCGTTCAGACAACATGTACAAAGCACCAACTTATTCATTTATGATACTGTCAATTTTGTGCTCACTACATGACCCACTGATGGCAGACATATGCAACATAGGGACAGCTGACTGCAATAACTGTTATGTAAGCAGCAGTGCTCAACAGGGCACAATTGCGGATCCTCTGCTGTTTAGACTGCATGTCTCCACAGTACAAGAGGGTACTGACTGACTGTGGCTAACAATGTTGGCTGCTGCCTACTACTTGTGAGCACTCTTACAGTCACTGTGTTATGTTAGTGTCTTGCATGACAGTATTACAAATGCATCATGTTAGCACAGTAATGGTTATAAACCCCATTTGAATATATATTTATGTACTATCCTTTCCATCGGGGATACATATGTCCCCAGTTAGTAGCATGGCAGTCCCTACATGTGATGTACATATGTACTGGTGACAGGTAGCCACACAGACCCAGTCACACACATGTACAGCTCATGTGCCACATATCAATATGTCTGTACAGTTTATGGCAGGATTTATATGCATAGCTGTGGTCACAATTACCAGTAGGTGACATACCCATAGCCTGCATATACTCCTCCCTCAGCATGCCACTATCTGACTACAACAGCCATGTGTTGGCGTTCTTTCCAAACTATTTTGACACATGCAGACGACAGTATGGCCCTTCACAGGTTCCTATTACATCATCAGTATGTGCTCACCACTGTTCATTTGCAATGCATGCCAGTGCTGCCTGTGCCATTCAGCATACTCATAGGTGATCTCTGCCATGCATGCAGTACAAGGTATGACCCGGCTTGATTGTATATGCTGCCTATATTTAGGAAGCATAGTAGCTGGATTAGTCACCTTAAGGACATTAAACCACTATGTGACTTTAGTAGGACATACTTGTTGGTGACATTTGTGTAGCAGACATAATGCGTCCGTAACACAGACCCGCCATACTGGTATGGTACAGAGAGCAACATAGTGCACTTCCGTGCATGCCATTCATATGATTGGCTGGGTGGATGTCATCTCAACACCGGGGGTATGGCTGCATATTCCATGGACTTGGGCAATATGTGCTGTTCCTGTGAAAAGGGATAGCAATGTCTCCAACTGTGATGGCTGTATTGCTATCATGCTAGTGACGTGCACATCTCTTATTGCTCTGTGACATGATGTACAATGCTGTCACAGTCTGACATGCACACTTGGCCACATTCAGGCTAGCAGCACTTCCACTCACTGCATACAGGATGTGCCATGGTGCACACAGTGCATGCTGGCTGCATGCACTGTGGAAAGCTTACCTATGTAGTGGTACATAGTACAGAGGACAATACCGGATTCACATACTATGCCTCATGTTTTCCAGTACTATCTGTATAGGACATACAATGAATATTGATATAAGCAGGCCATGTTGTGGTCATTCATTTAGGAGGCCACATCACCCACAACCTGTAAAATAATGCAAACCTACTAATGTGTACATTGCAAAGGTTATCAATTGTATGCAGTATGGACACACGCACACACACACACACACACACACACACACACACACACACACACACACACACTGAGTTGGCTAGTGTGAGATTAGAACCCCCCTATCTATTGTTATACACTATAGGTCACAGTACTTATCACATGCGCCACAGAGTTTAGCTGATATTAAATTGTCAGGCAGCGCTCTTAAGGTAGATGACATCACCAGGCCATGGCAGGCCATGCAGAGGAGGGCAATTTAGAGGGCAGCAGCTAGTTACAAGGCCAAAAAGTGCATACCCATTGCATGGTGATAGCCCATAAGTGTATATCAATTGCACTGCAAAGAGATATGTTTACACACAGTTACACTTCAGAATCTCAAATTACTGAAATCTCGAATTTCAGTAATTTGAGACCATGAAGCCTAAAACCAGAATGCCGAAAGTGCATAAGAGCAAATTCGATTATACCGAATCTGAGCTTATGCATTTCTGGTGCATCACGTGTAGTGTTATGGTGCCTGAAATTGCAGGTGAGTGAGTATTTGTGCATGTTTTTGTATGTTGTATGTGTGGATAAGGTTAGGGAGGTGTAAGTGTGCGTGTGAGTGTTGGATTTGTTGGTGTCTGTGTATGTGTGATGTGTATTTGTGTGCGAGCGAGTGGAGGATGGCATGGTGTGATTTATTTATTTTTTTATGTTATGTGCGACCTCAGAGTTGGTATATATAAGTGGGGGGTGTAGGGGTTGCAGTCCCCCACTTGAGGGGTGCAGAGAGACTTATCTGTAGTATAGGGTTGTGTGGTTTGTTTTCTGTGGGTGGAATGGTGTGTGTGTGTGTGTTATGTAGTGTATGGTGTATGTATGTTCATGATTGTAGGTTTCGGTTTTGTGAATGGTTCGACTTTATAGTCTCAGGTTACTGAAATTTGGGATTTCAGTAATTCGAGATTATGAAGTGAAACAACTTACACACACACTCACACACACACACACACACACACACACACACACACACACACACAGTGGGCTGCTGTGAGATTAGAACCCCTACCTACCTACCTACTGTTACACACTATTGTTTGCAGTATTTGTTATATGCGCCATGGAGTTTAGCAGGTGGTAAACTGTCAGGCAGTGCTCTTAACGTGGATGACATCAGCAGACCATGTAATGGAGGGCAATTTAGAGGGCAGCAGCTAGTTACAGGGCTAAAAAGTGCATAACCATTGCACACACTGAGTTGGCTACTGTGAGATTAGAACCCCTACATCTCTACTGTTACACACTATAGTTTACAGTACTTATTACATGCACCACATGGTTTATCTAATATTGGACTGTCAGCCAGCACTGTTAAGGTGGATGACATCAGCAGTCCATGTAGAGGGGGGCAATTTAGAGGGCAGCAGCTAGTTACTGGTCCAAAAAGTGCATAACCGTTGCACAGGAATAGCCCATAAAGGCATGTCCATTCTGCTGCAAGGGGATATATTTAGATACACAGACATGCACACATTGAGTTGGTTGCTGTGAGATTAGAACCCCTACCTATCTACTGTTACACACTATAGCTTGAAATACTTATTGCATGTGCCATGGAGTTTATTTGGTATTATCTTGTCAGCCAGTGCTCTTAAGGTGGATGCCATCAGCAGGCCATGTAGAGGAGGGCAGCAGCTAGTTACAGGGCCAAAAAGTGCATAACTATTGTACTGGGATAGCCCTTGAAGGCATGTCCATTGCACTGAAAGAGGATATATTTACACACACACACACACACACACACACACACACACACACACACACACACACTGACTTGGCTGCTGGGAGATTAGAACCCCTACCTACCTACTATTACACACTATAGCTCACAGTATTTATTGCATGTGCCACAGATTACATCTGTCGAATATGTGATTGCAAGCACTGTACTTGTGGAGTGTGCAAAGTAGGCTTATGTTGGACAGTATGTGTGACCTGCAAAGTGATATAGCTTGGTACTGCTATTGTATCTATTGTACTTGGAGTAGGGTACCTGTTAGTATAAAATAGTAGAAAGTCACAGACCAGGAACCAAAAAAACAAAGTAATTCCAAAGGCAAAGGAACATCAAACAGTGGTAGTACTTCTGATATACGAACTTTAATGAAGGCAAAATGCAATAAAAACATGTAATAAAATCAAGCGCTTTCGCCTGGTTCCTACCAGGCTTTATCAAGATAAAAAAAGTTAAAAACAGTATCTTAATATATTCTTACAATAGATCACATGATTTTTAATTAATCAACTGATTAAAGCACTTCAATTTAGTGGCGTTTTTCTAAAAGAACTATACACCACATTGAATCTACAAAAACTAATACTAATATTAAAAACATTTTGAAAAGTTTTTTTGTATAAATCAAGAAACCACATTTCACTGAGTTAATATAATTTTCTATGGCCACCAAATAAATAAGTGTCACCAATACATAGTCCTACCAAATGCATATAAACATTAAACATTAGCCTCAAGACCATAGCATGCCCGATTCCTTTAAAATATGTAAATAATCAGTATATGCTTGGCTTATAGTCTGGCTCTTCTTAGTCTAAGAACACTGGTAATGCTAACGTTGTCATTGAGTCCAGGAAATTTTGAGGCATTAAGTTTTAATTGCCACAAAAGTTCTTTATACTCAAGGAGTGTTTCCCAATCACCCCCTCTCTGATCCTGCACAACCTGTTCCAAAACTAAAAACTTAAGCTGCATACTAGGACATAATGTCAAATGCTTGTAGAAGGCATTAGTATCCTTCTTTTTAGAGACCTCGTATAAATGCTCGTATATTCTACGTCTTAGAGGTCTTTCGTTTTTTCCCACGTAGAAACTACAGCATCGAGTACATATCCCCAAGTAAACAACTCCTCTAGTCCCACAGTTATAATAACCAGTTGCCTTTACCTTGAAATTCCTTGTGGGAACCTGTTAGTATCCCTGTTGTGTGTACAGTCACCAGTATGGTCATATGTGGATGGTCACAGTTATATAGGTAAACTTGTGGTCATGGACACTTTTTCCTGTCGAAGAGATGTGTTGGAACCATTATACATTACAACACTTGCTCATCTGTGTCTGTCTACATGGGTGACATTCTGCAGGCACATGGGTATGAAGGTGATTGGAATATGTACTGTTGTGGACTTGGTTTGGTTCCTCTGGGCAACTGCATTGATGTGGGAGTGCAGATAATCACAGCTTTTGTAGGGTATGTGGGGAATTCATACACCCCCCCCCACACATACATATATATATATATGTATATATATATATATATATATATATATATATATATATATATATATATATATATATGTGTGTGTGTGTGTGTGTATTTTTTGAATGTGTATCGCAAGGATGTCTCTATAAATGTTGCTGTGTGTGTACGTTATATATATGTGTTATACAGATATATGTAGAGAGTCTATGTATCACTTAAATGTCTCTCTCTCTCTCTCTATCTATATATATATATATATATATATATATATATATATATATATAATCAGTATTATATGTATTTGGGGCACATACTGCTAAATACACTACTCATGCGAGTAGCGGATAGGGACAGACAGAATGTGTACATAGCTGTTTGTATGTACAGACATATTTCCACATAGCAGGTTTTTGTGATGGAGAGGCAATAGAATTGTGCTCAAGTTTGCTAAGTGTAGGAGCATGCCCAGTGGGACTGTCAGTACTTATAAGGTGACTCCAGGCCAGAGCTACCTGTATTCCAGTCTGAGATTTTGTGTGCTACATATATTGGCAGCTGCACCTGTATCTGCAGTAAAGCACTTCCCTGAACCTGTCCATAGCATTTCCCAACTGTCTACTGTACTTAATATGTGAGTGGAGTACATAATATAATGCCATACACAGGATGACAGTCTGAATACCTCTCACTGTCCATGTTTTTGAAGAAAGTCCAGCATTTCACTCTATATGTCTGGTCTGTTCCCCTACATTTGTGGTGTTCCAGTAACCTATGTGAATAGTGCTACTGACAGACATATTTGAGTGACATACTTTACATCCTGCAGATATTCTGTTGTGATGCAACCCACTGTTATACTAGCCACCTTCTAGGCTAATCAGAGCAAGTGTAATGTCTGTCTTTAGTTATGGCCCTTTGTCCCCCCATTCTCTCTGACTTTGTCCAGCTTTCTTGCAGTAACAGATTGAGGGGTATGACAGTCTGTGAGAAAGCCACCATATGACTACCTGACATGTGAAAGATGTGGATGCTACCAGATTCAAACCATCAAGGCCACTTCCTGTGCTAATGTCCCTAGCCCACTGAGCTACACAGGCCGTCATTCATCATACAATCAACAGCATACAGATATACATTATCATTCCTGTGTTATGTGTAATATCCAATGTGTGCACAAGTTCTAAGCCACAGCCCTGAGGCTGGCTGGTCTGCTGATATATCATTACTGACATACTGTTTCAGCAGTTGCATGGGAACACTGATGTGATAGGTAGTGGGGGATGAGCAGCCCATGATCTGCTGGCATAGACAGTTCTGTGACTGCCCAGTGACCCCACCGTTTACCATCTCCCTTAACTAATGTAGTGGATATTCCAGCCATGTGGCCTAGTGAATATTTTGGAGCACATACTATTGGACTGGGTACCTGCTGTCCCATGTGGATGTTAGATCTCTCCAAGTAGCCCAGTAGCCCACTATATTCCCTTGCATACATGTGGCAGGTCTATACATATTTTACCATATTCTAGTACTCCTTACAGGTGGTGTATAGGTGAGTGACTTACTTTACGAATGCAGCAGTTGACAGACCTGTAGTTCAGGGCTGACTATCTGATGCACACAGTACACAGCCAATTCATGATTAGGTACAGGTTGTGTGAGCTGGCTGACATTTTTACTACATCTATGTGAGTCAGAGTAAGGTGACAGTCCCTAGGGCCCTAGGTTGTCAGTGCATGTGCTAAGCGTTGTCTCTTGGCCAAGACTGGGGCATACTGGGCATGCTTACATCTGCCTACAGGGACATCCTCAGGGGGTTCCTCCTCTGAATCCTGCCGTGGCTGTGGGGACTTGTGGACTGGTGGGGGACTGAGTGTCCTTTTCCTTTGCTGATCCTGCTGCAACTGTTTCTGAAAGTTCATATTGTGTAGCATAGCACATACTGTGAACATCTGTAAACATGTGGATAGAGAGTACTGCAGGGCTCCACCAGATGTATCAGGGCAGCAGAACTGTGACTTCTGCAGCCCAAACACATGCTCTGTGATGTTCCTAGTTTTTGCATGTGCCTCATTTTGGCATTCTACTGTGGGTGTGTGTTCATTTCTGATGGGTATCATTATCCATGGTTCCAGCACATAGCCAGCATCCCCAGTAAATGGCCCTTGCAGGATGGCCCCCCCTAGCAAATATCTGGTGCAACTGCGATGTGTGCCAAGTATTGGAGTTGTGATAAGTGCCAGGGCTATCAGCACACACATTCATGAAAATAAAGCAGATAACCTTCCCCTGCTAGCTGTAAAACAGCATGTTGGACCTCACAGAAGTAATAACAGCATTCCTTATTAAAGTATGCTGGACTCTTCAGCATGTGAGAATAATTAAGCACACATAGTTCACTGTATAAAATACTGTTTAAGTAACAAGAAGCTATGAAGCTGGGGGTTGTCTTTTCATCCAGAGGAAGTCACCACTAGTGCCTCATTGAGCTTTTATTAGGACAACTTCTTTTCAGATTATTATTCTAAAAAAATGAAAGTATAAAATGGGCTCTGAATAAACAATGCTAACATTACAAATCTAGTAGCATATTTTTTTCAGTTAGCAATGTCAGAGCAAAGCAAGATACTCTGCAAAATACTCATCTGATATAATTGCTTTGATATTGTTTAATGTCATTGAATGTGGTATCTGGAAACCTGGCAAAAATGGCATAAATTATGATTGCAGAACAAATGATCAGATCATAAAAATTGATGGCATTATTACACATATAGGCACAATGGTAGACAATATAATCTTTGGCCGATATTTAGTTACCAAAGCTTGATTATAGCATTTCTCATCTCATCTAATTCTAAAGGGTATGCCTTTTCACTCCTGGAAGAGATAACAGTGTATATCTCGCTGATCTGCCTTATCATTGAATGCAATACACAAGCTTAACTTATTTAGAAAGGCATAACAATTTTGTGCTAGAAAAATCAGACTGCTGGAAAACCTGAACTGGTAGCAAAGCTTCAGGAATTGTCATTACATTTCTATATCTCATAGGTAGAGATGACCTCTGTATGGTCCGTAAGATAATGTGTGATCCAGTGGTATTTAGAAGCACATGCTTAGTATGCTTGATGGGAGGAGCTCTCATTAGACTCAGTAAGCTAATACTAAAAAAGTATCAGTAAAACAAATAAATATGACAAAGACATATTACTGAGCCATAATGTCTCAAAACATTTACATCTGGGACTGTACACATACTATAAAACAAGAAATGACAGTAAAAATACTAAAATATGAAGGAATAGTCAGTTGCAACCATGGTGAGCAAGATATTAAATGTTACTGACAACAAATAAAGTACTCAAATACATTTTTCTTTGCAATCTTAAAAGACAGTTATTTCATTTACTTATTTATGTATGTATGTATGTATGTATGTATGTATATATGTATATATATGCATACATGTATGTATTTATTACTTCTGTTGACTGGGAGATTCTGACTGGGCTGTGGTAGTCCCTTCTCAGCAGACATCCGGTGAGTCTTGATACAAATATGGGACATAGAAAAGTCTACATGCAACTACAGTAATTAAGCTTCTATAAGTTTGACAGACTGAGAGCTAGGCAACTGACAAAATAAAATCAAAGACTGTGGACTGCAGAAAAAAACGTATGAAATATTTACAGCTGTTTCCTGCAAAAAAAGGTTTAGTGCTGGTAGAAACCAGGCTTTACCATTTTAAAACGCCCTACCAATGAGTCCCAGCTTTTATAATTAATGAAACTGAAAAATAAGACATATAGAAACAGGAATGCAGAACCATCCATCCATCCACTACCCCTTTTTCTCATTTTTTGTACAAGTGTTCACACCACCAGGTGGCTAGTCCTGCTGTGGTTATTAAAAATAATAATAAGAATCCAGGCCACAAGTGAAGGCGTAAAAAAGCTTTATGTATAAGCACTTTCATCTAAAAAAGACTTCTACAGATACCTGCTGTGGTTATTCTTTGGTACCACACATGCACTCATACTCACATTGGCAGCTTAATGTGTCCAGTCAACCTAAAGCATGAATGCGGAAGGAAATTAGCACAAACCCATGTGAACACAGGGAGGACAGGCAGACTCCTGGCAGGAGGACCACAGCTGAAAAGTGAACCAGAGAACCTCTTGTGGTGAGGCAACAACACTACCTGCTGCACCACTGTACCATCCAGATATACAGGTACACTGCACCACTGTACCACCCAGGTATGCAGGTACACTGCACCACTGTACCACCCAGATATGCAGGTACACTGCACCACTGTACCACCCAGATATACAGGTACACTGCACCACTGTACCACCCAGATATGCAGGTACACTGCACCACTGTACCACCCAGATATACAGGTACACTGCACCACTGTACCAGCCAGATATGCAGGTACACTGTACCACTGTATCACCCAGATATGCAGGTACACTGCACCACTGTACCACCCAGATATACAGGTACACTGCACCACTGTACCATCCAGATATACAGGTACACTGCACCACTGTACCACCCAGATATGTAGGTGCACTGCACCACTGTACCACCCAGATATGCAGGTACACTGCACCACTGTACCACCCAGATATACAGGTGCACTTTATTTTTTAAATAAAAGATGAAGTCAAGATTTAAGTTCAGGATAACAACAGTACTAAATATATGAGAAAAAAAATAGCAGCATGCATTGGTTTATATCAAATGTCTTTCAAAATGATGCGTGAACTCAGGCTTTCTATTCTATTCTGCTCTATTTTATTTTCTGTTTTGTGTTAACTTCATAATAAAAAAATACGTTTTTTTTATAATGATGAACCAAATTAATCACGTTGTTCTCTTAGATTCCCTTATCACATTTCCCATGGTTTGAACTCAGTAACATCTGATGCAGACACGGCATGTGTGGACAGTGACAAAAATCAGGAGACTAAGAGTCATCAATCTTAGTGTTGGTCTCTAGTAACACAAAAGTTGGTACTTGATTAATATACTAACTGCTACTGTTTCTACCTCTGATTCCCAGTGTGAACTTTGAATTTAATTTATGGAGCAGATTGCATTTTTCTTTCTACCTGTCTCATGCTATATTCTACTCTTAGCTTCCGTTATCCTAAGCAGATACTTTATCTTTTAATTCTATTCAAGCTATGCTTAAAACTATTTACAGTTTTATAATGTCAAATATTTAGTATACAGCAGAACTATCAGTGCAGATTTCTGCTTTCATTTCTTTGCCTGTAGCACTCTTGGGATATTCTTTTAATATCATTTTGCTCTCCAGCTGGTATGCCTTCTACATATTTCCTCATAATGCTCAACAGCATTTCATTTATGGAATCTGAATGTCTCTGTCATGCCATCCCATTCCCTTCTGGACCAATTATTTAGTATTTGTTAAGTAGAAACTTTCCGCCTACACTCTTGTATATGTTATAAAAGCTGGCCTCACAGCCCTGGTTTGTTCACAAGTGCTAATAATGTGGGAATTAAACCAAGACCTGCAGTTCATGACCTTCGCTTACTGCTAGCCACAGCTTGTCCTTACAGTAGTATTTGCTGATTCATAAAAAGTTGCTCTTGTGGTAATGAACTGCATTTGTAAAGAAAAAAACTATCAGTTTCAGCCTTTTGCAGCATTTTTAAAAGTGCATACTCCATGAATTAGTGCAGTGATTGGAGTATAACCTACATGTCTTCTGATACATCCCATCTCTAGTTAACCCTCTGTGCATCATGTTAGACTAAATTGTTTAATGTTGTTGTCATTAGCATCCAGGCTAAATTTCTCAGTTATGTATTCAGGATAGGTATCTTAGCTTCCTGTGAATAATGCTTAATATATCAGACTACTGTGATATGAATGTTTGCACAAAGTCAAACTAACCTGTTACTGCATCTCTGTTGTAATCTGACATTAATCAAAGGTAATGTTGACATGTTGCTGTGATACAACACATTCAATTTTTGTAGTTGCATCAATCTGCTGTTTCTCAACAAGAACATATATTGGACATGTACTACTGAGAGCACTGACAGGGCATGTACACATGCTTTATTGTAATAAAGCAGTAATATTACCTTCAGAGAAACAGTTACTGAAGTGTCAAAGAACCATAAGGCAGTAAGTGTCCATGCATTTTTCTTATGAGAAGGTTCTCTTGTGCCCCCCCCCCCTTAATATATCACTCAGTATTACTCAGACTGTTTTCGACCTTTCTGGAAAATATAGATCAAAGGGTGTATAGTTTGTGTGGGCCCGTACAGACTAACAACAGAAGTGGCTGCTGACACAAGTGGTTGAATTCCCATCGCATTGAATTGTTGCCATTTTAAGGTGAAAGCACACATACACAGACATCCCATTTAACTTTGCTTAGTACCCAGGGACTAAACGCAGAACCTATAGCTTTTTGACGCAGTACACAGTACTACTAAGTAATGAAACCACACTCTGCTACAAGTCAGACATAGTTTCTATCTGTCAATGTATTAAACTTGCATGTACAACAGAAGTTTGTCTGCATGATAAATCTAGATTCCATCTGAAGGTGGACATTCTCTCTTAAATGTGATAGTCAATAATAGCAAATGTGTATTCATAGTTTTAGATCCTAATTATTTTAGGATTTAGATTTGACTTTTAGTTCAAAAATGTTGTTCATATTCATTGGTTTGGCAAAATCATCTGAGTTCTTACCTAGAACATGAACAATCTGTATGTTCTTTATGCTGTTTGCAGATGGTATGCAAGAAAAAAATTTTGTTCTAAATAAGTTTGTCATTTTCTTTCTGTACTGAATCATGCAAATTGAATAAATTCTTGGCGACTTCCATATCTGGGTCAGTAATGAGTCTGTCACTTTTTTAAAAGAATGCCTTATGGCTAAACATGGATTTATATTTATTAGTGGTATGAATGAGCAACAGGTCAGCACAGCTAATTGATCTGTAATAATGAGTGTAGACTAGATAAAACCTGCTTGAACAAAAGACTGGAGTGTACTATTGATATTGCAGGGTCTATATCAGAACATCGAATGATTAAAATCTCAAACGCTCTAAAGAGCAAAATTGCAGAACCTAGAACTCGTTATTGTGGGGGGGGGCTGCACCCCCCCCCGCTAAATATATATTCCAACTCTGGGATCGCACTACAGTGAGGAGAGTGCAAATATTCCGATCTTCACTGTACTGCGATCTCAAAAAAGTACTTTCAGGTCCAGCATTTTCGCTATTTAGAGCGTTCGTGATTTTAATCATTCGATATTCTGATATAGACCCGATATTCTACAATGCAATTTTGATTTTTTTTTTGTTAATAGTAGCGAAGTACAGAACAGTATCACTGTCACTTTAGAAGATTTGAAGTGAAAAAGCAAATCAAAAGTCAGGGCATAAAATTACTTTTAGAGCAGTACTGCTGCCTTTATTAAAATTATTAAAATTATTCACATTGATGGTAAGAACATTCATTCACTCATGCATACTTCATCAATAGGAACGGAGGTCTGAAGTTTGCATGAGTGAATGAGCAAACAGTTATGCTTCGGAGACCATCTTCATTTTTTTTTGGTACTAGTATTGTGAATCTTTTAAATTTCAAGGCAATAATATTTCTGTTCTCCTGTTCCCATGGTGATAATGGTAACCATGCTGATTGTTTTGAATGTATGTATGTATGTCTCCCATAGACTCCTCTTGCATGTTGATGATTTAGCAACATCTTTAACTGTTTCTCCTGACAATGCACTGTCTGATTTTATTACCCCATTACTCTTCTTCCCAATCAATCTGCCTCATAACAAGTGAGACATGTATAACCTGTGTCTTGTGAGCCTTAATGGGAGAGCAGTTGTCTGAGGAAAGCAGAACAGCAATGGAAGTCCTACTGGAAATGGCTGGGCCATTTTGTTGACAGTCCTACACTAACCAAACGTTATGCTTCTGTCATTATTATTCTGTTTATTACCACAAGATCTTTCAATCGAAGATTGTACTTTTATCCAGGGAGATGTTCATCACTTTTAATGAAACAGCAGTTCTTTCATGGTTCAGAGGAAGAATAGATTACAGCCAGGCTAGAAAACTGTAAAGCGTATTTGCTTTTGAATATGAGCTTTTTGTTTTATTCCTCACCGATAATTTTGATGTGATAAGACACAGAACTCTGGACAGGACCTCCAATCAGCAATGATGTCATATTGTGCAAAGGTCACCTTACTGCTTCTATGCAAAATTTCAACCCATTGACAACTTTGAGTCCATGAGTGAGTCCAATTTCCTCTATATCTTTACAACTAGATAGTGAGTAGATCTGGAACCATCTGAAATTAATTTACCTTGCTTGAATGTTCCTGGTTCAGTTATTTTTTTAGACAGTAAATCTCCAAAGACTGGACCATTTCTGCCATCTTTAAGGGAAGTAATTTTTATATCAGTCTTCAGGAAGCTATTTCAATATGCATACAGTGTGGAATGTTTTCATATGCAGTTCTTAACCTTTTTTTTTCTGCTAAAGTTATGAAAAAATGGATGTTTCGTTCAGATGGGAAAAAGCTTTGTAGCCTATCCAACTCAGCTCTGTGCAGTTGCATGAACCATCATAAAAGATGCACCATTCTTGCTAGGGTACTTAATAATCTGCTCATAGATTGATCAGTGGTGTCATTACATCTTGATGTTTTTGATCTGCCAGCTGCAATCGACGCAGTATATTATATGATCCAGGTTAAGCACCATCATAGCAATGTGGATATATATATATATATATGTAGATAGATACATACGCACACACACACACACACACACACACACACACACACACACACACACACACACACACACACACACACACACACACACACACACACACGCAGAGGCAGTGCTAGTGTCAGGAAACTGATATTCTCAGAGATGATGTCTGCACTGTAAGCTTGTGTAGACCTCCATTTTGAAAGCAGTATCATTCATGGCATATGTGCTTCTACTTGGTGATGTCCTGAAAGAAACTATTCTGCGGTATCTCTGCTGTGTGATGGGACTCCGCTATTCTTGTCTTTCATGAGCATGATATGTGAGACCTAGTTTGTTCAGAGCACAGTTTGGGCAATATGACCATTGCTGTTACCCTTATATCCTCTACAGCTCCAAATGTGCTTCTAATAATAATTATTTATGATGTTAGGTCTACAGGATGAGATCTGCTTGAAATAACAGCAGCTGTCAAGTTTTCTTGTTTCCCATCAAAGAGCATCTTATGAATTTAGCACCACATTTTATCAAGAACTTCACTATCCTGGTTTTTCATCTCATTCCTTCATATACCTCACTGATCTGGCTTATTACCTCATTCCACGAGGAATCTCACTGTACTGAATTACCACCTCATTTATCGGGGACCTCACTGTACTGAATTACCACCTCATTTATCGGGGACCTCACTGTACTATAATACCACCTCATTTATCAGGGACCTCACTGTTCTGGATTACCAGCTCATTTATTGGTGATCTCACTGTCCTGGATTACCACCTCATTTATCGAGGACTTCACTGTCCTGGATTACCAGCTCATTCCATCAGAGACCTCATTTTCCTGGCTTATCACCACAGTTCACCAGGTGCCCCACTATCTTAGTTTATCACCTCATTCCATCATAGCCTCACTATACCGGTTAGCACTTCATTTCATCATGGACCTCACTGTCCTGGCTTATTGCCTTATTCAATAAGGTACTTCACTGTTCTAACTTACCACCTCATTATATTGGGGACTTAACTGTCCTGGCTAATCTCCTCATTCCATCAGACCTCATTATCCTAGATTATCTTCTCAGTCCATCAGATAACTCACTATCCTGGCTTATCACCTCAGTCCACAAGGTACCCCACTTTCTTGGTTTATCACCTCATTCTGTCAGAAGCCTCTCATCATCCCAATTTATCCCCACAGTCCATCAGGGACCTTACTATCCTGGCTTATCACCTCAGTCCACTAGGTACCCCACTATCTTGGTTTATTACCTCATTCCATCAGAAACCTGTCATCATCCCAGTTTATCACCTTAGTCCATCAGGGACCTTACTATCCTGGCTTATCACCTCAGTCCACTAGTTACCCCACTATCTTGGTTTATCATCTCATTGCATCGGAAACCTCTCATCATCTCAGTTTATCACCTCAGTCTATCAGGGACTTTACTACCCTGGCTCATGCTCTAGTTTGCTTCTGCTTGGATTACTGTAACACTCTTATTTGGAGCCTCATGGTACCAGCCTTGATCACCCGCAGTGAGTGCAGAACACTGCATCTGTGTACTCTGTGTAATAATATATTCATTCCTTTGCCATAGAGTCTTCAGTGACTCTTTCCTGCATTAAGCTCAGTACTAAGATTTTGCTGTAAATGTACCATTTCCTGTATGGCAGGCATGCTTAATACTTCAAAGAGATCTTGTCACTTCAGCAGCAAGTTTGAGTGCTTCACTCACCTCATAAGGAACTGTTTGTGATTCCCATGATGCAGTTAAAACTATCTGGTACATGTTTTACACATACAAGACTCATTTCTGTGAAAATCACTTCCCCATCAACTTCTGGGGATCTTCACCATTTTCTGAATTCAGATGTCCCAAGAATACCCATCTTATTTTTGAAACTTACTGTTTTTTGAAAAATTGATGATTAAATTATTGTTCACCAAATTCATTTAATTGGCATAGCATGTATTTGTATCATTGTACATTTAATTTTTCATAGCATATTGTCTACTAGATAAGGACTTCAGTAAGTATTTTGGCGGACCATCCTTATAAAGGGGCATAACTACCATTTCCTGTTTACTGCCAGAGCCCTGGACATGGTAGAGTTTATGCAATATTAATAACATACTTTTCCCAATCATGTGTTGAGTTGTATTAAACAACACTTGCTTCTTTTCATTATATTGTAGTTCTTAATAAATAAATAAAAGGTATGACATAACAAGAGACATGTGACAATGTAATTGTTAGATTAAAGGGAAGTTGCATTCATACATGATTCTTTATGTAATTGTTGCTACTTTCTCCACTCTCAACTCTTCTGTGGGTTTCTTATTCTGCAGTTTCATATACGTTGTATTGCTTCCTAATTTGTCCTAAAAAAAATCATAATCCACAGAAGGAAAACTCATCCCCAGCATACTTATCAAGTATCAGTCAGACATTTGTCGGATGTGGGATGACAGCAATTCAAGTTACAGTCACAATAAAAGCTCATATAGCAGTGCTGTCCCAACAGCTGTTGTTTTTATCTGGGGGAATTAGGCTGCCATGTTGACTGACATGACATTTCCTTTTCGTTTATCTCATATTGTCAATATTTTTTTTTTCAGTTTTCTTTTGACTGTCTCTATCAGTCTGTGATTTAGATAGATATGACAGCATGATATGGCATGGCACACTGGCTGAATTCTATTTCTTTTCATTAGAAACTACAGAAATTATAGCATCTGTAGAATGCTGACACCACAAGCAAACAGCTTACTGTTTATAGGTTGAATGAAGATTAATGCTTCTCGGTCAGAGCTTGTTGTGTTCTTCTCATGCTGACATATGCTTTGGGACAAAGTTCCATGGAATGCATCACAAACCTGTTGTTACCTTCTCTTTACTTAATTAATCTTAGTACTGTGTTACTTAACTAATTAAGAATTCACAGAGACAATGAAGCTAAGACTACAAAATGTTTTTTCCATGGAATTGTTCCAAACAAGGAGCAGCAGTTGTTTACATTAATGCAGAGAAAATGGTGACATAAGACAGTTTCAGTTTAAAAGATATAATTACATAAAGATCAAGGCCAAGACATCATGTGTGCAATTATTTCTGATATCTGTTTTTGTACCATGTTATGTGCCACCCCATTTTACTTATTTGAGCTGTACATATTTTCAGAAACGCCACACATTTAAAGAAAACAATTAGGTGAAACATTCTCTTTGGATTACTGCACAACAGTTACCTACAAATGCTCGCCTGCATGAGCACAAGCAATTTCCTTCCTTAAGACAAAATAAGGATTTAGCAGCAGTGAGTTTTAGGATTGCTTTTATTTCTATTTATTTATTTTATATATTAGAATGGATATAATCTTTAACCTTAAATATGCTTCTTCAAAGCCCACCTATGCAGTTTTCTTCAGGCTACAGTCACTTTCTAGTTTTGCCACAATTTTATCCTTTTTTTTAAATTTCATTAATGCATATTACTATATATGCTTTTTATCTGAAAAACTGCATATGTTGATTAAGTCAGACGTACTAAGAAATAATGATTTTATTAGGCTTAAAATGGACCACAAGGGCAGCTAGCGTAGTACTTTCCCATGAAACTATAAACTGTGAAATAATAAGGTAAACAATAATGAATTTCCAAATGTTGCACCATATATATATTGATTCTCATGATGCTGGCACAAAGTGAAAGTACACAAATCACAACACAGATCATAATTAGCCTTTGCCCCTTTGTGAAATATAAAACAGTTCTACTAATGATACAAAATCTGTTTCATCAAAGAATCCCCAAAAAAACAAGCATCTTATACTCACTTTGTGTGTGTGTGTGTGTGTGTGTGTGTGTGTGTGTGTGTGTGTGTGTGTGTGTGTGTGTGTGTGTGTGTGTGTGTGTATGTATATACAGAGGGGCAATAGTAAAAATGAATGTGCTTCGTTGTTCTTACCCAGAGATCGCCACACAGCCTTGGAAATGTTTATAACCTTTATTCATTCCACATACTCCAGTCATCACTAAGACATTGTGACCTCAGACTAACAATATTAAAAATGGCAGGGCTGAGGGGGTACACACTCTCTTATCGGTTCCATACATACCTGCATATGATTCTAATATTTAACTAAACTAGAGTTAATATGGCCTCAGTCCTAGCCCTATATTTACATGATAATATACACTACTAATGAGAAACAAGTTGACATAATTTGTAAGATCTTTGTCTCTTATGCACAAGTACAAGGTTCAATCCTGACATCGAGCCAATGCCTGTTTGGAGTTTGTATGTTGTCCCTGTGTCTCTGTGTGGTTCCTCCCACTTCTGAAAAACATGCTGAGTGTTTCCATCACAAACTCTTCAAAGAATGGAGCTGTGAGCAGCAGTACAGGCTTTACATATTGCCGTATAGCGGGAAGAGTTGCATAGACCAACTGCTTTTGGCATCAACTGTGTGTGCAGTATCCTCTAGATAGGAGAACACAGATCACATACTTCATGTTGTAGCTGGGCTAGCCACTTGATGGTGTAAAAATGACTCTAGGTGATTTGATCATGTTGATTTGTTGCCATATGGGCATAGGTATTTGCCAGTAATAAGTGGACTGAGCACTTGTCCTATGCCTTGACCTATGCCAGGGACCCATGCGAATGGTAGGAGGGGTGTAAGTGCTCCTACTAGCCAGTGTTTTCCTACCATAAAGCCCAGCACCCTATATCAATAAGCTACTGCTAAATATGAACAAAGAATTGCTACACTAAATGTAGGTGCACTGACAGTATGAAGCCTGGAAGTAGATGACATGATAGTAAGGAGAAGGCTGGATAGCCTATGTATCAAGGAGACAAGATGGAAGGTTCGTGCAGCAAAGCCACTTTGCTTGGGATCCAGAGACTACTACTCAGGAGGAGGACAGGCTAGAAATGGTGTGGGAATTGTGGTGAGGGACAGACTTCAGAAGACAGTGAGGGATGTCATCAGGATTAGTGACAGACTCATGGCAATGTGACTCTAGCCTAATGATAAGGCACTATTCATAATCTCAGCTTGTGCCCCACAGCAGGGTTATTGTGATAATGAGGAAAAGAGTGCATTCAGGCAGCGTTTGCAGGACCTACTAGGTAAAGCAGGGTAACAAAAATTGGTGTTTATAATGCGTGACTTGGATACATATATTGGTCGATACAGAACGATATGAGGACTGACTAGCTCCACATGGGTGGGGGCAACAAGAATAGGTGAGGCCATTCTATACTTCTTTCTTGAAAATGACTTGATAGTAGTCAAGACATGGTTCAGAGATAGAGAGAGTTACTTGATCACATACAAGAGTAGTCAACATGCATCGCGAGTGGACGTCCTTCTAGTAAGGAATGGGAACGGGGATAGAATCAATGACTGCAATGTCATTGTCAGTGAAACAGTGTGCCTGCAGCATAAACCACTGGTTGCCACAATCATCTGCAAGCAGTGATCAGACAAGGCTCCAAGGTCAACAGAAACTAGACTGAAGACCTAGAAGTTGACTGGAGAAAAAGCATAACAGTTTGAGGAATTACTCAGGGCTCTAGGACCTCAAGAAGAGGAGGAAATAGGTGGAGCTGAAGAAGAATGGCAGTGCCTCAAGACAGCATGTGTGAAGAGTACTAAACAGATACGTGGCTGAGCCACGTATGGAAATAAGCTAGGTAAGAAAAGCTGGTGGTGGAATGCAGACGTCCAGAAAGTCATCAAAAGAACGAAGGAGTGCAGGAAATTGGGAGATAGAAAAGATGGACTAGGCTAGGAAGGAATACTGGTTGGCTAACAAAGAAGCAAAGAAAAGAGTTGCGACAGCAATGAACAGAGCACCAGGGGCACTCTGCCAGCTCCTGGAAAGTGACTCAGTAGATGGCATAAGGAAGCTATATCAGATTATAAAGCAAAGACAGAAACATAAAGAAGATAGTCAGATACCCATAAGGAAAGCTAACAACACCTCCTCATGAGTACAAAGGGTATCAAAGGCAGCTTCTGAATGAAGAAAATCCTACAGAAGCTGTACTGACCCAGACTCTGCCTACAATGGAAGAAGAGGAGGAGTCCACCACAGAAGAAGTAAGAACTGCACTAAGGAAAATGAAGTCAGGGGAAAGCAGCAGGCTCGGATGAGGTCACAGCAGGTATGTTAAAGATGCTGGGTGACATAGGAGAAAAATGGCTCCTGAGGCTACTCATGGCAATATGGAGAGAAAGGCGTAGCCAGATGACTGGAGAAAAAGCATACTAGTTCCAGTGTTCAAGAGCAAAGGAGACATTCACAACTGTGGGCAGTACAGAGGCATCAAACTCCTGTCACATTGCATGAAAGTTCTGGAGAGGCTGATAAACAAATATGCAGAGTAGTAGAAAGTAAGATGAGAGATGAGCAATTTGGATTCAGATCAGGATGCAGCACAACTGATCCATTGTTTGTGGTTGGACAGATAGCTGGGAAGAAGCTAGGGATGAGGAAAGAGTCCAACTGCACATTCCTAGACATGAAAAAAAGCACAGGACAAGTTGCTAAGAAAGCTGATTTGGGCAGTCCTGTGGTGGTTCAAAGTCTCAGAAACATTCGTAGAATTAGTCTAAGCTACATGCAAGAACCCAATAACTCAAGTACGAACAATGTTCAGTCCCACAGAGGGGTTACCAATGGAAGTGGTCGTGTATCAGAGTTTAGCTCTGAGCCCACTGCTATCCATACTGGTGATGGAATACATTTGCAAATAGGTTTGAGGTGTCAGATCAACAAAGTTGCTCTATGCAGATGATGTGGCATTACAGGCAGACTTTAATCAAAAACTTCAGCAAAGGATAGGGTACTGGAATGCAAAACTGAAATCACATGGAATGAAACTGAGTACAGGTAAGACAGGTGTAATGGCAGCAAATGGGGAAATCAGAAGATGAGAACTGAGATAAAAGGGAAAATAGTGGAACAGTTCAACAGTTTGAAGTACCTTGGATGGGTGGCCGAGGAGAAGAGAAGTCTGAATAAGAAGGCAAAAGCCAGAATCAGAGGGGCTGCAGCCAATTTGCATATAGTGTCAGGTGTAGCGTATGGCAGAAGAATGTCAAAAAAGCTGAAAAGTATGGTGTACAAAACAGTGCTGTGAACAGTACTACTGTATGATACAGAAACCTGGGTAGGAAAGGCAGAGAAGTCGAGGAAACTAGAGGTGATGGAGAAGTATCTGAAATGGGTGGTTGGATATACACTGTAGGATAGACAAAGAAATTATGACAATAGAGCAGAAGCCAAAGTAACTCCAGTTGCAGAAAAGGTCAGAGATAACAGATTTTGGTGATTCAGACACGTGTAGAAAAGCAGAAGACAATCTGTAAAGATGATTTGGGACAGTCAGGAAGAAGGCAAGAGGAAACAAAGACATCCATCAAAAAGGAGGATGGATTATGTAAGAGAAGACCTGCAACAGTCCCACATGAGGAGGGCAAGGCAGTGACATTGGATAGAGATAGATGGTGAGAGTTTACATGCATGAGGAAGGCAAGGCAGTGACATTGGATAGAGATAGATGGTGACAGTTTACACACATGAGGAAGGCAAGGCAGTGACATTGGATAGAGATAGATGTTGAGAGTTTACATGCATGAGGAAGGCAAGGCAGTGACATTGGGTAGAGATAGATGGTGACAGTTTACATGCATGAGGAAGGCAAGGCAGTGACATTGGATAGAGATAGATGGTGACAGTTTACACGCATGAGGAGGCAAGGCAGTGACATTGGATAGAGATAGATGGTGACAGTTTACATAACAGCCTGACGCCATGTGAAAATGGTAAAAAGGGAATTGATGATGATGATGATGATATGCTGCTAATGCAGTCTGATGTTGTTTTCACTAATGGTGATGGTGTAAGTATTAAGAACATCTTGACAGAGTGAATCACAACTGTGGCATTTCATTTTCTACTGTTTATGTTGGTTGGCACAAGCATTGACAGTGAGTCATTTTGTGCCTTATGATCTGTTTTCCAACAGGCTTTCTCTCTTTCGTATCACTATGATCCAAATTATGTCACAGCGACCAAACAAGAAAGCAATGTCGGTGCATTCTTTTGCTTAAGTAAATTAAATAAATATCCATTTAATCATACCAATTCAGCATGCTTTCATAATACATAATAAAGGTTAAAAGTTGAGCATGCATCAAAAATTGATCGGAATGTCCTTCTCCTCCTTTTGTCTTCATGCACGCTACATACTAATTTAACTTTGAGTTTCATCTTTAAGTTTTATATGGACTTTCAATGTGGCATTTTTTTTTAACTTGAAATTAATTTTATGAGTACTGGAAGGCTGAATAGTTTTTGTGGCATATTGTTCCAAGGAGGTGTATTTATCTGACTGCAGATGTTGACTTGCAAATCATCTGCATCCTGCTAGTACTTTTTTGGATAATGCATAGAGTACTTTTTAATGCTTAGGTACTCTTTCTGTTATTTTCTCATGAACATGAATAGCGTAGCCAGATGTCCATTATTTCACTCTGGAGCAAGACTGTAGGATAAATAGCAGCATTACAGCACATTTTTTATGACAATGCATTGCATATATATATTTGTTTCATTTATTTTTACTATCATGGGAAACACAACTTTGTACTCTAATTCTCAGCTTGCCTTTTTCTGTGTGCTTATAAGTTTCAGTGCCAGGTTTTACAGAGGGTATAAAATGCAACATTATTTTTACATATATATTATCTTACCTTATTAACTGCATAAGGTTACCTAGGTTGTGTCTTTATAATGTGGGGATCCAGAAAATGAAAGTGTAACCTTCACTTATGGCAAGTAAGCACTGCATATCAAATGTGCATAATTCTCATGTAATCATTTTGTGATGAAACTGAATAGATCTTACTTCATTTATTTGAAATTAATGAAGGAGTTTTTACAATTAAAAAAGTGTAATATCTGAAGGGCATTCGTCATTTTTATTTGATTAATCCTGCATCACAGGTAATGACATTGTCATGCTGCCGATGATTTTTTTTCAGTATTAGAACAGATACTGCACTATGCTGGTAGAGAAGTGATAATACACACTGATACTGCATAACATTGGTACTACAGTGATACTTCATGTATGGCCTTCAGCTGGTCCCTTAGAATATATCAGAAACATAGAGGAGGGAGATTAATATCTGCCGTGTGTCTACGTAATGTTGACCTATGTGCCATAACCAAACATATGTATGATGAGGAGAGACAGGAGGCAATAGTTTTGGAATAAGAGATGTTTATACAGGAAAAGACTGTTACTCTCTAGTCAGGGATTGACCAGTTTAGAATAACAGTATTAGATGATACAATGATTGATGGGCATGCCTTTCAACTTTACAGATTTTCACAGATTATCCATATTTTTGCTCAAATGTTTGGTCTGTTCCTCTTAAAAATTGTGTTTTTGACAAATCACTGCGATGATTTAAGGATTAAAGTCACTATATAATGACATGCATTTTATTTTCAGACTTCATATCCTTCAGAAAATGCATGTTAACACAAATCCTGTTAATTTAACAACTTTCTAAGTTTATAAGACCAATATTTAAAATGTGTCCCTATTTTTGGGCCTTTGTCCCCCTATTTTGTTGGGCTTTGTCCAGATTTCTTGAGCTAAGAGGCTGAGAGGTGTACTGATGGGTTGTTTGAGTATTAGGATGAGCTTTTAAGTCATTCCACACTTAGTGTACAAGTTAGCACTCCACACGTGGCCTAGCAGTTTTTGTCCGAATATCCGACAACTGGCACATTTTGAACTCTAGCAGCCATTGTTACCATTTGAAAGAGTATTGGTATGCTTATGAAAATTGCATTGTTTTCACAGTCATGTATACAATGTGCTCGGTTTATATGTATGGATATATATAAAGGTATGTCAGATGTGCATACTAACCTGATTTTTAATCTGATTGTTTGGGTTCTTACAGAAAAGTTTACAAGCCAAATCTGGGTGTAGTTTTGCATAAAAAAGGGCTCCCTGCATTGCCATGCTTTTTCAGAACTGTACACGGATAAATTCTTGTAGACATATTGAGAAAATCCTGTTGCAGTATGATTGCTTGTCTTGTGCAATCTTTGTATAGGTTTTTTACCAAAATAAAGCTGCTATCACAGATTCAGAAATATGCCTGGGAGTGTTACCTTTCATTTTGTTAAGGGGGTGCTGGTCCTTAGTTCTGTACAGCACTTGACCCAACCATGACATCACATTCCATGTTTAAAAATGTAGAGTATGCCTGATGATAACTTTAAGATAACCTATCAGAGGAAAACATTATTATGTTGAATGTGCTAGTTTTATCTTCTGGAAACATGTTTTATTCAAACTGGACTGCCTAAGTCTTTCTTTCATTAAGTAAAAGGCCAGAAATTTCAAGCTTAGGTTGTACAAGAGTCTTACTAGAACTATGTATATGGCATCATTTTCATTCAGGATGTCTGAGGAGCCTGTGATTTGGCATTCTCTGTTTATAAAGAGTTTGAAAAGTATTTGGTCCAACACTGATTCTTGTTATTTGTAAAAACAGCTTGGGAATTTAAAAAAAAATGTAGGTATCAAGCCAGTCTGTAGAAAATAAATTAAGACCTTTGTAAACTAGTCACAGCAGCAGTACAGAATTACTGTCCCATAGCAAACGCCTTGACCAGGTTCGGGAATAACACTGTTGCAATTATGCTTTTGTCCACCCTTATTAGCATCCTGTAATTTTCAGTTATGTTGTGTAAGCATGCTGACTAGGCCACAAAAACATTGAGTACTAGATAACCTAAAATAGTGGGCTAATAAGTTTGGCGGCTGGTCAGTGTCCTCCTTTACAAAAAGTTTTGCCAGTAGACTTAGTACATCACCTGATATATAAATACAGTTAATGCAGATGCTGCCATTCTTGAATAATAAGAACAATTATCTTCTGGAAAGTACTAATATTTTTATCTTTTTAATCATATTGGAAATAAGAAATATAACTTGCTTGAAATATAGTCATCTGCTACATACAAGAATCCGGTGTGTGTGTGTGTGTGTGTGGGGGGGTATGTCCACAGGATTGCTGCAAGTAATAAGCACAGAGATTAGTCTAGTGGTATTTTAAGCTGTGAGGCACAAGACTAGAGCTGGCATGCCCTCCCTTTGGGATATATATTGCTTCTGTATTCATGGAATAGTGACCATAGTGCTATTTCCTCTATGACATAATTGTGGGAGATGCAGTGATACCATACATGCAAACCATTTGAGACATTCGATAATTAGGGTCAGTTTGTACAGACTGGCACACTGGTTATGTTTGAGGCAGTTTTTTTTCTTTGGAGAGTCTGGCCTGCATCCTCACAGTGACCATTTAACCCTGCCTTTGTGCAAACATCAGACCCATCAATTCCTCCCAAACTCAGATCACCTTCCCAAGAGTCGAGTGGCTGGTGTAGAAAGTGAGGCTACATCTGCTATGTGAGTGGCAGATCCACTGATAAGAGTGCAGGGATTTAGTTGTTTTGTTTCTACACTTGTTTTCCTGATTCCCGCAACAACATTTGTATGCTTTGCAATAGCTGCAGTCAGGAAGTACTTACTCACTACTGGATATGCTAACATCATGTAAACTAAACCTGTTGTGGGTTCCTGGTATTATGAAACTGTCACATTTACTATGTGAGTATCACTAGGCCCATTGCTGCAGGTCATACATCTGTACACGGATGTCACTAATGCAGTGGCCTGCTGCTACCTCCCCTCCTGGGTAGATGGGCCAGCAATAAGTCTAAAACTGGATATTTTAGTAGATTTGCCACCCTTGTAGAGAGGGATAGTGAAGAATCTTTCCACAGACAAGGAAAATAGGATTATTGTATGAACCAATTTAGTGGAATGGAAACTGAATAAGCAATGGAGTCCTGAGTTATTCAAGAGGCAGATTATCAGCAGATGGGGAACATGATTATATTTTATTTAATAACTGCTGTGTTTAGGAGGTAAAGATAAGTTTTAATGTAATGGTAGGAGCATACAAAATATGGAGGTAAATATGCATTAGTGGTATTAGAATGGGAGTCCTTAGTAAGGGAAGCTATATTTCTATAAAGTATGTATTGCATTTCATTTTTATTAATAGGGAAGAGATGTTGGGGAAAGAACTAGGGATATTATTGGTTCCTAGGTTTAGTGAGAATATTATTTGTTCCTGGGTTTAGTATAGCATTGATGGAAAAACATTTTTTTAGGATTCTACGAATGGCAATTTTGGAGATGACCGTTGTGTTATTTCCTATCAGTATTAACTCTTTTTGGGGGGAGGGCATTATGGAGTTCTTTGTAGTGCTGTAAAGTTTGAAGATATATATGTTTTTGCCAGCTACCTAAATCTTTCCAGTCCTTGTTTCTGTTCTGAATAAGGATTCTACTATTACTGATCAGTAAAGGATCATAGTTAATCTTTGATCTTTTCTGTGTAAGTGGTGCGTGCGTCTTTAAAATACTCAAGAATATATTACATTTCATCCAGTGGAATGGTTTTCAGAACTGACCAGTTAAAGTATTGTAAGCTGATTAGAAAAATGTCTGGGATGAAGTCTGAGAAAGTGCAGGTCATTTTGTTTTGATGATGCTTGGTATGGAGAGTAATGTCACTAATGGCAAATGGTGGGTGGTGATCACTAAGAGAGTGTGCTCGGGTCCCAGAAGAACTGTACTGACTGCGATCAAAAAACATAATCCACACAAGGATGAGACCAGTATCTTCCCCCATGTTATAATATGTGTGAAAGATAATAAGTTGTTTAAAGCCATGCAGGTTAGTGCTACAGTGTAGGAAAGTTTGATGTAAAATTTTGTCAGCAAGTATTGACATCCCCTAATATCATTGTTTCATTAAAGATTCTATTGACTGCCCAGTAAAAGATATCTTCATTGGTCTACTGAGTACCCAGTAGAGGATATCTTCTTAGCTCTACTGACTATCCAGTAAAAGATATCTTCCTAGGTCTACTGAGTACCAAGTAAAGGACATCTAGGTCTACAGAGTACCCAGTAAAGGGCATTTTCCTAGGTCTACTGAATACCCAGTAAAGGATATCTTCATAGGTCTAATGAGGACCCAGTACTAGGTCTGCTGAGTACCGAGTAACGGATATCTTCTTAGGTATAATGAGAACCCAGTAAAGGTTATCTTCCTAGGAAGATGTATTATTCTTTGGAAGAATACATAGGACAATATTGCATCATTTGTATTTATTTAATCTAAGATAAGAAATTAGTAGCTCAGCTTTGTGGATATAAGGGGAGAGTTCATATTGGCTGGAAAACAAGTCTTCTCTGAGTCCTCTCAGCTTTAATAATGTTGTAGCACAGGTTGTGTTATTTCATTTTTATGAGGTTTTATTTAAGTTGCTGTAACAGCAAGAATATCTTGAGAGTTATATATGATTCAGGTATAGAATTTGATGACTGTGTTGCATATGCTATGGATGTTTACAGTGATGCATTTCTGTTGCTTGCATGATGTTGAGGTAGGTTTTGTTGGTGAGATTAAGGTACAGATAAGGGAGGACGTAGGCCCTGGATAAGGGTTAATCTCTCTTCTTAATGCAGTTTTTGATGAGAACAAATATGAAAGACACAGTTAATATGAGAAGTTTGTTTGTTTGCTTTATTTCTGACTGCTAGAAGATACAGTTAGATATTTTGTATTTAAAGAAGAGATAAGGAGAGTAATTGAGTAAATCTGATGCAAATAAATGTGTTAAGTGATGGATTGTTTGGTTGAAAGAGCATCTAATGATAGGAGAGGTGAGATTGTAACTTGATAAGATTTGAGGTGGCAAAGCATAATAAAGTGAGGAAGTTCAAACTATGTAGAAGCATATTTGGTGTGCACTAATGGTAGATCAATTGTAGTATTTTCCACAAATAAATATAAACAAATAATAATATGCTGAATGTGGTATCAGATTTGTAAAAGCAAGGTTTGTGTTGTTGGATTGCAGATATTAATATAAGGCAGAATAACAGAATAAGACAAAAGGTATGAAAACTATCAAATATATGCTGAGACGTGACAAGAAAAGGAGAAGTAGGAGAACAATAAGATGGAAGCTATGGAGGAAATTGTAGGCTGAAACTGGGCTCCAAATGGATTAGACTGGAGTGAGAGGAGTATATTAAAGAGAGCAGAAATTAAGTGATGACAGAGGTAGCTAGGAATGGAGTAGAGGAAAGGAAGTGATGACAGAGGTAGCTGTTGGGAATGGAGTAGACAAAAGGAAGTGATGACAGATGACTGTTAGGATTGGATAAAAGAGTATAGGACGTGATAGGATGGAAGGATAGAAATATGAGGGGATTGTGTTAAGGAAGAGAAGGAGCTGGTGGATGGGAATTGAGAGTACAGTACAGGAACAGAATGAGTCCAACATAGCAAAGATAAAAGAAGAGGGCTCTGGCCCCCATCAGAACCAAGTGCACTACAAAACGCAGTTAGGAGAATCCAATACTTTTGGTAATTCTCCCAGGAGTGATAACCAAGCCTCACAAACTTAAGCAAATTAATCTTAGACTATGATAAAAAAGTATTCTGTAAGTAACTTAAAGAAATGTCTTAAAAACTTTAGTGAGGCCATAGTTTTATCAAATATTTTCCCTAAGTAACTTAAGGAAATATTAGACAAAGTTTAGTGGGTCAGTAGCTCTATCAAGTGTTATTTGCAGGAAGTCTTTATGTAATACAGGCTAAGTACAGTGCTGTGTGTAGGGGGGATAAAGTATGTTAAAAATGGGTGGATTTGCAAATTTATAGCTGAAGACCATGAAGTTTCATCCCCTCAGCAGAAAACAACTTTTTTGCTAAATGGCAGACAAACAAAATGAGACAAACTACAGTTAGGCAAAAATACTATGCGATGGGAAATTTCTATCATTTTCTTAAAGAACCTTAATTTGACAAACAACATACTCTGTACACAACTTTTGTGGTGGAGTGTTCATTCTCTCCACTGAAAGTGTACCTTCTTGTTGTATGACATTTTTCTCTCTACAAGATGAGTTTGAGGTATATCTGTTTGTTACAAAATCTTTAAAGTATTTGCATTATGATGACTCATTTCCTGTGTACTGTCTAATTTCACTCCCAGAATTTGTAACCAGTGCCTTCTCAACTTCCATTCCGAAGTGCAAGTTCAACAAACACTTTATTTTTCTTTTTTTTCATTTTTGAGAATATTACTGTCTCACACAAAAGATGTAATCCTATCTTCTCAAGCCTTAACTTTGGCTTCAAGCTCTGCCTCTAAATTCCTCTTTTGCACTTCTTTCCTTTGCATGTACTTTGAAAAATGTGTTTGGAGATTGCTGTCCCCCTGAATAGTGATTTTCAAGTTTTTACTTTTAAAAAGTAACTCCTTGTGATTTCACTGAATGACCTCCTATTAAGTTTTAATGGTACATACGTATTATCGCAACCAGATTTTCGCAGTTGCGAAAATCAGAAAATTCAAGTGAAACAAGGGCATGAAACAGTGTAACATGTTTTTCAAAGTCCTTATTACTGATGAGAAAGTTTGGATTACCTTCAGGACAAACAATTTATAAAATCCTCTGCCTGATTTATGTGCATTACAGATGCACGCTTGAAAAGTCATGGCTGCTATCGTACTGAGAAATGAAATGTGTAAGTACGGATTGCTCCAGGTTGTAAAAAAGGGTGTAAGAGCCAGTGTTAAAATCCATCCCTATATTATGTGGCTAAAATTTCACAAACCTGATTTATTAATAGCAAAATGCAGAGCCCAAAGGATGAAAGATGTTACAATGACCTTCTGTTGTTTCCTGGAGTTAGTATTTACCGGGCTTTTTTTTTGTTGCTGTTACTTACTGACAGCAGTAGTCGTCCATGAGTCAGAACCGTTACTTTTTGTGAAGTCTGGCATACCTTGTGGTCTGCGTTTATTTAGTAATACATCACATTTGTTAAATGTAACCGGCACAATATAATAGGTGCACTTTGTTAAACTTGCTGTTACACCTGTTTTGCAGTCCTGCAGAATTCAGCGTGTACTATGCCAGCCCTGACAATTAAAGCGTGCATCTGTACAGCATGTAAATCAGGAAGAGGATTTATAAACTTTCTGCTCTTCCTGAAGGTAACCCACACTTTTCCATCAGCAGTAAGGACTTTCAATAACACTTTACAGTGTTGCATGGCTTTGTTTCAGTTGAAGTATGCTATTTTCGCAACCGCGAAAATCTGGTTGCGATAATACGTAAGTACAGTTTTAATAAACCCTATGGTCGTAGATTCAGAGCATTAGTTTTTTCTTCACAAACCTTTCTGTTTTGGGCTTCTTCCAGCAGACTGCACAATAGAACATCGGTTGCTGTTTTTCAGAAATACTGGCTGTGTAATACATTCATAGACTTGGTCCTTCTCTGACTTCAGCCAATTTTTTAATTTAGACTGGTCTGGGTTAGAACTTGTTTAAGCACTGTGTAAAATTGTGTTTTTCTGTTTAAGAGTGAGTGTGGCTTGGTGTAAATTATTCTGTAAGGCACTCATCTGGATTTAAGATTAGTTAGGCTGTTTTGTTTGATGTGTGACCTGTTCTTTCATTTTAGGAAATTCAGAAAATGTACTGAGACTCGTCCTGCACATGAGGCCCATCATCACACAACCTCTGTGTCTTCACTTTCAGCTGACCTTGTATACTCTTTTTCTGGTTTTTCATAACAGACATTATTTGCAGCTATACTGAGATCACATTTGTATTCAAGCTTCCTGCTGTCTAGTTCTCTATTTCCCAGTTCCGAACTCAGCTGTGTAATGTCATTTTCCATTTCAGATTTCAGTACTGTCCTAGCTCTACTGCCATATAAGACTTCCACAATAGCTATAGTCCTGACTATACCTTCCACTTTATAACAGCAGGCCATTAAATACATGTATCATTTTATTTCACAAGAAGCATCTCAGTTTGTGGGTCACTTACTGAGTTTTCTTTTAGAGGAGGATTATCCTTTTCTTATTGTTGAAGGGTAAGGTGAACACAGTTCTTTGTGTTTTTCCTCTCTTTATACCATGGCACCAGGTAGGTCTTCCAGATAAGAACTTATGTCAATCATAAGTTGAGTATTTTGGTTTTGGTTTAGGTTCCCTGACTAGATAAAATTAAATAATAGGTAATTAGAGGCACTCTGAACCCTCCCGGTTTTGCATATTTTTTTTCTGCAGTTTCAAGTTCTGTACCTGTTTGTTCTACAGTCACACAAACCTCTCTAGTCTGGTCTTAAAATTGTTCTATAGTCACACAAGTCTCTGTAGTCTGGCCTTCATCACAGATCTGTTCATTTGTTTATGTGGCATTCAGGTCCTGAATATTTCTGTTGTTCTCTATTTATTTATTTAACTCTCACCCTCTTCCTCTATAGTTTATGCGTGTCTTCCTTCTGCTTGAGGGAATTGTATTCCTGTTTTGGGTCTATTACACCAGTTTGACTTTCTTGCATCCTCTCTCTATAACAGTCAAGCTGTACCACATTATTTTAGTTTAATGTCTGCATTCTCAAAAGTTTTTTCTAAGGTGTACAAGACAGTGGTGCGACCAGTACTACTGTATGGTACAGAAACTTGGTCAGTAAAGGCAGAACAGTTGAAGAACTAGAGGTGATGGAAATGAAGTGCCTGAGAAGGGTGGTAGGATGCACACAGTGGGACAGACTTGGAAAGGGGATAATGATGCATTTCTTGGCATTCAGTTTGAGGCCATGCTTCTGGGACCAGTCATTAGTTAGGATAATCCCCTCCTGGAGGATGTTCACATCACTAGAGGAATGTAAGACAGAGCCCATCTTGCAGTATCTGCAAACCTGGTCAGCCCCAGACCACTGGTTTTGGCTTGCACCTCAGAAAAGTATATCCCAAACAATAGAGGCCCCAAGACTGATCCTTTGTGGTACACCACTCATTATGGGTCTACTACTAGAGGTGGCTTCCCCTACTATGACTGAGTGGGTTATATCAATGAACCAGTTAGCTACCCATCTAGTAACATACGGGTTGATGCCTAGCTGTCTATCTATTATCCCTGAGTGGGGAATAGTGTCAAAGGCTTTGACTAGGTCAAGGTAGGTGATGTGCACTGTCCTCCCCTCGTCCCTGGCTTTGGTGACTGTTTCAAAGAAGTTGACCAAGTTTAACAGGCATGATCTCCCTTTGACAAAACCAAACTGTGTGGGGTCAAGCATTTGGAGGTTGCCAATGTCCTTGTTTATAAGGTCCATGATAATACATTCCATGGCCTTGCAGATCAGGCTAGTTATGCTGATGGGCCTATAACTGCCTGGGTCAGTGGATGCTCCACCTTTGTGTAGAGGGATGACAGTGGCTGTCCTCCATTCAGCTGGGATGAAGCCGGTGCTCAGGCTTTGGTTGAATAAGCTAATGGAGCTAAGAGCTCATGACTGAGTTCATGTAGGATACAGCCAGGGATGTTATCGGGTCCCATGGAGACTGTATTTTTTGCCTTTAACAGGGCATTAAGGACCTGCTCACTGGTGATGAGGGGAGGGGTGAGGTTCGGGGGATGTCCTGGTTTACTGATGGGGGGGACAGGGGGGTGAAGTTTTCACTGAGCCTGTCTGCCAGCAGGTTGGCTATATCTATGGCATTTGTGTATGTGGTGTTATTGACCACCAGTTCAGAGCAGATTTGGGTGTTGCCTTTGAAAATGTGGATATATGTAAAGAAGGCCTTGTGATTGTCCTTGGTGGATGTGGCCAATTTGTTCTCGAAGTTAGCCACAGAGGATTTCAGCAGTGACCTTATTTGCTTGTTCAGACAAAGGAAAGATCGCTTCCTACTTGGCACCTGCTCCTTCTTGGCCCTAGACAGCAATTTTTCCTTCTATTATAGAGTTTTTTTTATTGCGGCTGTCCAACAGACAGGTTTACACTTCCATGAGGAAGATGATTTTATCCTGTCAGGTATTGCTGAGTCCATATAGATATGTAGGTGCTCATATAGTTTTTGGTATAGGCTTGGACATTAGTGCTAGTCCCAACTGAAGGGATGGTGGCTGTCAAGCTGCTTATACCTGCTCTGAGGAGATTGTAGTCAGCTTTGGAAAAGTTTTTTTCATTGACCTTGACAAGGGGGTGGGGGGGTCAGGGGAAATGGGACTTCAAAAATGATCACTTTATGGTCGTATCTT